>NW_024344241.1:4369369-4715778 GCF_902729225.1 Pteropus medius
AGATATATCCACAAACTCTTTCTTGCCAGCCAAATTTTCTTTTCCTCCATTATATTAGAATTGATCAATTTTGAGAAAAATATTCAGTATTTTTCCCTCTTTGGTTTTAAGAAGATGTAAATTATATTTCTATTCTTTTACACACACACACACACACACACATTCTTTAATAATTGTTGTAAAGCCTAAATGTTTTTTAGGGCCTCTATTCAGCCCTTACATGAGATAGGAACCTTAGTTTATTTTAACAGCTCCTCTCCCCAACTATTAGAGTTTTATTTTTAAAAAGCTTACACAAAATAATATTTAAAGCAACAGTTAATTTTAAATTAAAGATTGTTTTTAAATTCTGTATTTGTTTTTTGCATTCCACCTCTTCATTGGGAGACAATTCTCCATGGAATTTCCACACAATTTGTAGCCACTGTGTAACAAACAGCCTTGGAAGACAGAGGTAGTCTAACAGATTTGTTTCTTCACCAGGACAATAAAGATAACGTCTACCTCAGGGGAAAGATTGTGCAGGTTTTCTAACACCATCTTTAAAATACTGGAAAGAAAACAAGCCAACAAATACATGCAAACAAACAAAAGATTGAAGGGTTCCTAAATTTGAGAGTTTTCAGCTGTGCGGTAAGCCGAGTGTGTGAGCCAGCATCTACCTGAGCTGCTCCACATCACCCTATGGGATTGGGGTGGGGTTGACGGTTCAGGAGAACGAATGCAAACAAGAAACTCATGCAGCTTCTGTGCTGTAATAGTCCTTTGTCTCTGACCCATGAGTCTCATGTCATTCTGCCAGCAGCCATGAATCTGTGGCAGGCTACCTAGTTAACTTGCAAGTACAGTAAAATCTTAGGCCTTTCACACTTTCTGACAGCCTTCCTTCTTTCTCACTTTTGTTCTTGCAAATGACTATCCTTTAACAGTTTTTTCAGTGAAAGTATGTGGGAGGCAAACCTCTTTCAGTATTTATATGTCTGAAACCCCTCACAGTTAAATAATTTGACAGGGCACAAAATTGTAGGTTTATAGTTGTCTCTCTTCAGCACTTTGAAAATATTTTTCTGCAGCTATTAGTAATGATGACAAGTCTGCTGTCAGTCAGTGCTGGTTCTTCGTAGGGAATCTGTCTCTTCGTCCTAGCTGGCTGAGCTTTATCTTTATTCTTGAGGCTCTGCACTTTGATTCTGATTAGGCCAGGCCTGCATTTATCTTTCCTTATTCTGCTCATTACTCAGAGTGTGCTTTCGATCAGAAGGTTCATGTTTTGTTCCAATTCAGAGAAATTCCAACTATTATTTGTCTGCCATTCCTGTCATTGTCTTCTTAAAATGCAATAATACATATTGTGGAGATTCTTCATCTATCTTCCATTTTTCTTAGCTAATCTGTTTTAGATTTTTAATCTGCATGGATTTGTGCTATATTCTGGGTGAATTCTTCAATAATAGATTCTTATTTACTAATTTTCCCTTCAACTGAATCTAGTCTCATCTGTCTTTTTCTTCTTTATTTCAATGAATCTATTACTCATTTCTGAAGGCTGTAATTTTTTTCCATATCTACTTACATTTAATTCTTGCTTGTTTTTGCCCCTTATTTAGATTTTCTTGATCTTGTTCTTTTTTTATTTTTAAATGGTTATTATTTCTACATTGATCTCTTTGAGGACATTAGGCATTTGAAAAAAAAAACAAAACAAAACTGCTTTCTGATTTTGCTTTAACCTCCAGTGAATTCAGATTCTGACTGTTGCTTTGGTTGGCATATTTTCATAAACACAGATTTTTGCATAGAACTTCTAGGATTCGCATACCCAGTAAAATCCACCATTACTATTCTCACTGTGTCCATGAGGAAACTATCGGATACAATCCAAGGTCGAACAGCCAGTAAGTGGCAGAGCCAAGATCAAATGCAGGTTGTAGGTTGTGCTCTTAACCCCTAAGCTAAGGGCTCAAAGAAAATGGCTCAGTTTCTAGTAATATTTTAAGGAGCAGTCTATTCGGCCTAATTAACAATTGTGTAAATAAGACCAAATCTACCATTTATCCCTATGGTGCCTTCCATGACATTTTTTTCCCCCCAAATGATTCACTTAGCTTTTAGATTCATGATCTTGCTTTAAAAGCAATTTTGGTCTATTTACAGTCCATGTGATTGTGTTCTTACCTATAGATAAAAATCAGTTTTATCTATAAACATAGTATGCTTGAACATTTACTTTGCTCTACATTCAAATGTCTGATAGCCCTTACTTTCATTCCATCTATTGTACTGCTCATCAAATTTGGCTGGCAGGCTTGGTACTATGAAATTTGGGTTGTTCTAATTCATGATTCCAAGCTGCCTTGATGTTACAGATTTTTTTCACTTTGTTCTAATACGTTGTTTTTATTCTAACTTAATTTCACTGAGTGCCAGGAGCACAATGTACTGGCCAGAGGTAGGCACATTTCCTACTCGGGCAACTTTTGTTCTGGTACTTTACCGAGAAACCACACGAGACCCACCAAGTTCTAAGCAGTCTTCTAAACTTTAAGGAAGTTTCCCATATTTGTTAACTTTTGATAGAATTTCAGTTCCATTTGAAGAGACACAGAGAACAAGGTATTGCCATAATAAAATAGCATGGAACACTCACTTTGTCTTAACTTTCCTACAACTTATCTTAAGAGCAGAAACATAATTTTAAATCTTTTTGCATCCTTTCAAATTTAACTTAAAGCTCTAGAACTCTTTGTTTAAAACAAATCATATACCACTATGCATTTGAAAAACAAAGATGCAGTCTGCTAGCCAGTTAAGCAGGGTAGATGTGGGGAGCCCCACCACTGCATGAGGTCCCACATTCTCCATGGGATCCTAGGGATCAAAGCAAGGTTTCAGGGCCGTGCCTGAATGTAACAATTTTTAACTTAATGAAAAAAAGGAAAAAGTAAGCCTCAGAAATCTTTTTTTAAATTTTATTTTATTAATTTCAAGTATATAGTACATTGGTTAGACATTTATATAGTTTATAAAATGATCCCCCTAATTGCTCTTTCACTCCTCTGGCTCTCCACCTAGCCATTACATAAACGCTGACTGCAATCCCTAAGCTGCGCTCCCCATTCCCATGAACATCTATCGACTACTAATTTGTACTTCTTTAACCCTTTACCCCTTTCTCCCAGCCCTCCCAACCCCTTCCCCTCTGGCTGTCACCACACTGTCCTCTGTATTTGTGAGTCTGTTTTTGATTAGTTCTTTCTTTTTGTTCCTTAGATTCCACATATAAGTGAAATCATATGGTATTTATCTTTCTGTCTGACTTATTTCATTCAGCATAATAACCTCTAGGTCCATCCATGTCGTTGCAAATGGTAGGATTTCATCTTTTTTAATGGCTGAGTGATATTCCATTGTATATATGAACCCTAACTTCTTTATCCAATCATCTGTTGGTGGGCATTTAGATTGCTTCCATATCTTGGCTATTGTCAATTGTGCTGCCATGAACATAGGGGTGCATAGATCATTACGAATTATTGTTTTGCTTTTCTTTGGATAAATACCCAGAAGTGCAATTGCTGGGTCAAAAGGTATACCTGTTTTACATTTTTTGAGAAACCGCCAGACTTTTCTATAGTGGCTGTACCAATTTGCAATCCCACAAACATTGTATGATAGTTCTGGTTTCTCCACATCCTCGCCAACACTTGTTGTTCTTTGATTTTTTGATGATAGCCACTGTGACAGGTGTGAGATGATATCTTATATAGGCCGATATCTCTTATGAACATTGATGCAAAAATCCTCAACAAAATATTAGCAAGCCGAATTCAGCAATATATTAAAAATATCATACACCATGATCAAGTTGGATTTATTCCTGGGATGCAAGGTTGGTACAATATCCGTAAATCATTTAATGTGATATGTCACATTAACAAATCGAAAGATAAAAACCATATGATCATATCAATAGATGCAGAAAAAGTGTTTGACAAAATCCAGCATCCACTTATGATAAAAACTCTCAGCAAAGTGGGAATAGAGAGAATATACCTCAACATAACAAAGGCCATATTTGACAAACCTACAGCTAATATCATACTCAATGGGGAAAGGCTAAAAGCAATTTCCTTAAATTAGGAACAAGACAAGGATGTCCACTTTCACCACCCCTCTTCAACATTGTATTGGAAGTCTCAGCCACAGTAATAAGACAAGAGAAATAAAAGATATCTGAATTGGAAAGGAAGAAGTAAAACTCTCATTATTTGCTGATGACATGATACTATATATAGAGAACTCCAAAGATTCCAGCAAAAAACTGTTAGAACTGATCGATGAATTTAGTAAAGTATCAGGATACAAAATTAATATTCAGAAGTCAGTGATATTTTTATACACCAATGATGAACTTTCAGAAAGAGAAATTAAGAAAACAATCTCATTTACAATTGCATTGAAAACAATAAAATATCTGGGAATCAAATTAACCAATGAGGGAAAAGACTTGTTCTCAGAAAATTGTAAGTCATTGAAAAAAGAAATTGAAGAAGATACAAATAAATGGAAGCATATACTGTGGTCATAAGTAGGAAGAATTAACATAATTAAAATGGCCATACTACCCAAAGCAATCTATAGATTCAATGCAATCCCTATCAAAACACCAATGGTATTTTTCTGAGAGCTAGAACAAATAATCCTAAAATTTATATGGAGCCATAAAAAACCCTGAATAGCTATGGCAATCTTGAGAAAGAAGAACAAAGTTGGAGGCATTACACTTCCTGCTATCAAACTATACTACAAGCCCACAGTGCTCAAAACAGCATGTACTGGCATAAAAACAGATACATTGATCAATGGAACAGAATAGAGAGCCCAGAGATAAATCCATGCCTACACATTCATTTAATATATGACAAAGGAGGCGTATATGCAATGGGGTAAAGACAGTCTCTTCAATAAATGGTGCTGGGAAAATTGGACAGATGCATTCATAAAAAATAAACTGGCCTACCTTCTTACACTATATAAGAATAGATTCAAAATGGATTAAAAACTTAAATGTAAGACCAAAACCCATAAAACTTCTAGAAGAAAACATCAGCAGTAAACTCTCTGATGTTGCTAACAGTAATTTCTTTTTGGATATATCTCCTCAGGCAAGGGAAACAAAAGGAAAAATAAACAAATGGGACTACATCAAACTAAAAAGTTTTTGTACAGCAAAGGAAACCATCAACAAAACAAAAAGACAATCAACTGAATGGGTGAAAATATTTACTAATGACATATCTTATAAGAGGTTAATATCCAAAATATACAAAGAACTCATACAACTCAACAACAAAAAAATAAACAATCCAATTAAAAAATAGGCAGAAGACCTGAACAGATACTTCTCCAAAGAGGAAATAGAGATGGCCAATAGACATATGAAAAGATGCTCAAGGTCACTAATCATCAGAGAAAGCCTCTGAAATCTTTGTTCAAATAATATATCATATGTGCCTCTGGTTAAAGAAGGAACTGCAGAGAGGGAGGGGGCCTGTGGCCCAGACCACTACCTTAGAGCATTGGTGGAATATTTGACACAGAATACAAATGCTAAAAGAATATCTTTCTGGAATGATGAAAATGTTCTAAAATTGACTGTGGAGATGGCTGCACATCTCTATGAATACAGTAAAGGCTGTTGAATCATACAAATTAAATGGATAAATTGTATAGAATGTGGATATCTTAATTAGTTATTATGAAAACAATAAATGAAAAAACAAACTGCCCAAAGAAATAAGGGTCTTTAGAAATGGAGTTTTGCTATTTTCTATTCAGTCTCTATCTCATCTTCAAATTCATCTCTTAAATTCACTTTTTCAGGCTAATAATTTAGCCTTTCTGAAGCCAGCATTACTGTGTACTCTAGTTTTTCCTCTCAGAAATAAAATATTTGTAGAAGTTTTGCCCAATCATTTAAGTCTTCTATGAAAATTATTATCTGTATTTTCATAGCCTTATACAATCACTGTATTTTCTGAGATCACATATAGTTTTAAGTTCATAATTTTTCTCAGTTAATCATATTTACCAGAAGACAGATATTTCCCTTCCATATGCCTCAAGTAAGTGAATGGCGGTCCTAGACTTAAAAACATAATGAGAAACTGGTTAACCTCCAACTACAAATTTAACCTCAAAATGGTTTAAATTGAGAGCATGAACTCCAGGAGCTGGCTTGCCATTTATTTTACATTTTATGTCACTGCAATCTCTACATGTTCCATGTTTTGTTAGGGACTGTATGTGAGATATATTGGAGGGCCAGCTAGAGAAAGTAACTTGAACTTGCCCAAGTTCATACAGAGCTGGCCTTCTGACTATTCCAATGTTTGGAAGAAAATGAGCAAAGCAAAAATTAACCTGAAGAACTTACGACATTTGACTTCCAATGGCCTGTTCAAAATTGGAGTAAAGATGAAAAGTTCGAATCCCACAGACAGAAGACCTTTTATAGAGCAAACCCTTGCATTTGACCTTCCTCCCTTCTTCCTCATCCTACACCCTGTCTGTGGTCCTTTTAGGTCATATCCCTTATACAACATGTTTTAATATTTCTTCTTGACCTCCATAATGCCAAAGAATAAACACTGTTTTAGTTGCTTCTCAGCAAAAGACTCCAATGGACAGACACCTGCCCCTTGTCTGTGTCTAAAGCTTTGTTCTCCATCCCGTTTGGTGACAGAAGTGCCCAGGAAGGTGGATTAGGTTAATGACTTCTGAAAACATTTATTAATTTGGTTTTTCTAGAAAATAGTCCAATATCAACTCCTGGCCATAGGATAGAAATGGATAGAGGACAAAAAGTTAACTATAATCACCTGAATTTTTGAGAGAAAACATCGTAGCTTCTCTGAGCAAGGAAAGGGGAGGCAGGGAGATGGGAAGGGATGAGATGAAATGGGATAGGAAGGGATGGGATGAAATGAGGAAGAAAACACACGATATGCAAGGTACTAGTTGACAGTCATCACAGGCAGGTGATGGCTTAATAGGTCTCCATTATATTATAGTTCATAACATTATTTTCCAAATATCAAATATTAGATAAAAAGAAAATTAAAGCAAAAAAATCAATGCTTAGTCATTTACTTAGAGAAATTAGGTAACTGGAGGGAGACACTGGCTCCAGTTTAAGCATTCATTTTAAAAAGAAATAGTTTTCCCTTTATTTAAGATAAAATTCCAGCTGTTAATATTAGGTTGTATTTCAACAAACAAAACAGTGAGTTCAGCTTCCCATGTTAGGGAGAAATGGGAAGCATTATTTTCTTCTGTGCCAAATCCAAATGAGCCCAACAAAGTCTACAACAAAGTTCCCAGAGGGCAGATGTGAAACCTTAGTACAAAGTAAATGGAGTATGTATACAGGGTTCTGATTGAGAAGCCTTTACTCTGCTGACAACTATAGCAGAACAGAGCAGAGAACCATGCAACTAGCACTCACCAGGCACTACTATATATCTTGCCCCTCCTGGCTGCTCTGGCTACTCAGACACAAATCCCTGCCAACAACAGGCTCACAGACTAAATGGGAAGGAGACCATAAAAAGCAGTATGTACAAAATGTGGTAAGTGCACTGGAGCAGAGGAATGACTCCTTGTGATGTGGGAGCAGACACAGCCATCTTTGTAAACACGGCTAAAACCCAAATGGGGTCACTATATAATCTTCCCCTTCCCGGAGAAAAACACACCTTCCATCCATTAGATAAAAGTCTTAGTAAGACAAGTTCATTAAAATAATAAAAGAGGGAGAGCATATTAAAAAGTTTGTGGCTATCTGTCTGGTCAAAAGTCAAACCTGACAGAGAAAGATGCTAACTGACTACTTTCTGGAGAAGATGCTGCCATAACAGGATACCCACTGTGCAGAGGCAGCAGTTCCAGAATGCTGCTTCTTTTTAACCATGGACCAACTGCCAGCTCTCTGGGCCCAAGTTTTCTCATCTGCAAAAGATGGCACTTAGCACCTCATACACTGTTGTCAGATCAAAACCATTCCACAGGATGACACAGGGGTACTTTGAAAAACCTGGACCATTGTCAGGTACATTTGAGAAATGCTGGGTTTAACCAAGATAGGAGGAGAAACTTGATTATTAATGGTGTTTTCCTTCCTAAATTTTCAACCAAAAAGACCAAATGCAACCCAAATTTTCAATTCCGCTGGTTTCCTGAGCCATGCCACTCTGCTTCTCAGAGGCCAGAAGAGAATAGACAGAGACATTCAGTGAATATATCCATGTCCTGACCTCCTAGATGTCTCAGGTGTCACCTCTACTCAAATCACAATTCCTCCCACTCAAAATTACCCTGAGTTTCTTGCCAGTTTCAAATATTTACTATATAGAGTTGGAAAAACACACTTTTCAGAGTTCTATCAGATAATTCTTAGGCAATGTTGCTGATGCTATGAACAAGCAAATTTTATCAATCAAGATGTAACATTCCAAGCTCATCAAAGATTAATTTCCCTAAAGCTGGTTCTAATCAAGATGGTGGAGCAGATAACCACTGTGCTCACCTCCTCTCGCAACATCAAAATTACAACTACAGTACAGAATAACCATCATTAGGAGTTGCCTGAAGTCTAGCTAAACAGAATTCCTACAAATGGGGACACACAGAAGAGGCCATCTATGAACTGGCAGAGGAGTGGAGATGCAAAACAGGCTCGGGCTGGTCCCACACCTGCTTGTGGTGGCTGAGAATCAGGAGAAATATCTCAGCTGTGGAGGTACCCCAGAAAGAGCAAGGGGTCCCGGCCCCACATCAGGTTTCAGTGCTGGGAAGAGAAGTCCCCATAACTTCTGGCTGTGAAAACCAGCAGATTGTGGCTGAGTGAGATGGAGGGCTGAAGGAATCATAGACTTTCCTCTTAAAGGGCTCATGTGCAGACTTAGTGACAAGCTCACTCACTCTGAGCTCCAGCTCTGAGGCAGCAGCTCGAGAGGTGCCAGCGACTTATGGGACAAAACTGAGTTGTCTGGCTTTGGAGCGAGGGCTGGAGGGGCGGCTTTCTCCCAGACAGAAGTGCTGGCAGAGGGCACTGTTCCTTTGTTGAGCCTTCACCCCCCGCACCTCCCCAGCTTTCAGACCCAGGAGGGCACCATAGCAGAGTCTCCATCAAAGTAGCTCATACTGGTCACCCTGCCCTTGTGATTCCCTAAGACACCACCCCTCCCAATGTGCGGGCCTGCCCCAGCCGCTTCCAGTGTATTTTCCATACAAATGGCCTGCCTTGGCTCATGCTGTGGATTTTCCTAAAATCTCTCAAAGGATCACAAAACCTAAACAAGCAGCAGCTGGCCTCAGCATGCCCTGTACCTCTTGCTGAGCAGCCCCAGGACCAGCACTAGAGGCGGGAAGCACTGGTTTGTGGCTTGGCCTCTCGAGGCACTTCCATACCAAGTGTTGGTGGCGGCCATCTGTAGATTGCTTGGTGGCTCGTGCCAGG
This sequence comes from Pteropus medius, assembly GCF_902729225.1. Lineage (NCBI taxonomy): Eukaryota > Metazoa > Chordata > Mammalia > Chiroptera > Pteropodidae > Pteropus > Pteropus medius. The sequence goes on from NW_024344241.1 coordinate 4,378,890, forward strand.
TGGCCCCAGGCAGGGCACAGGCTTCAGCCGAACTTGGCCAGCAGCAGGGCCCCTCCCAGGAGGCCCTAGCTGGTGGCCAGCTTCAGTCTGATCCAGAGCACCACCCAAGATCACATCTGAGGATGACAAACAAAAGGCAGACAGGGCAGGTACCAGAGAGAGCCTTGCTAAAGCAAGTCCTGCTCTATAGCCCCTGCACAATAGCTCCTCCATTGATCATGGCCAGACATCACAACCAATCAGCCCAAGGGTCAATCCCTCCCGTTGATGAGCAAACAGCAACCAAGTCTCAACTACAACAAGAGGGCACACAAAAGGAACATACCTGGAGCACCTAGCTCAGGTGACCAGAAAAGACTGTGCCACTGGGACCCACAGCACACCTACTACATAAGGCCACTCTACTAAGATCAGGAAACATGGCAGCCTTACCTTAGAAACAAATACAAGCAGGTAGCCAAAATGGGAAGATAAATACATCCCAACTGAAAGAACAGAACAAAGCTCCAGAAAAAGAACTAAACAAAATGGAGAAAAGCAATCTACCAGATCTACAATCCCAGGAAGCATAGCGAATCCCAAACAAGGTGAACCTAAAAAGGTCCACACCAAGACACATCATAATTCAAAAGCCAAAGGTTAAAGACAAAGAGAAAATCTTAAAAGCAGCAAGAGAAAAGTGGTTAGCTACCTGTAAGGGAGCTTCCATAAGACTGTGAGCTTATTTCTCAACAAAAACACCGCAGACCAGAAGGGATTGGCAGAAAATATTCAGTGATGAAAAGCCAGGACCTAAAACCAAGATTACTCTACCCAGCAAAGCTAACATTTAGATTTGAAAGACAGATAAAGAGCTTCTCAAAGAAGAAAAAGCTAGAGTTCATCATCACCAAGCCAGTATTACAAGAAATGTTAGAGGGACTTCTTTAAGAAGAAAAAAGAAAATAAAAAGATAAAAAATGTGAATAATAAATTGGCAATAACTACATATCTAGCAACAATTACTTTAAATGTAAGTAGATTAAATGCTCCAATCAAAAGATAGGGTGGCTGGATGGATAAGAAAACAAGACCCTCATATATGCTGCCTACAAGAGACTCACTTCAGATTGAAAGACACACACAGGCTGAAAGTAAAGGGATGAAAAAAAAGATGTTTCGTGAAAATGGAAACAAAAACAAAGCTGGGGTAGCAATACTTATACTAGACAAAATAGACTTTAGAACAAAGGCTGTAACAAGAGACAAAGAATGATTCAGTAATCCCACTTCTGGGTATTTATTTGAAGAAACCCAAAACACTACTTTGAAGAGACACGTGAATCAATATGTTCATTGCGGCATTATTTACAATAACCAAGATATGGAGGCCACCTGGGTGTCCATCAATAGATGAATAGATAATGAGGAGGTGGTACATATATACAATGGAATATTACTTAGCCATAATACATATTTTTAAAAAGACTGAAATCTTGCCAGCTGCAACAGCACGGATGGACCTAGAGGGTATTGTGCTTAGTGGAGTAAGTCAGACAGAGAAAGACAAATGTCATATGTGGAATCTAGAGAACAGGATAAACAAACAACAGAAGCAAGCTCATAGATACAGAGAGCATTTGATGGTTGTCAGATTGAGGGGTGGAGGATGTGTGAAGAGGGGAGGGGATTAAGAGGTCCAAACTGGTAGCTGCAAAATAGTCATGGAGATATAGAGTACAGCATGGGGAATATAGTCGGTAGTATTGTAATAACTATGTACGGTATCAGATGGGTACTGGATTTATTGGGGTGATCGCTTCATAAATTATATAAATGTCTAATTAGTTTTAGGTGTGTTATACACCTAACATAATATTGTATGTCAACAATAATTGAAAAAAATAAAAATAAGATGAATTTAAGGAGATGAATTTCCCTTATAGAAAGTGAATCAGAATGTCTCTGTAGATAGAATCAGCCATGAGATCAGATTTTGGGTTTTTCTCCAAAAACTACCACTTATGCTGGTTACATGTACATAACATAAGGTTTTCACTTTCTTTAGCTACCCTCATAGTGGTGTAAGGCAGATAGTGTTGTCTAGAGTATATGGATGGGGAAACGGAAGAGCAGAAGCTGCTGTGCTCAAGGGTGCACAGGTAATGAGAGGTGGGATCCGAATAAAGGTGCATATGGCTCCTAAATCTCTAACTCATCCATTACATCCACCACGCTGAGCAAAGGGCCCCTCTTTCTGAAGGCCTCCCTGAACATGGAGAGCCTACAACGGTTGTGCTGCCCTTCTTGTGTCTCCTAGGACCACTCTATTCCTATCTGAGCTGCAGCATGTCCCAAGCTTCAGGAGACTCTGTAAGCAGGAATGATATCCTTACCTCACTGAATTATTATGAAGATTAAATAGGATAATATATATTAAAAACCTCTATAAATTAAAAAACACCATACAAGGTAAAGTATGATTAATTATCCCTTTCTTTGTGTTTTATAAGCTTTTTAAAAAATTCATCAGATTAACAACATAATAATGGTTACTATTTAGTTAGTGCTTACCATACGCCAGGCAATATTACCTCATTTCATCTGCAAATGAAGCCTATGAGGGAGGTCACGCAGCTGGTACAACCCAGCTCTGCCATTTAACTAGTTTTTGTGACCTTGGGAAGTTCCTTTATCTCTCAGTTCCCCATCTGCAAAAAAGGGATCCTGCCAGTAGCCCCTCATGGGGTTGCTGTGAGAATTGAAGGCATTAATTAGTATATATAAAGCACATAGCAAATACCTAAGTGTTGACTACTTTATTTCTTGCTCCTACATGATTAAAACATGACTGAACTCAGATCCAGCTGATTGTACTACTTTCTCATGCTGTAGCATTATCGTTATGGTCTGTAATCTGGAAAGAGTTTACATATCTCCTTGCTTTACCTGATTAAAAATGTCTCCAGGGCAAGGACCACATCTTCTCCTTTATATTAAGCATGGTACCTGGCACACGATGGAAATAACCAATGCTTGTGGCATTAAATTAGAAAACCTCGTGGCTCTTTTCCATGATTGCTGGTTTCACCAACCTTGACCCAGCTGTAGTACCAGGGGTGTGGATTCTTGTGAATTCAGTGAAGCAGGAAAAGGGCAAGAAGGGCCATCAGGGAAATGCTGAGAGAAAAGCTACTGTGAAGAACAAATGATTGGGAGGTAGAGCTGAGACATCATTTCCCCCTTAGAAACATACATCAAAGGATTAGCGGGCAGAGCCCTTTGGGCAGAAAGGATGGAGAGATTATAAACTGGAAACGTAGAAATGCTCAGGGCCTTTTCAGTCATTTGTTCTAGAGAGCTAAAGGGTCAAGTGTGGAGCTGGAGAGCAGGAAAAAAGAATAGGATGCTTAAAACTCAGAGTGACTAGAAAGACCTCTGATTTCCTAATGAAGCACTTTACATGCCAGTTACTAAGCTCCTGCCTCCAAGCTTCAAACTCACTTCCCTGCACTCTGCTGTGGGAGGCTGGGCTGGCTTCTGCAAACCACATTTATGTTCTGCCAGAGGCTCCCTGGAGGGACGCTGCAGGAGAGAGGAGGGAGAACTAGCTCCTCCCTGCTGGTTTCCAGCAGTCAGGACACCCAGTAATACTGCTTCTATGTCCCAGTAATGCTAGTTTGACCAGTAGCAGGAGCAGTAGCTGAATTCATATTGCAGTTTTTCCAAAACCTGCAGAACCAGCCTCTTCATATCCTCTCCAGAAACCCCAGCACAGCTGCTGATGCCTCTACTCTGAGCTCAGAGACATCTGCCCTTCCTCCTCTTTAGAGGTCCAGGTCTTACCTTCGAGGGGCCTCTCTACCAAGCTCTTGAGTTTCATGAATCTCAACTTCTTCCTATGGTCTCTTGGCCCTAGTGGGGGTAGCTGCATCTTGCAGTTGCTATATCCACGAAACCTTAGTGTTTTTCTTTTGACTCTTTACTTACCTTCCTCAAAGGATAACATTTCTTTAGATTCGTTTCTCTTTATTTAAAAAAAAAAAAAAGTTGGTGTGGTTTCTGTCTCTTGCCTGTGCCCTGACTGATATATCTTGGAGGGGACAAAGAGATTTACCAAGTCTGTGGTTCCTATCCCTGATATCACGCCAGATTCTTATAAACTGCAGAAATAAAATCCAGAATAATGAATTCACAATAGAAACTTAAACAAATAAGTGTAGAAAAAGGGCATTCATAAGTTGCTCAGAGAATAACAAAGTTGTTTCAGGCATGGATCCTCTGAGTGTTTAAGGAAACTTTAAAAAAACACTTTCCAAGTACTGCACCCTGGACTAACATACCTCTATCCCCTCAAAGAAGAAAATACCAGACCTATGATCCTTCAAGTGTTTTTCCATTCCCTTATCAAATAAAACTAAATGGTGTCAGAAGATGAGACCTGAGCAAGGTGAGGGACATGGGAGGGGTTCGTGCTTCCAAGCTGATGGAACAGGCTGGAGGGACGTGCCACTGGGGCCTGCCACATAGCAGTGACTCCCTTCCACGGGTCCTTAACAAGAGTTTAGCCAGGGCATGTCCGGCCACCTGCTACCCCAAGGGGCTGTCATTGATTGTGTTTGATAAATAGCACTGAGTCAGAAAACACAGCCCTGTGTTCTCATCAGCACAGGATCTTTCCACTGTTCTCCTGTCCCCAGTGCTTTTCCTCTGCCCTGCAATGTCATAAGAAATTCAGCCGGAGCCTGAATGAAATGGAATCAAACATTTTCCTATAGGCTATTTTTCAATAACTTCCTCCCCAAATAACCTGAAGATTAAAATGACTTGCAGTACCTTCCTATTACCCTCACTTGACAGGTGATGTGGAGGAGACTGTCTTTGTTCTTATGGAAGGTGTGAAGAACCAAATTTGATAAACGACATAGGAGGTAATTTCCTCTTGGTGGAGTTTTCCAAGATTCTGAATTTATTTTATTGTTATTTTTTTTTTTTTTTTTTTTTTTGCAGACGAAGGCTAAAAAGGGTGGGGATATGGGAAGAATACTGGCTCCTTATTTAAATTGGGTTGTATTTCTTCACTGCATCTATTCTCTTACCTGTTTCACCTGGCCCCTGAGTCATGATGATAACTATGCTGCCGGGCATGAGTTCCCTGTGTTTGGAAAGGTGCTGGCAGAGGCTGGGGAGGGCAGGAGGTACAGTTCCTGCATGGAGTTTCTATAGTGGTGAGCCTTCTAAGAGAAATGGCATAAGAGTGAGCTATAAAAACCTTGAACTTCCCTTAAGCTGATACACTTGTTACTCGCTCACTCTCAGGCGGGATTCTGTCTGTGCTGTCTGCCCTTCCTCACTTGCTCTGTGTGCTGCTAATGAACCAGAACCATGTCAGCTGCTCAGGAAGGCTTTGGTTGGCTCACCCATTCTCAAACTGTGACAAGGAGATAAGGCAGAAAGCACAGACTGGAGGAGAGAAAGGGCTGATGGAGGATTTGACTGCTGAGGCAGAATAGAGAAGAGCCCGCAATCACCTAAAGAGGCTGTGGGCAGTGCTGTGAGCAGTAGCGCTGCACTGGGCCAGCGTCAGGGATAGTCCCTGGAGCTGTCAGCCATTATCTTTAAGAGGTCTGTGTACCTGTCATGTCCTCCTTTCCAGGATTCTCTCACTGTGCAGCCTGGTGTGGCAGGCAGGAGGTACTGACTGGTAGTGAATAGGGAAGCGAGAGGAGACACAAAGCAGAATATGTCAACATCAGACACTCTTATTGCCTATTGATTGTGGGTGGTTGAAATATGGGATCCCTTCAGGTGACTGGCAAATGCTCTCTCAGCTCTAAAGCAAAGGCACTAGATACATCCAATAAACAGAGAAAGAGTCTGTGGGGTGGCTGGGTCTATTTTAGGGCTGGCAGATTGGTGAATTTTCCAATGTTAGCTCTCACCACTGTTTTCAACTGTCTTAAAGATATTACAAGGGATAGTAGAGGTTGGATCTCTTAAAGATTTAAGACAATCAAATAAAATCTAACGGGGCAGGTACTACATACATGGGATTTAGGGGCAAAAGAGGAATGTGTCTGGTGTGTTAGTTCCCTCTCCTACGTAAATTCCTATCAGCAGATTATATGTTGGGAATATTTTCTCAGAGGTGGGGATAGAGCTGAATAAATACTGGCACTCCCAGCCTGTTCCTCATCAACCAATGCTCATCTCTGTGCTAGGTGACACCAAGGTGCAATCTGCAGTAATGGCCGCTCAAGTAGATGCTGGCTATGACTTCATTACCCTTGAAGCATGAGCTCTGGCCCAAGGGTTCTCAATCTAGCCCCTAACTGATGGAATCAATGCCTCTGAAGGTAGAGCCTGGCGTGGGTCTCTTCTGAGAGCTCCCCAGAGGACTCCGACACATATAGAGAGTATTTGGAACCACTGCTCTCGTCTAATGTATTGTTTCTCTCACTCTGTAAAAAAATCAGTGATCAAACACGCATCACTCTTCATTATTGCATTTGCCCATACTTAGACCCAATTTGGTAGCTCTGTCCATTTTAAATATATTGTCTAACACTTATTGAGCACATACTATGTGCCAGCACTTACTAGGTACTAAGCTGAAGACCTTTCATAATATTTTGACATTTACTCTTTAAAAACAACCTTAGGAGGTGAGTACTATTGGTTTCCCAGTGTATGGATGGATAAATTGTAACGTATAGAAATTAGGTGACTTACTTAAAGTCACACAGCTATCTAGGGTAGAGCCAAGACATAAACTCTGTCTGCTTGACATCAAAATTTGTGCTTCTAACCAGTAAGATATACTAACTTATTTTTATGTATGAGATAGTCAGTTTTTAACTTATTCTGCATCTATGCACAAAAGGCTATTTGATACTTATTCACAAAACAGAGAAAACAAAATATATACTTGAAAATGTTTTACCAAAAGGATATATATTCAGCATCTATGTTCATAAAACATTTTGTTGATTATGTGCATCCAATCTCAATGTCTGGAATCTTACTAGGATGCCACTAGTATTTCCAGAGGTGGCATGTTCCAGTGTGCTTCATCTGACACTTAAAGAGTCACTGCAGTATGACTGCTGCAATCCAGCCCATCTGCAGAGGTGACCTCATTCAGCCTGTATACAAATCGAGCAGGCTCTGAAAAACACGACACTGCTAAGCAAAGCTACAGGGTTTTCATTGTTTTCAAAATAAAAAGACAATTCTAGAGAAGACACTGCCAAAGACAAATTAGTATCTTGAGCTCATTCTTCTGATCAGCACGTATTACACTGCTGCCATATGAACATTAATCCTACTGCTAATGAGAGTTAATAGTTACGGCACTCTAGGTGCCAGATAGTGTCTTAGTGCTTTCTGTTAATCCTCACATCAACCCCTCAGTATAGATGAGAAGCCTGAGGCACAGAGAGGCTAAGAAACTTGCCCAAAATTATAGTTAGATAATTAGCATATAATTCAATACTATATAGAACTATATCATTTTAGTCAGTGAGCAACAGAGCTGGGGTGAGAACCAGGCAGGCTGGCTCCAGTTCCTGGGCTCATTACTACCCTTCTTTCTCTGTATTAAGCATTGTGACAGACACAGTGATTATAAAGATGAATAAAACACAGCTCCTCAGGAAGTGGAGAAACATACCAATCACAATAGAAATGGGGTGGTGAGGGCTAGTTTTCCACATAAGTTTAAAGCAGCAACACACTAAAGACTAACCTAAAACTGTCAAGAGAAACTATCAAGAAAGGTTCAACCTGATGAAGTATTAATTTCTAGAAAATTGTCCCCTAAGGAGCTCGTTGGCCATGGTGATGGTGTGAATACAGAAAACAGCAGAGGTAAAGAGACAGGTGTGGCCTTAGGATTGCAGCCATGACTCGGACCTGTGAGGGCCTTACTAGGCTACAGCAGGTATCACAGTGCAGGCAGCTAGGTCCTCACTGAGAATTACAGAGCCTGGCATCTAGTGGGCAATCAGTGAATAAATGGTGATTTCTGGGCACGGGGAGGACTCAGAGGAAAGAGTCCTACAAGGAGAAGAAAGAACCAGTAGGCAGAACCAAGGGTACCCATTAGCTTAGCTGAAAAAGTGGGTTTCCATCTTACCAAGGGGAAAGGGCAGATGTCAGAGCAAAGATAAAAGATGGGAAAGATGGTAGGACAGGGAGAAGGCAGCACCCACGATCTCATTAGCAGAGATGCCTGCAAGTTTGCTTTTAATGCAGAGATTGCAAAATTGACCGTTTACTGGGCCAAACAGTATATTGTTTTATATTTTTAATCAGAATAATCCGTCTATATTTAAAAATCAGGAAATTGAACATCAACTGGATTCCTAAGTTATCTCTTAAAAAGTAGATACAGCCGCACCAGGATTGGACTTCTATGAGTCTACTGCAGCAATCCCTTTAGAAGAAACTGGCAAAGCTCTATTGCTCACAACCCAGACTACCTCCCAATGGCCTTTACACTGGGCCTCTTAAGTTTTTTACATCCCTATGGGTACACATTTGAATTGGTGACCTTAAGTTCTGATACTAAGAACAGGAGGTAATAAGACTGCTCTGGGGGAAAATTCAGGGCCATGCTCTACAGTGAAGGGAAAACTTATAAAGAGACCAGGCTGTGGTCTTAATTGGAGTATAAAAGGCCAGAGAACCACTGGCCAGTTAAGTTCTTCCAGCCCACGCTCTTACCCTTATCACCTCCAAAATTGTTACCTCATAATTCACATACAATATCTCATTTAACAATATGTATAAAAACACTTAATAACTCTATGAAATTAATATTACTGTCCTCTTTTTTTAAAAATTGAGAATATTGAGGTGCAGAGAATTAAGCAATTAGCTCAAGGTCACATAACTGAGACTTGAACATGAGCAGTCCACCTCCAGAGCTTATGAACTTGAGGCAGTAAAGGACTTTAGACCTAAAGAATGTTAATAGATGCTCTTTTTAAAAGAGTCTCATGGTCAAAAAAGTTTGGGAAACGCTAGCTTCAGTTTTCTTACTTAGAACCTTTAAAATGCTAGCAGTCTTGGTCAGGCGGATGGGGAGCATGGCATAGGGAATGCAGTTAGCATTAATATATTGGCTAGGTGGAAAGCCAGAGGAGAGAAAGAGCAATTAGGGATATCATTTTATAAACTATATAAATATCTAACCAATGTACTATATACTTGAAACTAATAATAAAATAAAATTAAAACAAACAAACAAACACTAGCAAGCTTTGTGAATCTCCAAGTAAGGGAAACCATGTCCCTAAATTTAGCTGTGAAATCTTTTGCAAGGAACACAGTATGGAATATGTTGTGGTAGGAAGGATAGGTTCTGGGGCCACATAAATGAAATCACATAATTGTGGCTGAGCAATACAGATTTTCTAAACTAAGTCAAATATTTGCAAACCTTAATTTTTTGAAAATAGTATTTCATTTATAGAAATCTATTAGCTTATGATCTCACCTTTTCCTCATTAACCTGAAATCTCAATTAAAATAAACCTGTTATGATTGTTATGATTCTATTATTCTAAAATTCTATTAACTACCACTGTAACACATCTATACTAGAAAGGTAATAAAAAATAATCTTACATATATAGGATATTTTGACATTTACTGTTTTAATCTTCAATACTACCTTTGTAAAATAGAACTCATTGTATTCCCATTTTATAGATAAAGAAAATGAAGCTCTGAGATTAAATGAATTGACAAAAGTCAAAGCCACCAAGTCAGTGCTGAAACATTAACCTACTCTTTCTGCTGAAATACCTCCCCAAGTGCTGCCAGGTGTTAATGTGCTGATTAGACACTATGTTCAACATAGTTTTTACATTAAGCGCATTTTGTTTTTTTTAATTTATCAGTCATTTTAAGATTAGTCGTCTAGCTTCCAGTTGACTACACGTTTCGATTAACCCCATTCCTTAACCATGGTGGTTTACAGAGACTATTATAACAAGGTTTCTAAATAACTGAGCTTAGTCGTATTATGATTTCTAGGACTTTAATCCAGCAGGGAGCCAATCCTGAGGATCAATAGCCTTTAAAAAAGAAATATGGAAGGTTTTTATTTTTATTCTACAAAAAAACTAAATATTTATTTTCCCCACAAAACTCTGCTTTAAAAAAAAAAAAAAAACGCTTGCTTTCTTTTATATATAGTTATTCCTAAAGATCTCTAGCACCCTGTGTGTTATGAAAAAGAATATGGGAAGGATATTACAATAATAAAAATAATGTATTTTTCTTCCCTCTGCTCCTCTTGTCATTTAGTTTCCATGTAACCTAATTCTTATTCTGATCAGAGAAGATGGAACCGAAAACCAGGATTTTATTAACACCATCGATATCTACCCCCGCTCAGGCACATGCACAAACATAGTCCTCTGTTTTCTAATTATGCATTTTACAGATGAGCTTCTCTGGCTGCTCTCCATGTAGATGATAAATAAAGTAGCTTTTGTTCTCAGAGATTTATTTCAAAGACCTCTTCATTAAATGCTATTTTGGGGGCAGATACAAATTTATGGAAGGTTAAAAAAAAAAACACGCTGATAAAATAACCATTAAAGAAATGTGCCACTGATGGAATCTAAGGTCTTTCTCCAAAGGACATATTTAATACACACACACACACACAGACACACACACACACTTGAACCATATGAAATTCCTATGCAGAGAGTAATAAGCACTTGAAGATAAGGCTGGAAAATGGACAGTTGCTTGTTTACTTGTTGGTTTTGATAGTGGGGGGCGGCGCTGAGGAAGGGGGAGATGATGTTGCAAAATTGCCCAATTCTTTCTGAGAGTCTGCTATTTCTGTCTTACAGCTTGGATGAACAGGTTTATGAAAGTAAAAGGAAAAGGAGAAGTAGAATAAGGCGGGTGGCAATAACAGCCAGAGAAGAGGGAGCTGACCCTGTCTCTAATATTTTACTTGGACAGGCAGAAACTCAGGCCTGCTGGTGTCCTCATCTGCACACACAAGGTGAGTCGGGGAGGGGGAGTCCAAGGGGAGGGGAGGACTACAGCTGGTGGCTGTTCAAAAACAGAAATAGAGATGTCTCCTGGAAAATTCATCTTTCTGCTTTTTAATTCCACCACAAATTGGATGAAAAGGCCATTTAACTCTTAGGCAGCCACAATAATTCCCTCAGGAAATAAGTGCAAAATGCCTCACATTTAGGGACACAAAAGAGAACTCATCTAACAGGCTCCCCCAGTAAAAAAATAAAAAATAAAAATAAATAAAAGCCACTTGCCTGTGCTAAGGACAGACCAGACTGCAGGGTTATCATGTGCCCTCATTAAGAGTATAAATCAGACTGTCTACATTCAAATCTGCTTCCACCACGTACTGTCATAACGTGTGGCTGTGGGCCTGTTACGTGACCTTTCTGGGTTTCAGTTTCCTCATCTGTATTAACAGTATCTATGTACTAGGTTTTATGTAAAGTGCTAAAACAGTTCCTGAAGGCATAATATTAGAATCTGTTAAACAAACAAATAAATAATTGTAAATACAGGAGAGAGTGAGAGAGATGGTTTCTGTTTTTGACCAAGTTTATTTATAATTTAAATGACATCCATGTTTCGCTGGAAATTTAAGTTGTCATACAAATGAAATCCCTTCAAGTAAAGCTGTTTTCATTCACTTAACAAATGGGGACACCGAGGCACCAAAAGAGCATACTTAACATGTATAATTCTTCTACAAGTTTTGTCAAGTGCTTCTCATCTGGATGCATCCACAGCAGGTACTTGACAAACACTGGTGGCTTGAACTGAATTTCCTGAGGTTTGAGATCTAACTGGAATGTAACTGAGATAGAAATATTTTTTTATTCTAATTTCATTCCTTTTAGATTCTGATTGCTAAGGAAGAAATGTGATACATTTGGCATCCTGAACCATTTAGTTTTTATAATGACTTTTTTTTTAAACATGAGAATTATGCACTGGCATGGGAAACAGTCATTCATTGGTAAGATGTTTGTTTGAAGAGTGTCATTGGTCTAATTAATGATGAATGAATGAGGGCTTGAAAACATCAGACACTGCAGAACATTTATTTCTTAAAGCCCATTAGGCCTGGGTAAGTACTCCTTTAATATGCTTCAAACATCTCTAAGTGTGCTTCACTAGTTACTCTCATTTGAAAAAACTCAAGCCATCAAAAAGAAACTGATGTATTACATCACGGAATCAACAAGGCTGAGCACTCTTTTGCTAGCACTAACACCATCAACTTCATTATTCCATGTCTGACACTAGTAACATAAAAGACTATCCTATTTTGCTGAAAAGGTAGTGCAAAGTCATTTTTTTTTAACTTGGTAAAGGTAATTTTTTTCAGTGAATGAAATCTGATTAAGAGTTAGCCCAGCCATTGATAATTTTACATCTGTATACATACACAAGCTTATAGCTATCTGGTTGTATAATAATGGCTCTGCCACAAATCATCAGTTGAACCATATAAAACTGCTAATAACTGACTGTTTTGACCTGCCCACACAGCAATTTCATATATTTCAACCTGATAGTTGTGTAACTTAAGAAAAATTTCTGAATTTTCTAAATCTGTTTTCTCATCTATAAAATGAGGATACTCTGTACTTTATAGTGTTATCATAAAGATTATAGAAAATATATGAAAAGTACTTAGCATAGTCACTGTGTATACAATAGTGCTTAATAAAGGTTACTCATTATTTACAGTAATAATATTAGCATCTGGTTCCGATGCTCACTTACTGAAACAAAGCTGAACAGGAAGTGCCTTCCTATGATCCTGGTAAAAAACACATTGGGAAAGAAGAGCCTGGCTCCTTCAGAAGAAACCACCTCCAACCCCAATGAGCACAGGCAGGACACCTAACCATGTCCTTCTCTCTCCCTCTTCAACATTAATAGCAGCAGCAGCTTTCACAAAGCAGCTGTCAGCTGGAGGAGGGTTCCGGAGCTCAGAGCAAGTAAGCACGCCTAACATCTCGCACACACCTGGCTAGAAAACTCTGTCTGTGCGTGATGCTAAGAAATGGCACCCTGTGGGACACTGCTCAGCAACAAAACTGGCTGCTTCTTCAACAGCAGTGTTAGCAGGCTGGACTGTTGGGTTTTTTTATAGATTTTTTTTTAATAAAAATCAAAACATAACCCATAGAAAGGCTTTCTGAAATCTACTTTTCTGCCCACTATGGCTTACCACCCTTTCTCTTTTTCTTGTTTTGTTTTTTTGTTTGTTTTGTTTTAACTTCCTTTTGTATTCCTAGTCAAGAGAACACTCACAGGTTCTGAAATTGTTTCTCGTACATTGGTTTTCTCTCCACAGCTATACTGGGCACTCTCTAAGGCAGGAGCAACCCCCAGTAGTGGGCACACACCAGGCCCTCAATAAATAGATGGCGAATAATTGATGCTGCAAATCCATTGTGAGAATGGCTCTTCCTTTTTGTCATTCTGCATAATTTTAGCCTGAAAATCTCCAAAACAATAACCATGTACATTTCTGGATTCTTATAAACTCTGCCATGCTGTTGATATGCCAAATATGGCTTTCTTAACTTTCACATCATGAATAACGGTCTCCAGAAGCATAGTAATAAATTACACCTTGAAAGCACTGTCCAGCACTATCCCTGTACACAAAGTGATTTCACAGGTAAGGACTCAGTCATTCCTGTCATGTAAGGGGGAGGGGTGGGTATTATGCCAATTTTGCAGCTAAAGACCAGAGGTTTAGAAAGATTAAGCATCTGGCTGCAGAGCCACAAGGTGGACAATGCTGTTGGCCATTTGGGTTTCTGGGTTTCAGACAGCGAAAGCTGTTAGGAGAGGGCTACTTTGTTTCTGTGTAGTTGTCTTTTTGGTTGACAGGACCACAGCATTAGCAGAAACACCTTGGGGCCTCAGTTTCTTCAAGTGAAAAATAGAGGCACCACAGTCAAAAAAACAAATTATCTTAAATTCCACCGTTTCTTCCTATGTATGGGCCCTATGTCCTGACAAATAAAAAGTAGATGAAACCAAGGGCAGGGAAAAAAAAGAAGATAAAGAAAGAAAGGATGAGCACTTGATCTCAAATGGGAGGGCAATATTTTTAAAAATGCTAATTTATTTTTAAGTAGATTTGCAGATATACATAAGTCACATTTGCATCATCAATGAGTGACAGTGTTGCCTTGGTGATTACTTATCTGTATACAGAAAAGAGATAACCATGGAGAATCATCAGTGATTCAATAAGATACACAGTGCTATTCATAGACTATTAGGCACAAACATCCCCTTCACACAGGATGTAAAAAATGTTTAAATGGGCAAAAGAAAAACACTGGCTTTTGGGCAAAAAACAACTTGGTCCTTCTTCTGAATCCAGAGAAAAGACATTAATATCTCATTATTTTTCCTTTTGGTTGGCAAAATCATTCTGGTAAAAAGTAAGACTTACCAAAAAAACTTTTTGTACATTTACTCTTACCTTAAAGTAGATATAGTAACTCCTGACAGGGCAGGCAGAGAAGGTTTTATATACAAGCACTTATTAAACTCATTTAAATACATTCTTTAACACACTAACATAGATATTATTGCTATAATGGTTAAAATTTACTTAACATTTACTATTCTGTTGGGCATTGTGCTAAGGATTTTATGTATATTTAAACTGATTGATCCTTACAAAATTATCCTATAGGTAGTAATTAATATTATCCCCATTTTAGAGATGAGAAAACAAGTCCAGAGAAATCTTACACGTAGTAAACAGTAGAGTTGGGACTTAATTCAGGCAGTCTGGCTCCAGAAGTCATGTCTTACTACTACTTCGTTTATCTTTGTATCTCTCTTTTAAAAAAACTTTTTTTTTTTTAATTGAAAAGGTAACGAAGTACACTTCTCCTGATTCCACTTCTCCCACCTCCCAACTATGCACACAGGTTTCTTTATGGCCATCTGCACAGGCAGTGACAGGGAGGCCAAGCGTTGTGAAGGAATTTGTTTGAGCACAATCCCACCACAGTGCAGAGTTCCCTTCCCTGGTGGTGAATCCCCTGCCCAGTGAGGGAAGCTGTCCTGGGTGGGTTAGGGAGTGGGGGTGCGGGGGCCCTAGCCAAGAACTTGCTCTTGGACACCAGCACCAAATGTGCTGAAGAAGAAGGTGCTGGGCAGCCACCAGAGGACCTAATTACTACTTATTCTCATATAAATGGAATGAAAGTGTTATCAGATTTCAGGAAACAGTATATAAGATTAATAGTTGCAAAAGGACACTTCAAAATATACGACAATAAATTTATTTTTTCTCCAAAGCTACTGCTAGATATATTAGCATACCCTGCTTTCTGGATCTATGCTTAGCAAAGGCTCCATGGTCTCACTTCCCTATAAATTTAGTATGCAGTTTAGAGTAAAAAGTGAATGTAATTCAATCTTTTAGAAATTATTCTGAAGGGAAAAATAAACATGATAAAAGCACATCAAGTTCAATGACATATTCCAGGATCATCTTGTATTTTCCCTGCTTTGGCCATGGGTTCAGTCTTTTCTATAAGGAGCCTTGCTTCCTTTTAGTAGAGAATGGTATTTAGAAACCAAGATCTGGGCACCAAGTGTGCTCACTATCAGTGTTCAAGATAAAGAGCACTTCCAATCACCCTAGATAATACAAAAGATGTCTAAGAATCATGGAGACACATCAAAAGGACACAGGAGGCAGCATGAAGGGGCTTCCACTGGCCAAGTCTCAGAAAAAGAAAGGTTCAAAAAAAAAAAAAGATAGTAATGGATTTCATCTCATTGAATAAAATAAGAAGCTGTAAGTCTTTGTTATATAAATAACTGAATGAATGAATAAATAAATAAATGAGGGAGAACAGAAAGCTCTTCTTGTAGTAGAATGTCAATTATAAATATCACTATAAATATTCATTAATGAACACTAAAACCTGTGAGTGAAATTCACAGTATCACTACATAAGTAAATAACATATTATTAAAAAGAAATGAGTAACTTCCTGGTAGAGAAATTTGGCAGTTATTATCTTAACCTAGTGATCAAAGCCATCAACACCAATATGGAGGCAAACTAACATCACACTCGTCCTGATAAAACGTATTGTGAAGGAGAAAACACCACTTCTGAGGTATTCCTGCAAAAAGAAATACACAATCTAAATCTAATCACGAGGAAACTTTGGACAATTCAAATTGAAGCCCATTCTACTATACAATTTGTTTGTACTTTTCAAAGAATGTCAAAGTCAAAAAACATAAACAAAGTCAGAGAAATTATTCCAATTAAAGGAGACAAAAGAGATATAACAACTAAATACAAATATAAAATTGTATTGAATCCTAGACCAGGAAGAAAATAGCAATAAAGGACATTATTGGGAAGGCTGACAATATTTGAGTATGGGCTATGGATTAGATGTTGAATCAACATGAAATTTCCTGACTTTATTAACTGTACTGTGATTATGTAAGAATAACTTCTTGTTCTTAGAAAATGCATGTTAATGCATTTAGGAGTAAAGGGCATGTGTGTGCTACTTGATCTCAATTGCTGAGCTGAATATATATATACATATGTGTATACAGACTTATATACACATAAGTATTATATATAATAATCACTACATATCTCATAAAAGATCATCTTTTATATATATATTAGATCCTTATTCACAGATTCCATATTTGGCAATTTGCCTACTCCCTAAAAGTACTTGTAACCCCAAAATCAATACTCTTGGCATTTTCAAGGTCATTTGCAGACATGAGTAGAGTGGCGAAAAATTTGAGTTGCCCAACTCCCACATTCCCAGCTGAGGTCGAACAAGGTGAAGCTCTGCCTTCTTGTTTTAGCTCTCAAACTGCAAACAAGTATCTTTTTGAAGTCTAAGTGCCGCATTTTTCCTATTTTTGTGCTTTGTGTTGGTGGTTTCGCTGTTTAAAATGGTCACCAAGCATAGAGCTGAAGTGCTGTCTAGTGTTCCTAAATGCACGAAGGCTGTGATGTGCCTTACAGAGGAAATACGTGTCTTAGCTAAGCTTTGGTTTGACATCAGTTACTGTCATGAATTTAATGTTAATGAATCAACCATATATTAAATAAGATATCTTAAACAGAAATACACATACAACAAGGTTATGCACTGATTAGCTGATGAAAATGTTGTGACCAGAGGCTGGTAGGAACCTAATTTTGTGTTTTCTCTCAAGAGCTTCAGGTCGATATTCAGCAATCAGGGTGCGTTTATAGAACATAACTAGTACAGATAATGAGAATCAGCTTTATACACACACACTCACACCTGGTCTGTATAAAGTGTATTTGAGTGTTCCTCGCACTATTCTTGTAACTTTTCTTTAAGAATGAATTTATATAAAAGTCAAAAGTTACAATCAGTCACATAAAACGAATAGCCAAAAATGTAATCAATGCACATAACAAATAGACCAAATGTTACATAAGAAGTCTAACCTAGACCTCTGGTCCCCTCCGCTCCACAAATTAAAACACTTAAGAGTTTCTTATATATTCCTATAGAGGTTTTCTGTGAATACTCAGATGTTATATATTTTTATTATTTTTCTAAATCCATGTTGGGGCATGCTATGGCTACTGTTTTTCATTTTACACAAGGTACTTTATTCTTTTTCACTGCAATATAGCATTTCTTTTATAAGTGATCCATAACTTATTTATCCAATCTCTTCTAGATGCCAAGTCTAGGTTGTTCTTAACCTTCTACTATTACAAGTGTTATGGTTTCATGTATTAAACCTATTTTTCTGACGATACTCTCCTCATGATTTTAATAAAGTAGCTGAGAAGCACATGCAATTAGTGGATTACTATTTAAACACAAATGCTGCTACAGAAGTGTGCCTGGAAAAAATCTATCAGCCATTACTGTGTAGTAGGCTAAACATTCTTCTATTTTCACCTAGATTTTAATTAACAAATACTTTTAGTCACAGACTACAGACAGTACACTTTAACTGAAAATGCTCTGCTTCCTTTATATCATTCTCAATGCTGCTTAATATTACTGAATTGTGCTACGACCCACACACAATGCTAGTGTTACAAAGAAAACCAGCATTGGGCACTGAAAATAAAAGGAGTTAAGACTTAACCCAGTGCACTTAAGGGTCTCCTATGCCAGAGGCAGAGACACAACAGGGCGAATCATGGTACAACCTGGAAAGTGCTATAATTGAGCCTAGTATGGAAAAAACACTTAAATTTTGTTGAATGTTTTTTATACAAACAAAGTGTTCAGTGGAAACACTAAAATAAAGGAGAGGAGAGAAGGTGTAGGGATGGGAGGGCTGCAGAGCTGACATAATGTCCGATCATGGTCTAAAGGAGGAACAGTGGAACATGAAGAAGAAAAGTGCACACTCCAGAGTCAGGACACGGTTCCAAGTCCAGAGTGTCAGCTTCCAGACTCTAAACTGCGAGTGTCTTCACTATAATAGGGGGATATTGAGATAACAACATCTATGCCATATAGGTGGGATTAAATAAAATTATACATGTTTATATATCACAAACATACATATATGTATGCATATATGTACATGTGTGTATACACACAAACACATATATGAGAAAGAGGGGAGGGAGGGATGGCTAAAGCATATTGCTTGGCCCATGGTAAACATTCAATAAAAGTTAGCTCTTGTTTCCAATGAGAGAAACAGGGAGGGTAGGGGCCTTTTGAAAAGAAGCAGTGGAGGAGAGGCATGACTATTAATTTCATAGTGAGAGCAGGGACTATGTCTTAGTCACAAATTCAATGGCCGAATATAGAATCTGGGTCACAACAGACCCAACAAAAAGTTGAGAATCACCAGTGGTCTCCAACCTTTTTGGCACCAGGGGCCAGAGCTCCTATGAGAATCTAATGCCTGATGATCTGAAGTAAAGCTGAGGCAGTGATGCTAGTGCTGGGGAGCAGCTGCAAATAAAGATGAAGCTTTGCTCACTTGCCCTTCACTCACCTCCTGCTGTGCAGCCTGGTTCTGGTACCAGTCTGCAGCTCAGGGGTAGGGGAACTCTGAGTGAACCAATAAATAATTGACCTCAGAGAGCAGAAGTCTGACATGACTGTCAGAAAGAGAGCATGAGGGAGGCAGGGGCAGGAGACAGGATAGGAATAGACAGTTAGTGAACAAAAAGCTTGGATCTCATGCTAAGGGGTTCAAGATCCATTCTTCGTGCAATGGGGAACTACTGAAAATGTTAAAACAAGATGGTAACATCATGAGATGTGGAAGATGGACAGAAATGGGAAGAACCCAAAATCAGGGGAATCAGGTTGCTATTATAACAGTGTTGGCTAGAAGTTCTCATATGTTAAGCCACATAAGAATCATTGGGAGTATGTTAAGAAGTAGATTTTTGGATCCCATCCCCAAAGATTCTGACTGGATAGATCTACGATGGATGAAGAAGTATTGAAAAAAAATCAGAAGTGGAGAAGAGGGAAGATGAAGGATTTCATGGTAGATGGCCTTAGTTTTGTCCAGTGATAAAATGAGGTTATTTGTTCAAGGCTGGGGATGGGGAAGGCTGTGGTACAAATCTGGAACTCCTAAGAAATCATACATTTGTAGATGGGTCAATCAGCTCTGCCATGCTAACTTTTTAAGGCATGTTCAACATGGAAACAACATGTTCAAACAGGAAAAAGAGGAATTTGGAGGTTAACATAGGATAGAGACTTGACTATATAAGCTAGAAAAAAAAAAGAAAAAAAGTGAAGTAGTTGACCATGGACTAATTCTGGGCTTGATGGAGCAAGAAGTGAAGCCTGGGAAATGCAGGCAGACTCACAGACTGGGCAAGAAATAGGGTAAAGAGAAGGCTGAAGAGAGGGCTTGACAGAATGTGGGGTTTGGAGGAGCAGAACAGAGGACTGTACTGAGAGGGGACTACAGCAAAAGAATAGTGGTTGAATCATCCAGGTGTGTCTGGAAAGTAAATTTGTGAAGTCGGATGAAATGCTTTTTGTCTGATTTATAGAATGCCAAGTAATTGTGGCACCTGGGCATTGCTCCTAGGATGGTGGAGAGAAAAACCTAACCAGGTGCCAGAGCCACTAGGCAATGCAGGAGGGTGATCGGATGATAGTGGGGCGTGGGAGTGGGTGGGTGGGAAGAAAGTCATCCCTGAAAATGCCAAGCCTGGGGAACCCTAGGCCCGGTCTCACAGTGTCTTTCAACTTCTGTTGCTTGGGAGGGCAGGATTCTTTATGCACTTCTGTGAGAATTGCTTTCTTATCTGATTCAACAATTTTTTCCATTAGATTATCTATTATTACCTAATCGCTATGTTAGCATCTAAATCACTTTGAAATATAGGCATTACACCCATGTGCCACAAAAGAGGCATGAAATAGGTCAGCCCAAAATCAAACTGACATGTGTTTATATTAATACAGGCCCACCCCCCCATAGTTTCACATATTCCTATAGGGTTTCCTCAGATTACAGTAAAACTAGTCAATAAAGAATGTTTGAGGCTCTACCTCATTTGTTCAGTGCCCAACTTCAATTTACATACTAATGACTGCACATTTGCCTTTAATAGATACAGTAGTAACAGTAAAGAAAATAAATGAATAACCGCTTAAGTGTAAAGTTACCATGTTTTCATGAGAAAACTAACAATGAAACAGCCAGTGAATCTATTTCTTCTATACCAAAAAATAAAGGTAATCACAGAATGAGATGATAAATGAGAATTATTTCCGGGTGGCATCATAATGGAGGTGTCTCTTCTATAAGGAAATGAATAGAAACTGATAGAAAGAATAGTTTATTCATCAGGCTTGATTTCTGTGGTTTGGAACTGGAAATGCACAGCTATCGTGACAGTGCAGACATCTTCATCTTTCTTAATTCCAGGGACCTGTCAATAATCTTTCTTGTTCCAGTTCTAGAATCTATTAAGTAATCAGGTTCTCCCTTTCAGCAATCACATTGAGGCTCCAGACCCAGAAACAACACTTCCTTTGAGGATGAATTAGCTCATTAACGAAGTGCACTTTCCAGTCTCTCTTTTTAATCTTAAAAGGTTAAATGGCGCAATACATTTTTCTGTGCAGCAGGTGTGTAGCTAACAAGGTGATAATTGAGAAACTGTGTGAGAAGGGGGAAAAAAAAACTATGAAACTAGAAATCTGCAGTATCTGGGAAGAGGGCAACTAAATTACCTTTAGAAGATGCAAAAGTTGTGGTAATACAATGCTAAAGATGCAAACTGAAGTCCATAAAAGTGGAAAAAAAAAAAAAAAGATGTTATGGCTTTAATCATTCTACCAAAATACAGAGGACATACATACCATAATATTCAAGATTGTTAAAGCTTTAAACAATAATGCAAGCCAAGCCAATTTTTAATATCCTCTCTTCCGATTTCCTTTTGTTTCCAACAAAAAAAAATTAGGAAGATCTTCAAAATATTCCAAATGTGGATAACATTTACTAGAATATTTGATTCTAATGGTTTTTCCTTTCATTTTTCAGTCTTTGGTCACAAAAAAAATATTTTCTGCCTAACATATAAAAAACATTCCAGAAGAGATCTCCAAAAGCTTAAAACATTTTCATTTTCTCTCTGTTTTTTTTGAAATAATTTGACATTAGCCTTCAATGATAATTAGCATTTATATAACCATCCTTAAGCAAAGTTCAAGAGTCTACAGCATCCTCAAAGAGTCACATCGGCGAGTGCATCAAGCTGAGCAGGCACCACAGAAAGACTGTCCTGTCTATCTTACTCTGCAGTCCCTCTTCTATATCCACTCCACCTCTGTTTATGTAGTCCTCTTGTCTGCAGGAAGCTTCACCAATACCTTATTCATTGGCCTTCACATTCTGTCCTCTTCACAGCAATTCCCCAAGCACCAACTCTGGTACTTGCTCACGACTACACCAACCAGAACTCAATTTAGATAAAATTCATATTATAGAATACCTAAAGACTTTAAAATAACATAATAGATATTCAAATTGCTAAACAACCATTTCAAAAAGCAAGGAATTAGGAATCAAAACCAGGCAGAAATTAAATAAGAAGATAGAGAAGAAAAGGAAGTAAACAGTGATCATGAAACATGAAGTAATAGTTAAATTTAAAAAAACTTGGAGAAAATTATTAAATTAGTGGAAAGTATTCAGAAATTCACCAGCACAGGAGGGCAAAAAAAAATTTTTAAAAATATCAAAGAATAGCTAAGATACATGGCTGATAACTAAGAAGCTCCAACATACAAGAGGAGACTCAGAAAAAGGTAGTGTGGGGAATGGAGGGGAACCACTATCCTAAAAGAGCTAATAACGCAGACTTTTCTAGAGTTAAACAAACAAACAAACAAACACTTCGAGTACTAACTGGGATAAATAAAAATAAATCCACACCAAGATGCAACATAGTAACATTGGAGGAACATGAAATGTAAAAAGAAAGCCTTAAACATTACCCTAGAGAAAAGGCATCACTATCTACAAAGAAAAAACAATTTGACTAACATCAGACTTCTCAAGAACAAAGGCTAGACGTAGTGTATTCAAAGTGCTTCTGGAGAATGATTGCCTTTCAAGAATTTTATACCCCACTAAATTATCATTTATCAGGTATACAAAGACCAAAACAGTTTACCACAGAAAAAAATATTCAAAGGATATACTTCATTAAAAAGTAAAGCAAACTCTCTCTCAAGAGAAGGCTTAGTATAAAAAAAAAGGTGAGCACAAAATTTGATAAAATGTTACTTAACTCTTGACTAATCAAAATAATACTTCTTTAAAAAAGTCATCATAATAAGAGACTATTACAAACAACTTTATGCCAATACACTTGAAAGTTAGATGAAATGAACGGATTCTTAAAAAAATACAATTTATCAAGACTGACACAAAAAAAATCCGTACAGCCTAATAACTATTAAAACATTTAAACTATGGTTAAAAACTTCCCACAAAGAAAACTCCAGGCCCAGACGACTTGACAGGTAAATTTGATCAAATAATAAATAACATCGATCTTCAAGATGGTCTCCCAGAAAACAGAAAAAGAAAATACTGCCAATTTTTATGATGAGAGCATAATCTTAACATCAAAAACTGATAAGAACATAAGAAACAGAAAATTAGAGACCTATCTCACCCCACAACATAGATTTAAAAACCCTAAATATTTGCAAATCAAATCTAGGAATATATTAAAAAGACAATATATTTCAACCAAGTTATATTTATGCAAAAAAAAATTACAATGTCACTACATTAACAGAATAAAGCCTAAAAATCACACAATCGCCTCAAAATATATGGACAGGTTTGATAAATTTTAAGTCATTTATGATAAAAACTCTTAGCAAACTAGACATAGAAGGAAACATCCCTAATTTGATAAAAGGCTTTACAAAAAACCTACAGTAACTACTTTAAATCTTCATTTCAAAATTTCAAGATCAGACATTTAATTAAGTTTTAATTTTACATTACCATAGTTCATTCAGTTCAATCTCCGAGATTCGATTTACTCCAGTAAGAATAAAACAATCACTTATAGTAAAATAACTTTTTCGAAGTCAGTAGCTAATAAATTGCCTTTCACATTTAGATCTATAAACCCCCTGGAATTCAATTTTGAATAATTAGAAATATGGGGGTCAAATTTCATGTTTTTAATACAGATTCTCAATTATTCCTGCTCCACTTGTGCAAAAGGCTTTCCTCCTGCCTCTCTGTTTCCTAGTTCAGGTGTTATCCTAAGTCTAGCAGAAAACAGAGGTGTGTTTCTGGGCTCCTTATTGCATTCTCTATAGGCCTATATGTCTATCTTGATTCAGTTCCATTCACAATTACTGTAGCTTTTTAAAAAGACTTGACATTAAACAAGTCCTTCAACTTCATTATTTGCCTATTCTTGACACTCTGCATTTCCATATAAATTTTAGAAACTACTCATGAAATTTCTCATAAAATCTGTCTGATTTTCTATTTTTAAACTATTCTGGCTATTTAATGTACATTTTGAAGCAATCCAACAAATTGTTTTTTGGATATGTACAAATAACATGAGAATGGTGAACATCAAATTGAAGTCAGTGGCCAGGTCTAGGGAGAGCAGGAAGGAGAGTGTCATTAGGGAGACAGGCATAGAGTCGATAACTGGGTGGAGGGCACACAGTTCTATTTCTTAGTAAATCAAGAAATATATGTATGTATATTTAGAATATTTGATCATTTTAAAAATGAATAAAAATAATATAAAACAGCTACTTCATACCCAAACATCAGTTAATCTGTAGTTCAAACTCAGCCAAATGGACTCTATGAGGGTCATCTATTTATAACTCACTATTCTTGGTAGTAAATTATAGCCTACAATTATAATTTGTAAATCGCATAGGGAGGCCCTTTAGAAAATAAATTCTTCCCTTACATTGAAAGAAAACATTTGATTCATTACTCAGCCAAGTGATAAATAGAATAATTAAGCTACCTACTATATAAATGACTGCTTACTTTAACCATTCTTCATTTTCAAGATCACAAGATTACACATACAAAATGCCAACATAAACGCACAGTTTGAAAAGTTGTGCAATAATGTAATTGCAAAGCAATTCTCATTTCTCTGTCTAAACACAGGCTGACTTTAAGTCCTAACATTTCAGATGAGCCCAGATGCCCCTCTTACCCTTTGAGTGAAGGAGCAGCGCACACCTCTAATTTAAACAGTGAAGAGGTTTGTTTTTCCTATTGTACAGAATGAGGTACATAAAGACACAGAACCACCACACTTATCTTTCTTGACTAAGAATTTAGTAAGGTAAATTACTCTGATTTAATTTGGTCACCAGAAAATGAACATAAACACTGAATTTTCTATTTGCATTAGCTCTAATCTTTGATAACTCTAAGGACCTCATTCCTAGGCTGAGTGACCTTGAGGTTAGTGATTTCAGACTTTTCCTTTTGGCCAATATAGTTAACTTAGTTGGATGGGCCATGATGACCCTAATTCCAATACTCAATTTCAAACAGAAAAAAAATGTCCTATAGCCACATACTATCCACGAATAACTTTCATAGGACAGCTGGATAGCTGTCCTATGAAAGTAGGCACAGCCAGTTCTAGACAAAAGGAGTATTACATTTGACTAGGGATCAAAGGATTAAACTAAAGAAAGAAAACTCTGACAGATGATTTCAAGCATAAGCCAATGGAAGGTAAAAAATTTTAGTGTGGAAGAGCTTTTCTAATAGTCCCATCATCCAGTTTCATAAGCGATTATCTGTTCATAAAAACGGTGCTGTAATAAGAGATAACATTGCCTCCAGGGACTAATTGAATACATCTGGAATTGTTGGTGAAGTAAAGAAAAAGCATAAGCCTTACTGACAAGAGCTCAGTATAAATATCAGAAAGGAGCAGGGTTAAGTTCAACTGCCTTGAAAATACGATGTGATGAAAGTCTGCTGAGAACTGGAAAACTTCTCCTCATACTTAAAAAAGGAAACAAGGGCACTTTTCTGCTTTAGATCTTGCATTTGAGGTGATGCTTGATGCTCCTGCTGCCATCTTTCAAGCCAGAGGGGGAAAACACTCAGGGCTTTAGAGCCCTGGCATTAGTGAGGGCTTCCTGTTATTTTGTTCTTATTTAAGCCATTTTTGAGTTCAGTCTTTCTTGGTTAAAGCCAAAAAACATCCTTACTACTATCCTGTAAGAATTATTTCTCATATTCATACCTGGGAAAAAAACCATTGACTGACTTACCCATCATTGCTTAATTGACATGCTCTTTCTTTCTACGGCAATTCCTTCAAACTTATATTTGTTTCTGGTCTCTCTTCTGATGATTTTCTTTTAAAACTATAACTTTTTCTCTCTCACTTTACGAAGGTATAACTGACAAATCAAAATTGTATCTATTTAATGTACACAACATGATGGTTTGACATACGTAAACATCATAAAATGATTACTAAAACTATAACTTTCTTGTGTCTGATCTTTCTTTTTTTATTAAAATTATTGGGGTACATTGGTTAATAAAATCAAATAGGTTTCAAGTGTACAATAATATGCCATATACATATTGTATTGTGTGTTCACCACCCAAAGTTAAATTTCCTTCTGCAACCAAATATTTGACCTTCTTACCTCTATCTACCTCCCACCTCTGCCCTTCCCTCTGGTAACCATTAATTTACTGTCTGTGTCCATGAGTCTCTGTTTGTCATGTTTTGCTTGTTACATTTAGCTTTGTATCCCAATATGAGTAAAATCATATGGTTCTCAACTTTTTCTGTCTGACTTATTTTGCTTAGCATGATAATCTCAAGATCTACCCATGTTATTGCAAATTGTAGTATTTCATGTTTTCTTATGGCTGAGTAATATTCCACTGTATAGAAGTATACCACATTTCCTTTATCCAATCATCTATCAATGGACATTTCGGTTGTTTCCATGTCTTGGCCATTATGATCAATGTTACTATGATCATCGGGATGCATATATCTTTGTGGATAAATGTTTTCAAGTTTTTTGGGAAATACCTGGAAGAGGGATTGCTGGGTCTAATGGTAGTTCTATTCTTAGTTTTCTGAGGAACCTCCATACTGTTTTCCACAGTGTCTGCACCAATTTGCAATCCCATCCACAATTCACAAAGGTTCCCTTTTCTCCACATCTTTGCCAACACTTGTTTGTTGATTTATTGATGAAGGCCATTCTGACAGGTATGAGGTGATATTGTGATTTTAGTTTGCATTTCTCTGATGATTAATGACATTGAGCATCTTTTCATCTGTATGTCCTCTTTCGAGAAATGCTTATTCAGGTCCTCTGCTCAATTTTTAATTGGACTGTTTTGTTACAGATTTTTTTTTTTTTGGTGTTAAGTTGCATGAGTTCTTTATAAATTTTGGATATTATTAGATATATCATTGGCAAATATTTTCCCTCATTCAGTAGGTTGTCTTTCCGTTTTGTTGATGGTTTCCTTTGCTGTGCAAACACTTGTTAGTTTGATGCAATATCATTTGTTTTTTCTTTTGTTTCTCTTGTCCAAGGCAACACATCCGAAAACATATTACTAAGAGCAATGTCAGAAAGTTTACTGCCTATGTTTTTGTCTAAGAGTTTTATGGTTTCGGGTCTTATAGTTAAGTCTTTAATCCTTTTTGAGTTTATTTTTGTATATGGTATAAGAAGGTGATCTAGTTTCTTTCTTTCTTTCTTTCTTTCTTTTTTTTTTTGCATGTAGTTGTCCAATTTTCTCAATACCATTTATTAGACTGTCCTTATCCCACTTTATATTCTTGCCTCCTTTGTCATAGATTAATTGACCATATAGGTATAGGTTTATTTTGGGGCTCTCTATTCTGTTCCACTTATCTTTGCGTCTGTTTTTATGCCAGTACTTTGCTTTTTTGATTACTATAGCCTTAGAGTAAACTTTGATATCAGGTAGTGTGATACCTCCAACTTTGTTCTTCTTTCTTAAGGTTGCTGTGGCTATTTAGGGTCTTTTGTGGTTGCATATAAATTTTAGGATTATTTGATCTAGTTCTGTGAAAAATACTATTGGTATTTTGATAGGAATTGCATTGAATCTATATATTGCTTTGGGTAGTAAGGAGATTTTAATTATGTTAATTCTTCCAATCCATGAACTTGATGTATGCTTCCATTTATTTGTGTCTTCTTCACTTTCTTTTTACAATGTCTTATAATTTTCCAAGTACGAGTCTTTTAGCTCCTTGATTAAATTTATTCCCAGTCATTTTATTGTTTTTGATGCAACTGTAAATGAGTATGTTATCTTAATTTCTCTTTCTTGTAGTCTGTTATTGCTGTATAAATGCAGTCAATTTCTGAATATTAATTTTATATCTTGATACTTTACTGAATTCATTGATCAGCTCTAATAGTTTTTTGGTGTATTCTTTAGGTTTCTCTATATATAGTATCATGTCACCTGCAAATAATGACAGTTTTATGTCTTCCTTTACAATTTGTATACCTTTTATTTCTTTTTCTTGTTTGACTGCTGTCTCTAGGACTTCTATTTTATTCTAATACTATGTTGAATAAAAGTTCTTAAAGTGGACATCTTTGTCTTGTTCCTGATCTTAAGGAAAACCTTAAGCTTTCACAATTCCTTAGGTTTTCACCATTTCCTTAGCTTTTTACGATTGAGTATGTTAGCTGTGGATTTGTCATATTCAGCCTTTACTATGTTGAGGTATGTTCTCTCTAGTCCCACTCTGCTGAGAGTTTTTATCATAAATGGATATTGGATTTTGTGAAATGCTTTTTCTGCATGTATTGATAGGATCACGTGATTTTTATCTTTCAATTTGTCAATGTGGTATATCACATTAATTGATTTGCAGATATAGAACCAAACTTGCATCCCAGGAATAAATACCACTTGATCCTGGTATATGATCTTTTTAATGTATTGCTGAATTTGATTTGCTAACATTTTGTTGAGGATTTTTACATCTACGTTCATCAGAGATACTGGCCTATAATATTTTTTTGTAATGTCCTTGTCTGGTTTTAGAATCAGTGTAATGCTGGTCTATCCAAATGAAGTAGCGAGCCTTCCTACCTCTTGAATTTTTTGGAATAGTTTGAGAAGGAGAGGTGTTAATTCTTCTTTGAATGTTTGATAAAATTAACCTGTAAAGCCATCCAGTCCAAGACTTTGTTGAAAGTTTTTGATTACTGATTCAATTTCGTTAGAAGTAATTAGTCTGTTCAGATTTTCTGTTTCTTCTTGTTTCAGTCCTGGAAGACTGTACGTTTCTAGGAATTTATCCATTTCTTCAAGGTTGTCCAATTTGTTGGCATATAATTGTTCATATTATTTTCTCATAATCCTTTGTATTTTGTAGTATCAATTGTCACTTCTCCTCTTTCATTTCTGATTTTAT
Source organism: Pteropus medius (assembly GCF_902729225.1). NCBI lineage: Eukaryota > Metazoa > Chordata > Mammalia > Chiroptera > Pteropodidae > Pteropus > Pteropus medius. The sequence continues at coordinate 4,407,901 of NW_024344241.1, forward strand.
TTGGGTCCTCTCTCTTTTTTTTCTTGATGAGTCTGGTTAAAGGTTTATTGATCTTGTTTATCTTTTCAAAGAACCAGCTCGGTTGCATTGATCTTTTTGTATATTTTTTAGACTATTTTTTTCAGTCTGATATTTATTACTTCTTTCCTTCTACTCACTTTGGACTTCGTTATTCTTTTTCTAGTTCCTTTAGGGGTAAGGTTAGATTGTTTATTTGAGATTTTTCTTGCTTTCTTTTTGAGGTAGGCCCATATTGCTTTCACTATATCCAATAGATTTTGAGCTGTGTTTTCATTTTCACTCGTCTCAAGGTACCTTTTGATTTCTTCCTTGATCTCATTGCTAACCTATTCATTGTTTAGTAGCATGTTATTTAACTTCCATGTATTTCTGTTTTTCAGTTTTTTATTCTTGTAACTGATTTCTAGTTTCATATCGTTATGGTTGGAGAAGATGCTTTCAATATGATTTCAATCTTCTTAAATTTATTGATAATTGTTTTGTGAGCTAACATGTTGTCTTGAAAAATGTTCCATGGGCACTTGAAAAGAATGTATATTCTGCTGCTTTGGGGTGAAATGCTCTAAAAATATCAATTAAATCCATCTGGCCTAATGAGTCATTTAAAGCTGCCATTTCCTTGTTGATTTTCTGTCTTGAAGATCTATCCATTGGTGTCAATGGGGTGTTAAAGTCCAGTACTGTGACTGTAATACTGTCGATCTCTCCCTTTATATCTGTCAATATGGTTTATACAGTTAGGTGCTCCTATGTTGGGTGCACAAATGTTTACAAGGGTTATATCTTCTTGTTGAATTGATACCTCTGCCATGGTGAAATGTCTTTCTTTATCTCTTATTATAGCCTTTGTTTTAAAGTCTATTTTGTCTGATATAAGTATTGCTACCCCAGCTTTTTTTTGTTGCCATTTGCATAAAATATCTTTTTCTATCCCTTTACTTTCAGTCTATGTGTGTCTTTTGATCTGAAGTGGGTCTCTGGTAGACTGTATGGGTCTTGTTTTCTTATCTGTTCAGCCACCCTATGTCCTAGCTTCATATGTCTTTTGAATGGAGTATTTAATCCATTTACATTAAAGTGATTACTGATGGGTACATGGTTATTGGCTGAGGATCACCTTTTTTTTTTAAAGTGCCTTAAACAAGGCAGAAATTTGTGATAGAAATTCTCTAAATATATATATATATAAGATATATAGTTAGGATATATATATATATATATATATATATATATATATGTATATGTATCACACAACCCCCTGCTTTTACAAATATAAAAAGCAGTCATAAATCCACAGGCCTCTGATGACAGAGGCTCCAATACAAACATAGGGCCACAATCCATAGGACTCAATAGAATATGGGTAAATGAAATGTCCTAACTTCATAAAGCTGGGATTATATAACATCAGTGGTGGCAAAGCAAGCTGAAGATGGAAACTATGGGAACGAAGGACCAGGAAACATGAGGACCATGGCTATTGTGCTCAGAGCAGTATATACTTTGTAGTACTTCTGGTGATGGTGGTGTTAGTAATGGGAGTGGTTGTGGTGAAAATATGCATAACAGTTAACATGGATGGAATGCTTACTATATGATAAGTTCTGTTACAAATGCTTTACATATAAGCACCATGATTCTCAATATAAATCTGTCCATTCTCTTGCTTACTGCATGTCTCCTGATTTGGTAGTCAACAAAGATTATGCAGCACATGTAAAAGGTTTTATGGTTGGTCATCTTTCCCACTTCTTCCTCTACCTCTTTCTATTAGTTTTTTCTGGGATAAGCTTCCCTTTTTCAGCAAAGGAAAAATACTTACGTGTTTTTGTGTGTGTGTGAGATGGGAAAAATTCACATGGAAATAGTCAAAAAAATTGAAGTCCATTAATTTCATGTTACTGACTCCAGAACAGTGCCTCAGTCTAGAGTTTAACAGTTCAATATTAAGAGCACTCTGGAGTCAGCTTTAGATAAAATCCTAGCTCTGTAACTTATAGTAGAGTTATTATGGTTGAGTTACTTAGTGGTTCCAAGCCGCAGTTTCATCATCTATAAAATGGATTTATACTACCCACCCCATTGGATTGTGATGAATGAAAGCTGTAATATAGGCAAAGTATATAGTTCAGTGGCTTGCACATAGTACTCAACAAATGGCAAATATTATAAAGTACTAAAGAAATTAATGTATAGATGTATGATACACTGAACTATGATTGCTGGAAGAGATAAATAATAAAAAATGGCCAACCTCAGTCTTAAGAAACTCCTAGTCATCATAAAACACAGAATTAACTGCTGATGTTGGGTACTACAAGGAGAGCAAGGACAAATTCTGACAGTTTCCCCAGGGGACTCTATCGATGATTGACCTTAGAGATAACTGAGTTGATATAAGACCCCTTCATAGTCACTGTCCTGGCTGATGCCTCCCAAATTCTTCGTGCTTCCAGTTTCATCTTCCATCTCCAGTTCTATTTTTTCTAATTTAAATACTAACACTTTCTCTTCACAAATTACTTAAAGTACACAAACACATATGACTTAAGCAGAATTTTTTAAAATGTGTATTTAAACTGTATGAGTTTATTCCCACAATCCTTTCACACCAACAAATACAAACAGAAAAGAATGAATGAATGAATGAATGAGAGTCAACAACTAAAGAAGAAAGAAATTAATAAAATAAAAGGAAAGAAAGAAGGAAGAAAAGAAGAACTTAGGCCGTTCATAATGAAACAAAAGTGTTATACAGTACTGCAACTCTGAAATTCATGGTAACAAATCTAGGACAAGAAGAAAGAAGACTTGAGATTAGTGTAAAAGGTATCATACATAAATTATAGATCTGCTGAAAGTGCAACAGAGAAGAAAGTAAATTAATCACATAGTCAGACTATTTCATTTTGTTATATCATTTTACAGATAAGGTAGCTGAACTTTGACACATAAGATAATTCTGTCCATCATAATGCAGATTCAAAGTGTAGCCCACAGACCAACAACATCAGCATCTCTTAGGAGTTACTTAGGAGTGCAGAATCTCAGGCTCCATATTAAGCATACTGAATCAGAATCTGAATTCTAAGAAGATCTTCATGTAATTCATCTATACATTGAAGTTTGAGAAGCATTAATATAGGTAGCTTGTTACCAGTAAGTTCATAAATAAGAAAATTTAAACTCAATGCCTTGTTTTTCTATAAATTATATATTTACTTTTGGATTTGTTTGAAAAATCTAAATCTTTTTGCTCTGAATAATTAACCTATGAATTTTATTTTCAGGATAAAACTTTAGGAAATGGCTTTTTGAAACTCTGAATGAACAATACACAGTGCTAACACACTGTAACCCCTCAGCTACCATTTCCTCATCTGTAAAATGGAGAGAAAATAGTAACTAAACTCAGAAGGTTATTAAGAGAACTGAATTATGACATACAAAGCCTGCAGAATAATGCTGAACATAAAGTAAAGCTTAAATCAGTGTTAACTACTAACTATGATCATTATGATCTTGAATAGGGTTTGATAGAGTAGGTTTGCATGTCACCACCTATCCACTTTCATCTATTCTCATTGGAGTGACAAGTATTTGAGATATACATCATCTAGGATTAGAAACAAATACAGTCTGTGCCCACAAAGGAAAGCTAAAAAATCTCCTTAATTGGAAAGATAACAACAAACATTGCTGAGTTACTTCATTAAATGGGGACTGACCTTGTGAGCAACTATGAATACACATGAAATTAATAACTTTTAAGTAAATTGTATGAATAAAATTTACAATGTTGATTAATAAATAATTTTCAATAACCAGTATTACTCTGTGTAGAACTAAATATTAAATTCATAATTCAGGATTGATTAAAGAACATTTAAAGAAGGAACAAAAGTTGGATTATTGAATATTCAATTCACTGCACTGAAACAGCAAATTTTACTTTAGGGGATAGGGGCAGACATACACACAGCAAGGGTCCAAACACCCAGAATGAGCCTCGCTTTGGGAGCTGGAGTCAGGGATAGAGATCCCTTGTATAGAATAAGACAACACTTGCATGATAAAACCACCAGCTTGCTTATCCATTTATTTCAAGCACTGATTGATCCAGGTCGGGAAAAGAGAGCCACTGAAAACAAGCTCTTAAACCATGTAAAATAAAATAAATAAAATAAAAAATAATTAAAATCACACTATAACTTGAGTTTCCCACTTATTAGACTTAAACAATAGTTTTCAAGGTATTCAGGAAAGAGTGGCAGAGATGACACCTCAGGGTGATATAAATCAGACTATTGCTAGCGCCTAGAAGACTGCCATCACAGCTAGATGGGCAGATTTACAAGTCCATGGAGACTATACAGAGGAAGATGCCAGAGAAGCTAAGAGAGCCTAAAGCATAATCTAGGAGGGCCTGAAGGGAGACTAGAGAAAAGAAATTTCTGCCTCCTGCTAGCCCTACACAGTACAATCCCACATGGCTCCCAGAGTTTCCTGGCCAGAGAAGCCACAAGCTCACAGCTAGCTGCCAGCAGACTTTTTCTCCTCACATTTCCACTCCTCCCCTCCCCCTTGGGGACGAGTTTGCAGAGTATAATAATCATGTTAAATATTCTTCTTAAGACAAGCCAGGGGGTGGCTCCATAGTGTAGTGGTTAGCACATCTGCTTTACACGCAGAAGGTCCTGGATTCGTGCCCCAGGTGGAGCCATGGACCATACCCCGAAGGGTCAGACCATACCCCGGGGGCGTGCCAGGACCCAGGTGCACACCGTGAGCGTGTGGGAGGAGACGCCTCGCCTTCAGAGATCCAGTTCTTAAGGGAAAACAGCAACATCCATAGGTCAGGGGTGGTAGGGAGGGAATTAAAAGGCGGGGTTGGGGGGGAAGACAGGCCGACATTAAGTGACAAAATGAGTCTCTTATTCCCCTCATATGTATAACCATGACCATTTTACACAAATAGTCAAGGAATATACACTTTCATACTATGTGTATTTCTTATACCTAACAACGAAATGGTCTCTATTATATCTGGAGGAAAGCAATCTGCTATGATGAAAATGGAATATATAAATCTGCCATGTGATAGGCTGAATAACGGCCCCCCCTAAAGATGACCATGTCCTATTCCCTGACTGTGTGCCCTTATATTTGAAAATAACTTTACAGATGTGACTAAGAAAGAATCTTGAGATGTGGAGATTATCTTGAATTATCTTGGTGGACTTCATGTAATCACAAGAGTCCTTGTAAGAGGCAGACGAAAATTCAGAGAGAAGGCGACATGACCACAAAGGAAAGGAGAGAGAAAAAGGCAGTAGAGAGCTATAAGCGAGGAGTGAAGTTACCCTGAAAAGATGGCAAAGGCAAGGGGGTGGATTCTTCTATGCAGCCACCAGAAGAAATGAGCCCTGTTGACACCCTGACTTTAGCCCAGATTGACTGTGAATTTCTGACCCCCAGAACTGTAAAATAATAAAGACGTGTTGTTTTAAGCTGCTAAGTTTGTAGTAATTTGTTATATTCAGCAATAGGAAACTATACATATAATTAATAGGTACTAATTGTAAGTGAATAATTAGGAAATAGCTCTCTGTGATCTACAAATTACAAAGTATTTTACGGACATATACTTTTTCAGCAACTAAATCTTAACTGCCCCATCAGAAATTTTTAAGTTTATTACACAAAGGCAATGTTATAAATTATATAATACTGCAAGTATGCAGACACTGATTTTCAACTCTGAAGGCAGGAAAGATTTTTAAAAACGACACTTAATGCAAAAGAACCATAGTCTATTCCTGAAAATTTGTGTGTCTCCTAAGAGAAGACAGTTTTAAGTAAACTTAAATTGCACTTGAACCACTAACTTGTGGTGGCAATTATGCTATTCATCTGTGCTTACTGACCACAGTGTAGAGCACACTGCTCTGTACAATGGTGGCTGCTGTTCCAGTAACGTTTACCGATTAAATAAATGACTGAATACATAAAATGTGAATGAGAAAAACTTAGACCCTTAGCCAGATTTTACTTTTGATTATGTAGTAGCTGGAGCTTTATTCCAAATTAACCTGGTACTAGATTAAAAATAAACAAATTTATTTTTTAAAAAATAGGATTTTTAAGGCCATTAAAAATGAAACCGAAAATTAAATTAATGATAAGAGGTTCCAGTTTTGAAGCAAGTTGACAGAGAAAAACAAATACCATATGATTTTACTTACATGTGGAATCCAACAACAACAAAAAAAAAAACAAAGCAAAATAGAAACAGACATATAGACATAGAGAATGAGCTGATTGTTGCTAAAGGGCAGAAGATTGGGGGGAATGAGAAATTAAAAAATAAAGCCATTAAAGATGAAACCAAAATATTAAATTATTGATAGGAGGCTCTACTTTTGGTTAGGATGCAAAAAGTTGGGGAAAAAAAAATCAGTCCCACTATAATAACAAGAAAACAACAAATTAAAAAATCTTATCTGTCATAAAAGATATTGAAAGAGATCTGGACACAAGTCTAAATGAATGAAATTCTAGAGAGCGAGATGAGCTCTTCTAGGGTGAACAAATATTGGTGGCTGCTTTTACCACGGGGGCATGAGAAGTCAGAAGAGCTAGCCTGCTCTTGGTTAAGAAACTTTGCTGGAATAAGGAGAAATGAGTCAAATTTTTATTAGCCAACCATTGGCTGGTGTGGCAGACTGGAAAATAAAGAACGAGACAGTCCTTGCTGCCAGCCAATTCTCCTTTATATTTTTGCTAAGCAAGCACTTGTGTAGGAGCAACTAGCAATAGGGTGGAAAGAGAAAGGGATCTTGTAATCTCACATGCATAGATCCCAAGCTGCTGCAAGGCCAGATCTTACCATCGAAAGGAAATCAAATGTGAAATCCAGTTCACTCCAGATCAGAACAAAGAGGTCTGGCCTAGTCCCCTTTGTTGCCTAATGGGAGAAAGGGTAAGGCTCTGAGGATAAATATTATCTACTTCAGCTTCTGTGTTCTTTTAAACACAATTTAAAAAGTAAGACAAATGAAAAAATAAGAATAACGTGACCTATAAGAAGAGAAAAATAAAGAATAAAAGTAAATGACTGGAATTAACATACAAGGATTTAAAAAAAGGATTTAAAAATAACTATTACAAATATGCTAAAGAATTTAAGGGAAGATGTACAAAATGAGTAAAAGGATGGAGAATTTCATTAGAGTAATAAAAACTTTAAAAAAGAAGCAAGTAGAAATTGTAGAACTGACATGTGCAATATCTAGAATGATTAATTCCTTGAAGGGGCTTAATGGTTAACTGGACACAAGAAAAAAGATTAGTAAACCCAGAGACAAGACAATAAAAACTATCCAAAATAAAGCACAGAGTGAAAAAAAAAAATTAGTAATAAAAAACAAACTCTAAGCATGAGTTCTCTGGCATAATTCCAAATGGACTGACATATATGCAGTTGCAGTCTGAAAAGGAAAATAAATGAATGGAATAGAATTGCTGAAAGAGATATTAGATAAGAATATTTAAAGATGGTTGAAAGACATTAATCCTACACAGTGAAACCCCAAGCAGGATAACAGACAGAAAATCATACATAAAATCAAACTGCTGAAAACCAAAGTAAAAAGATAAAAGCAGTGAAATGACATGTTTGAAGAGCTGAAAGGAAAAAAAAAAATCATAAACATTGGCAACCTAGACACCTATATCCATGGAAAATATTCCTAAGAAATAAAGGTGAGACAAAGGTTTTTCCAGACAAACTAAAGCTGAAAAAAATTCATGCTGCACTATAAGAAATATTAAAAAGTCTTCAGACTTAAGAGAAATAATCACAGAAAAAAATGAAGATCAGCAGAAAGAAATGATCAATATGGGGTAAATACTAAGAGAAATATAAAACATAGTTTTAAATTTCTTTAAAAGACAATTGGCTATATGAAGCAAATAGAACAATATATTATGGGATTATAATATATGAAGAAATAAAATATGAGAATAATACAAAAAACAGGAGAAATAAATAAAATCATACTACTGTAAGGTTAACTGTTTCATGAAGCTGTACAATAGTTACTCATAGTAAAGAGTGATGAATTAATTATGCATATTGTAATCTAGAATAATCACTTCAAAATAATATAAAATGGTCAAACTAAATAGCAATAAGGGTGAAAAAAGGGAATTAAAAAATAAAGAAACAACCCCCCTCCCAAACCTAAATATCCAAATAAAGAAATAAAGAATAGAAGGGGGAAAAAGGGAAAAATAAAAGATGATAGACTTAAGTCCAAGAATATCTCATATAATTATATTAAATGTAAGATGTATTCAACACTCCAATTAAATCTGGATTTAAAAAAAGATCCAAATCTATGCTGTTTTTAAAAGACATGCTTTTAATATAAAGACATAGTGACAGTAAGATGATGAAAATGATATGCATTACAAATGCTGATCATAAGAAAGTCAGAGTGTCTATTAGTATCAGAAAAACTAAACTTTAAAAGCGTCATCAGATATAAAGATCGGTATTTCATAATAACAAAATGGTCATTAACAAAGCCCCAAACTGGTCCTCTGCTTAGACTAATAAGTTGATAAATCTTTTCCCGCATATAATTTCTGAAGATTTATGAACTCCTTTATGTTTATGGACCTACATATAAAACCTCTTTTCAAATTCACATTATTTTTAAATTCAAGAAATTCCAAGTACTCCCCTCAATTCCTGAAAACCATTTTTATTATGATTTACTTGATTCTTGCAAGTCATCTTACCTGAAATTTCACCTTCTGGTTGATGTCAGACAAGCAGAACTGCTTCAGGAAGCGCTCGTCCTCACTCCAGAAGAGGCGGATGTCTGGGATGTCATAGAGGATCATGGCCAGTCTTTCTAATCCAAGGCCAAAGGCCCAACCAATCTTGTCTTGAGCACCAGCTACAATTAGGAAACAAAATAAAACAATTGATTTAAAAATCATAAAGACTTTACAACTACATACCACTTTCTGATGATGTATTCATCATTGGTTGAGTGCCTACTAGTGGCAAGGCACTGGGGAAGAGGCTGTGGAGACAACCAAAATGGTGCCTAATCTAATCTCCCCACATACCTTACTTCCCTCACTGAGGCACCCTGGAGTCATACTGTCTCAAATATTGGCTTTCATTTCTAATTAAATATCAGGCTCTTTTAAGCCCTGCTTCCTATCTCTGAGATATGATTTTTCTGTAATTCTTGTTTGCCTTGATTTAAACATTTAGCCTATTATGTTCAGGTTACAAAGTCCCTAAGTGGCTTACTAGATAGGCAGATATGTTCAAAACACGCCATAGTGGACCATTAACATTCAGAAAATGTGTGTCAGGCCTTCAAGAGCTGTCAATTACAACAAAATACAGCTCTTATTCTTAGAAGAGCCATCTCAACAATACAGAGAGAGCAAGTTAGCCAAGGTGAAATGCATATCTAGTACCACTCACTCCAAAGATAAAATGTGTTGTTCAGATTATGGCAAGGCCATGAGCTCTAATTGTTTATCTCATTTATACAGGCGGAGTAAGACAGAAAATATAAAGTACTGTATGAAGAAGGTGAAGGGATAATTCATAACTGCTGGAAAAGCTTATGAAAAGAGCTCTTTCAGGAACATAATTTCAATTGGATACTAAAGGATGAGTAGAGTCCTGGGTAGGCTATGATGGCCTTAAGATTCCTACCCCTGATATCCATGCCCTGTGTAAATCCCTCCCTTTGAGTGCAGATGGGACTTGTGAATAGAATAAGATTTCACTCCCGTGATTAGGTTACTTTGTGTAAGAGTCCATCTTAGCAAACTAAAGAGATTCTCCTGCTGACTAGGAGAAGCGAGCTGACATAAGAAAGAAGGCCACGTGGCTAGGACATGAGAGAGGCCTCAAGAAGCTAAGCGAGTTCCTGGAGGCCAGCAAGAAAATGGGAATCTCACTCCCACAAACATAAGGAAGTGAATTCTCCCCAAGCCTGAAAAATCTCAGAAGAGGACCTCGAACTCCAGATGAGAACATCAGCCCTGCTGACACTTCTGTTTCAACCCACTGAGATTCTGAGCAGAGGACCCAGTTGATCTGTACCTGGACTCCTGATGCAAGGAAATTGTGACATAATAAATTTGTGTTGTTTTAAGCTAAGTATAAGATTAATTTGTTAACTAGCAAAAGAAAACTATATGGATCCAAAATGTGGAGAACGGTAAAGTAAATTCCAGACTGAAGGAATCTCTTTGACAGTGAAGGCGTGGAGGTGCAGCAGAGGAAGTTTAGGAGCTGGCTCTGGAAACGCAGGTGGTGCAAGGTTGGGGCAGGCAAGACACTGTGGAGAGGATCTGTTTCTGGTCCTGTGCTGCCACCTTATAAATTTATCATTTATAAATATGTCAACAAGGATATGAAGACATTCATAAAAAATGAAAGAAAAATGATCCTCAAGTAAATGAAAAGCTTTCATAAGAAAAATGAAAGATAAAAATGCACTAAGTTACCATCTTTTACTTACCAGATTGGCAAAACTAAAAACATTTGATGACATAATATTTGAGAGCAAAGCCAAGGAAAAATAAGCACTCTCATACATTACTGGCAGGTTGATATGTGGGTTTTTAACCTACCGACTTAAAGAGTATAATATACAGGTAGCTATCAAAATTACAGATGCATATGCCATCTTGTTACTTTAATTACTAGAATGTATTCTACTTACGGGAAATTATGAATGTACAAGGTTATTTATTGGAGTGTTGTTTATAATAGCAAAAGACTGTAAACCACTCAAATGTCCATCAATAGGAAACTGATTAAATAATCGATGCTACATCCATACAATATTATTATTATAAAAGTCTGTGACATTTTCAAAACGAAAAGCAGTAGCTATCTGTTTTCCTTTTTTAGGAGTGGGTGGGCGAGAACTGGGAAATGGAGGACAATGGGGAGACTTTATACTATATGCCTTTTTATATAAAGAGTGACAAGAATATTTCAGAGAATAGAAATGTTCATGGCTAGATAAAGTACAGTAATTTTTTTCTGTTTATTTTTAAGAGGTTATAAGAAGAACAAATTATTCCTCTTTTGTCACACAATTACCACACTTTCAGGAAAATCATATGATTTCAGTAAAAATAGATCTGTATATACACCCCTTATAGCCTGAATTGGCCTCTTTCTTTCTGTAAAAGCCAATACATTTCTAAGCCTAGAAAGTCATTATCTATGGGAGTTTCAAAAAACAACTTCAAATTCCTTAATACCCTTCTCCTTGAATCTTAGTCAGGGGAGGAGTGATGCTATGTGACTTCTGAGATTATGAGAAAAAGTCACATAACACCTGGTGTTCTTCAAATGCTCATTCTCCAGACTCCCTTTCAGGATTAACCTTCCAGAACACTCTCTTTTGGAAACCAGCTTACATACTCTGAGAAGATAGAGCTGCTATGCTCTCATAATATGGAGAGGCCATGTGTAGGCACTAACGGAAGCCTAGGTAAATCCAGCTTTCAAGCCATGCTAGCCTCGATGGCAGACATTTGAGTGATGCAGATTCAAGAGCATTCCCAGCCCCAGCTCTGTGAATCACCTCACTTATTTAAGTCTTTCCAGCTGAGGCTCCAGATATTGTAGATGAGAGACAAACCATCCCCACTATGTCCTGTCCAAATTTGTGAACACAGAATAATAAAATGATGGTTTTCTTAGGTCATTAAGTTTGGAGCAGTTTATTATTGAACGAGATAACTAGAATACTGGCCTTGTTAAATCATCTGGGTTTTGCTTTTTATTACAAACATTTTCCTTTATGGTAAAACAAAGGCTAACCAAACTGCTATAATTTCATATATTCGAGATCTAAGAATGATGCAAATAAAGATTAAGCAGAGTTTTATATAAAAGAGAACAGGAGGTAAGAGCTTAAAAAAGGGTGAATCCTCTTATAGCACCTCATACCTGCCATAATATCAATTACATCGTAATACTAAAGGCCATGTTATTAGTCATACTGCTCAACCACCAAACAAAACTGTCTTAAGCCAAAGTTACCCAATACCCCTCTTCCAAACCAACTATTGCTTTTCATCTTATTTCTCCAACTTGGTGAATGGGATCATCATCCATCTAGTTACTCAGTGAATTTTAACTCCAAACACTACCTCTTTTCAGAGAGACCTTTGTATTATATCTCAGAATTTCTCTCAAAATCATCCCTTCATTCTAGTCCTATTGTCACTACAGACCTGCTCCTTCAGCAAATATCTCTCACCTGGAGTATTCCAACAAACACCCAAGTAGCCACTGTCTGTATCCCTAACCAGTCCATCTGTGATAGTACTGTCAATTTTCTTTCTAAAACATGAATCCGAACACTGTCACTAGTTAATGTGTGTGAGAATGGGACAATAAATGACTCATCTCAAAGAGTCATATCTGACATTTTGTTCTTATTTTTTATTTTACATATACTTATTTCTAAAACATAAAAAAAAGACTTAAAATTATTTCACAGATCCCCATTCACTCTAGCTGAACTTGAACACTCACGGAACCAGAAGATTAGATGTGCAAGATCTAGTTGGAAAAATGTTTCATTATATGTTAAATACTAGCACCTTTGGTTATCACTTGGCATCAAGGCAATCATAAAGATAAATGGAAACACAGTATTCGGCTGTAAGTTACAAATAGATTGGGAAGCAATGCTCTTTAGCGAAAAACTTAAAAAAAATTCTAACACATCACAGGCTGTTAATTTTGTCACATATAAAATTATGCACATGACACTGCTCAACAACACAATTCACATTCTTTTCAAGTGCAGATGGACCTTTTGCTAACATAGACCATATTCTGAGACACAAAATAAATCTCAATATTTTAAAGAATTGAAATGTACAAGGAATGTCCTGTGTACAAAGTGAAATTAAATCATAAGTCAACAATATATTATATCTGAAAAATCCCCCAAATATTGAGAAATTAAACAACATACTTTTAAAGAACCCATGAGTCAAAGAAGAAATCACAAGAAAAATTAGAAAATACATTGAAATGAGTAAAAATTAAGATGCATCACATAAATAGGTATGGAACTCATCTTAAGCTGTGATTTCAAAAGAAACCTTTCATATTAAATGTTTATATTAGAGGAGAAAAAAGGTCTCAAATCAATGATTTAGGCTCCTACCTTAAGAAGCTAAAAAAAGAAAAGAAAATTAAGAATAAGCTAGGTAGAATGAAGGGAAAAAAGGCAGGATAAGCGATCAAATAGAAAACAGAAAAATAATAGTGAAAAATAATGAAAACAAAAAATATTTTTAAGATCATTAAAATGGATAAATTGCTAGCCAGACTAATAAGGAAAGAAAGAGAGAGAAGATTCAAATTACCAATGTCAGGAATGAAAGATAGAACTTCACTAAAAGGCAGATCCCTAGAAACGTTAGAAGGATAATAAGGGAATATTATGAATAACCTTATGCCAACTATATAAACAACTATTCAATGACCTACACAAAATAGACAAATTCCTTAAAAGAAACAAAGTACCAAAGCTCAAAGCTCATTAAAAAGAAATAGATACCGTATATCAATTAAAGATATTGAATATGTAGTAAAAAAAAAACCTTCCCACAAAGAAAACTTGAGTCCTAGATGACTTTACTAGTGAATTCTAACACAATGCCAAGGAAGAAATAATACTAATTCTACAAAACTCTTCCAGAAAGAATATAATAAAATTTTATGAGGCCAGGAATACCTTTCTATCAAAACCAAACAAAGATATTACAAGAAAACTTCAAATCAAAATGTCATGAGTATAACAGCAAAAAAAAAGAAAACAAAAAACAAAAAAAAAACTCTTTAACAAAATATTAACAAATTGAATCCAGAAATATATGACAGGACACTATATCATAACTGAATTTATCCCAGGAATGCAAGGTTAGCTTCACATTTGAAAATCAATCAATGTAATTCATTATATAAACAGATTAAAAAGAAAACACAAAGTCATTTCAATGGATGCAGAAAAGGCAACTGACAAAATTCAAGATCCATTCACTGTAAAAACTCAGCAATGAGGAACATAGGGAACTTCTCCCATCTGATAAATGATATAAGAAAAAATCAAGAGCCGATAAGGATCAGGTTGAAGATAAGGGTGTCCACTCTCCCTGTACCTGCTCCTGCTCCTGCTCCTGCTCCCTCCTTTTCCTATTCCTATTCACCTGAGTTCCAAGCCATTGAAAAAAAAAAAAGGTGAAGCAAAAGCAAAAACAAAAACAAAGACAGATGAACAGACTGGAAAGGAAAAAATAAAACTATCTTTATTTGTAGATGACATGACTATCTATATAAAAATTCCTAAGGTAATTAATACGTGAGTTTAGGAAGATCCTAAGGTAATTAATACGTGAGTTTAGGAAGATCACATAATAATCCATTGTATGCATGACTCAAGGGCCTCAATCCCACCTGGCTGTCAGAAGGGACAGGCCTAGACATTCTTCTGAAGACAGGAGGAGACTGGCTCTCCCTGAGAGGATCCAATACTAAGGCCAGAAAGGGGTCCATTCCGTCAAGCACCTAAAATCCTAACCACCTTGTATGTCAAAGCTTAAAGACTAGACTTTCATTAGAAACAGGGAGCAACTAGACTCCAGCTTCCTGTCACTGTTTACATCTTTTGATTCTTACAATCATTGTCATCAAAGAGCATGATTGTGACAATCAATTACCATGGAGGCTTGCAAGAAAAGATATGGCATCTATTTACTGAGCTGTAAATTTTACCTTTGAAACACTGGTTGGGTCCCATCTACATTTGCTTCTTCTGAATTGCAGCCCTGCAATGTGCAGGAAACCCCTTGTCAGGGGTGCTGATCACTATATCACACAGCTTTCCCTGTGAGGATTCATGAGAGAAATTAAACTCAGATCTAAGAAAATGTCTAAGAAAATAGGAACACAAAAAGCTTATTTCTCCTAAACCGGATTGTTCTTCATTTTAGGGATGCCGTGAGTTACATAACTGATTATAATTCATTCCTTACTTCGTCCCCATGGGAGCTTGGACCCAACCATACAGGTCACTTCTACAACTGTGCAAGTGTTCAGGGTACATTTCTCTGTGTGACTCTTGTCCCCATTTTATTTAATCCTTATTTCTTCTTTGTCCTGATTATCTCAACTATTTATTTTATCCTCTAGTAGATACTTTCATACGGCACTTCAAATTCTTTATGGAAGAAAGTCAGTCATAAATAGCTAGACACTTAAAGATACTGTCAGCCAAGGCAAGTCTATATTCAGGTCTTCGGAACTCGTCAGCCGTATTTGTTGCTAGGTGCTCAAGGGCAGGGAGAGTTTTAGGTAGTATTTTTTCCCCATTCTAATACTAGAGGGTTCCAGTAAACCAGAGTCCATAGAAAAGACAACTGACTAAAGAAAAACATCCTCAATTAAACAGAATATTCAGGAAGGGTAGCAACTAAGCATTCTGATTAATGTAATTCTGTACTGGATTGAGCAACTCATGCAGGAAATATTTTGTTTTTCTTGCTGTTGTTGAAAATCTTTCTAAGGTGGTCAGCCTATATAGAGAAGCAAACTGATGTAAGATAAGAGTCCATGGATGAGGAAGCTTATAAAGAGGAGGAGGAGGAGAAGGTGTGGGGTATGCAATAGAATAAAAGGACAGTAAGAAGTCATCAGTATGAAAGTGGAGTAACCAACTTAATCTTAGAGCCTAAAACCATCTAATCCCGTGAGTTATTCCTTCCACTGTAGATGGCCCTCCAGGCCCTGCCTCAACAACTGCAGAAAGAGACCAAAGCACTGCAAAAGGCTATGCATATAGCCTCTGGTTTGTATCTCCAGACAGAGACCCCCTAGGCATGGGGCATCTCATCAGTGAGAACAGCTACTCTGGGCACTGGGCGTGCATGGGTTGTGGTGGAAAGCAAACAGCACTGGGCAAAGACTGAAAATGGCTGCTACAGCTCAACACTATATCTCTGAAGGTATAGGACCTTTATGCTGTCAGTGGAAGGTACCAGGGGTTAGGGGTGGAATGGAGCTACTTTTCAAATTTCCATTCTAAAAGTCCCTAGAAAAAAATCACTGTGCAAAATGTCATGTCACCAAACATGAGAAAGGGCTGAGAATGGGCAGTTGTTGACTATGAAACAGGTCTGTACACAAGCAAACAAGTATTTGAGCTGCACCAACACAAGTGAAGTCTACATGCTTTCATATCAAGTGTGTGATGACCTTGAGCCACAGAGAAAAGGTTACATTATACAATGATGCTTTTGTCAGGCAAATTAAAGAAAGTGAAGAATTTAGGGAAAATTTTTTTATATTTCAAATGGTATCTTATGTTTAAGTGATTATCCTTCAATTTCTAAGAAAGTGTGGTTCTCATACTAATCCTTTCTGAAAGTTGGAAAGCATGTGGTGTTTAAAGGAAGTCAGACTTAAATTCTAGTGTCTACTCAAAGAGGCTGCTCAATGAGATCACTCTGTCTCCCACCTGAAGCCTCGAAAGGAGATTTACTCCTTTATGTACAATTTTTGACCTAATTGACCTTTTAGAGACTATGAGTAAAATCCTTGCTTCAGAACGTAATTTAAAGCAGATTATATGTACAAGCCTAAACACATCAATTCTTGAGAGGTAAAATACAATGTTTAATTCAATTTTTCCTGTGATTGGTGCTATGGATGAGAATGTAAATATTTTAGAGTATCCACAAATTGATATTCTACTTTCCTGGCCTCCCTGTAATGCCTGCTTCTTAATCTTTACCATACTAATAAAAAGTAGAATGTATTCATGGCTCACTTACCTAAAGGGAGGGAATTCCCAACAAACATTCCCATTTATTCAGAGATATGACATGAGAATGGAGAAAGAGAAATTAAAACTAAAGATAATAAAAAATATATAATTTCAGAGGGGCTCACTAAAAGAAAACTACAGACCAATATCCCTTATAAATATAGATACAAAAATTCTCAACTAATTGCTAGCAAATCAAATTCAGTAGAATATTAAATGGATTATAGACCATGACCAAGCGGGATTTATCCCCGGAATGCAAGGGTGGTTCAAAACATAAAAATCAATGTATTACACCACATTAATAGAACGAAGGGGGCGGAGGGGGGAAACCCTTGTGATCACCCAATTGATGCAATAAAAGTATCTGACAAAATGCAACAGCCTTTTATGATAAAAATACTCAAGGTATTATATTCATTATGAAAACTCAACAATAACAAAAAACTTAGTACTTTTCTCAGTATAATATAGGCCATGTAATGAAAAACTAACAGCTAACGTCATACTCAATGGTGAAAGACTGAAGCCTTTTTTCCCTAAGATCAGGAGTAAGACAAAAATATCTACTTTCACCACTTTTATTTAACACAGCACAGAAAGTTCTAGACAGAGAAATTATGCAAGAAAAATAAAAGACATCAAAACTAGAAAGTAAAATTACCTCTACTGCAGATGACATGATCTTATGTGTAGAAAATATTAAAGAAACCATAAAAAATGTCTTAACTATTAAACAAATTAAGCAAAGTTGTATGATAGAAAAACATGCAAAAATCAATTACATTTCTATACACCAACAATGAAAAATCTGAAAAGAAAATTAAGAAAACAATTCCATTTAAAATAGCATCAATAAGAATAAATTACTTAGGAATAAATGTAATCAAGAAGTTAAAAAGACTTGAACACTGAGAACTATAACATTACCAAAAAAAAAAAGATGTTTCTAAACAACACCAATAAACGCAAAGATATCCATGTTCATGGGTTAGAAAACTTAATGTTAAGATGGCAATGGTATCCAAAGAGATATAAATATTCAATAGACTCCCTATCAAAATCCTGACTGCATTTTTTTATAGAAATGGAAAAAAATTCATCCTAAAATTCATATCAAATTTCAAGGAACCCAAAATAGCCAAAACAATATTGAAAATGAAGAAAAAAGTTGGACTCACACTTCCCAATTTTAAAACTTACTACAAAGCCACAGTAATCACAGTGTAGTATTAGCATAAGAATAGACAAATAGAAAAGTGGAATAGAATAGAGAACCTAGAAATAAACCCTTACAGCAATGGTCAGCTGATTCTAGACAAGGTGTACCAAGACCATTCAAAGGAGAAAGACATGAAGAAAACTGGATATCCACATTCAAAAGAATAAAGTTGGACCTTTATATCATACACAGAAATCAACTCCGACTACATCAAAGACTGAAATTTAAGAGTTAAAACTATAAAACTCTTAGAAGAAAACTTAGGAGAAAATCTTATGGCACCCAAAGCACAGTCAACAACCAAGAAAACAGATAAATTAAACTTCATCGAAATTAAAAACTTTGTATATCAAAGGCACTATCAAGAGAATGAAAAGAGACAACACCAAATGCTTGCAAGGATGAAGAACAACAGGAACTCTCATTCATGGCTGGTGGGAATACAACATGGTACAGCTACTTTGAAACACAGTTTGGTGGTTTCTTATAAAACTAAACATACTCTTACTTACCATATGATCCAACAATTGCATCTTGGTATATACCCAAAGGAAATGAAAACTTATGTCCACACAAAAACCTACATATGGATGTGTACATCAGCTTTATCCATTATCGCCAAAACCTGGAAGCAACTAAGATGTCCTTCAGTAGGTACATGGATAAATAGACTGTGGTATATCCAGACAATAGAATATTTTTCACTGCTAAAAAGAAATGAGCTATCAAGCTATGAAAAGACACGGAAGAAACTTAAATGCATATTACTAAATGAAAGAAGCCAATCTGAAGAGGCAACCTACTTGTATAATTCCAAGTATGTGACATTCTAGAAAAAACAAAACTATGGTGACAGTACATACACATCATTATACATTTGTCCAAACTCATAGAATATACAACACCAAGAGTGAACCCTAAGGTAAAATATAGACTTTGGGTGATTATGACATGTTAATTTAGGTTTATCAGCTGTAACAAATATACCACTCTGGTGGTGAATGTTGATAACAGGGAAGCCATACATATGTGGGGGCAGAGGTATATGGGGCATCTCTGTATGTTAGTATCGATTTTGCCATGAACCTAAACCAGCTTGCTAAATAAATAAATAAATAAATAAATAAATAAATAAATATCCTGAGAGAGAGAGGAACAGAGACAATCCATAGAATGGGAGAAAAGATTTGCAAATCGTATATCAGATAAGGGTTTACTATGGAGAATGTATAAAAACTCCTACAACTCAACAAATGGACAAACAATCCAATTTAAAAATATGCAAAAGAATAGATATTTCTCTAAAGAAGATATACAATTGGCCAACAAGCACATGAAACAATGCTTAATATCATTAGTCACTAGGGAAATGCAAACCAAAACCACAATGAGATACAACTTCAAACCTACTGGGATTGCTCTAATGCAAAACAAGCATACAAACAAACAAATAAAACCAGGAAACAAGTGTTGACAAAGATATACAGTAATTGGAACTCTTGTGCACTGTTGTTGGAAATGTAAAATGGTGCCGCTGTTATGAAAAATAGTTTGGTGGTTCTTCAAAAAGTTAAACATGGAATCACTGTACGACCCAGCAGTTCTTGTCTCTGTCTTGATAGATAGATCTACATATATAGACATACGCATATATAGATATTTATAGACACATACAGATAACACAGACACACATGCATAGATTCAAAAATAACTGAAAAAGGAACTCAGGATAATTGTACGCCAATGTTCACAGCAACATTATTCACAATAGCCAAAAAGTGGAAATAACTGATAAATGGATAAACAAATTGTGATTTATACATACAATGGAATTTTATCAGCCCTAAAAAGGAATAGAGTTCTGATATATGCTACAGCAGGGATGAACCCTGAAAAAGATATGCTAAGTGAAAGAAGCCAGACACAAAAGGATACATAGTATATGATTTCATTTACATGAAATATCAAGAATAGGCAAATTCGTGGAGACAGAAAGATCAGAGGTTATTGGGAGGTAGAGGGGGAAGGAGAGTAACTGCTTCAGGAATATAGTTTCTGTTTGAGGTGATGAAAACATTTTGGAAATAGTGGTGATGGTTACACAACATTGTGAATGCAATTAATGCCACTGAATTGTATATTTAAATATAGTTAAAATGGCAAATTTTATATTATATATATTTAACACATAAAAATAAAATTTCAGAGGGGCCAAGCATTTACAAAGTTTGAAGAAAATTTCTAAGTGTTCTTCACCTTCTAAAAAGAAAACAATTTTTTTCTCATTACTACATCCATGTCTGAGAAAACTGAGATCTATAAATTGAGCCATTACGTAGCCAAATATTTCAGTGGATCTCAGCTTCTTCTCCCATAAAATGAAAGAAGAGCAATAAAAGGGCATTTAAAGCTCCTTCCAGCTCTTAACAGTGTAGGATTTGGTGCAGTTTAGTAGTTAACTAAGGTTCTACTCTAAATAAACTTTCAATGAAATACAAACTACTGCAAAATAATTTTGTTTTATATTTAACAACATAATAAAAGATATCCACCAACTGCTCTCTCCTCTGCCACCTGTCCTCAGAAATGCAGGTACACTCAACTTTGCACCCCTTGCTCAGACAGTAATATCCACTGGGAGTGGTCTTTTCTCCATCTGTTTCAGGTCTCTGAATATCACCTTCTCAACGAGGCCTCCCTTACCACCCATTTTACAATTGTAAACCTCTCTACTCATCTATACTTCTAAATCCCCTTACTCTGCTCTGTTTTCTTCAGAGAATATCATTGTCTAAGATACAAGTTTCCATATTTATTTTATTTATTGTTTATTTTCAGACTCTGCTACTAGCCTATAATTCATAATGTCAGGATCTTTGCTGGTTTTCATCACTAGCTTATCTTGAGTGGCTAAGACTATCTGGCATATAAGCAAGTGCTCAGATATTTGTGAGAAAATGAGTGAATGATACGGAAGGCAAGGTTCATAGATTTTTTTCCCCCATTTTTTTAACTTATTTGTTTCACTTAAATGAGTAGTATTATGAAGAATTTCATTACTTAAAATGAAGTTTTCAATATAGGCAGTGACTCTTTGTATATCCATGAGAGATTTCACATAATTATGAGTTGCTATTTTAACAGTGGTGCTATTAGAGATGGCATTTCTGAAAAGACATCTCAGAAAAAAAAAAAAGAATTGGAACAAAAAAACCACACAGGAATATGTGAATATTCTATTCATTCATCCGTACCTTCATCACTATTCACAGAGCTTACTCTTTACAGTGCAACAGCAGGCACAGGGTCGCAAACTCCTGAGGCCTAGGATCTCAGCACTACTTGTTTCAATATTGTCTTTTTATTTCATTTTCTCCCCCAGTTTCTAAACTCTTGAAATGTAAACAGACTCTGAACTCTGAGGTTTCCTCTCATAGGTTGTTTTGTTGCAAAGCCAAGGGTCAAATTAAAACTTTAAACTATTACATATTGAAAAAAATTTTTCCATTATATTAAGTATGTTGCTCCTTCCTCGTTAATAGGGACTAATTTCTAGGAATTCTTTAACTTAATGAACTGACACTTCACCAAAATAATTTCTACAAGCAACACTGAAACAACCTAGCATTTAATATTCATATATTATAGAACTTTGCCAATTACAAAGCATTTCACCTACATTATCTAGATTTTGATTCTCACAATTATCCTATGGGCAATGTCAGACTGGTATCATTATCTATGTTTATAAAACAAATGTCATTTAAGTAAGATCACACAGACACTGGGACTCAAATCCGTGTGGGTGTGTGTGTCTGTGTTTTGTTTTTGTTTTTGTTTTTACTTTAAGTATATATCCAGCGAATGTTTCCCCAGATTCATGTTTCAAAACATCAGAAAGTTCTGTGCGCCTTTTACTTTGTAATTGACAATTTCCTGATCGACTTTATCATTATTCCACAAAAGCTGGTAAAATGGCTTGCATGAGTAGCTACTCAAATATATCAGCAGACTTTTCTGAAGTGAGTATCATTACTCCAAATATGCCTTTCAAATTGGAGTTGACTAATAAACACATAGACCTACAGAGTGAACTGATAGGGCTGGTATTTAGCGGTGGTATTGAATAAAAGCTTCCACTTCCATTGATCATTAGCTACAATGACAGCCACACAGGAATTAAATCCCCAGAGCATCCCAGGGCGACAGTGCACAACCAGAGGCAGGCCTAGAAAGGCCAGCACAGGTACATAAATTCTGATTTCCTCTCGTTCCACCATTGACTTAGTCCTTGATCCCTTGCTTTCCAGCTACAATTCTTGAACTGTTTCCTCAGAGACTTGCCACTAGATGATTGACTTTTCAAGCTGTGCCCGAAGATCGATCTCCTGCCTGAAAAATTTCTCTAGTTATATATATCCTTGGCCCCATTCACTTGTCAATAAGTCCTTCACGCAATCCAAAGGCAGACCTCTTTTAAAAGAACCTTTCCATGGTATGGAACAGACTGTAGATTAGATTCTACAAACCAGGAAAACAGAGGGTCTTAATACAGTCTGAGCTAGACTGCATTCTAATGAACTTACAACAACAACCATAAAGCCTTTAACACCCATCTTAAAAAACTCACTTTGGACCATCCCCTTTTCTTCCTGGGTCCTAGATTTCAGTTTTCTGTAGTTTAATAAAGGAGACAGCAGTTTCAGGTACATATACTAATCAACAGTACATGAAGCAATTCCCAACGGTCTTGTCCACTGAGAATCTTTCTTATAGATGTCTCCAGTTTCCCTTAGGGATCGATGTCCTGTGCATTTGCATCCTTCTACTCCTTGAGCTTTAATCTGGGTGTCGTGAACAATGTTGGTTGCCTTTCCAGCAGCCATTCCGCCTTCTCTGCAGTATGGACAGCAGTGTACCTAACTCAGTGGAGGGTTCCCCTATCTTCCAACAACTAGTCTAAGGGAGGGCATGGCTAATGACATGTAAGAGGACATATGCTAGGATACTCATAGGTGACAGTTTCTTCTCAGATAAAGGCGCTCTTTGGCACTCTTCCCATCCCATCTTCCTTTGTGCATTAGACACTATCAAACAAGAATATGATGCCTGGAGCTGTAGCAGCCAACATGTGACCAGGAGTTAACAAGCTGGCAGATGAGAGCCACTGTGCTGAGGAGAAAGGAGTGGGTGAGTTTAAAGAGCCTCTCAAAACCAGCCCTGCAATCCATACATTAGGATTTCTTAGTCTTTGAAATGAACTTAAAAAGCCTGTATGACTTAAACAAGTGCTCCCCAACCTTTTTGGCACCGTAGTGCTTCTGTGAGAATCGAATGCCTGATAATCTGAGGTGGAGCTGAGGCAGTGATGCTAGCACTGGAGAGCAGCTGCAAATACTAATGAACCTTTGCTTGCTGGCCCACTGCTAACCTCCTGCTATGTGGCCCAGTTCCTCATGAGCCACAGATCAGTACCAGTCTGCGGCCCAGAGGCTGGGGACCCTTGACTTAAACCACTGCCATCTACGCTTTCTAGTTCTTGCCGCCAGATGCATAAAACCTGATATATACTAAAGAGTAGGGAGAGGAACATATAAGAGCTGTTTGTAAGACAGGCCATGTTGGAGAGACAAAGGTAATTTTAACACATAAAATCTGGTCTTCTTAAAGCCTTCTCTCAGGTCTCCAGATAAATAACAAATTTAAGCTTTTATCTGGGTCTCAAGTTGCCTTCTCTAAAGTCTAACAATCATGCATCAGTGGGAAATATTTAGACCCGAGGTCTAAGTCATGATGGCAGCAGACATAGAAATTAGAATCTTAGTAAGGTTACGAATACCCTAAGCAACCAGTGAAAGTGGGTCAATAACCATATGGGAAATTCCAGAAAAACTAACCAAAGGATGCTACAGAAATTTATCCCAAAAGTATAGAAAGACTAATATATTACCCTGGCACTACTGATAGAGAAGTATGACTTCAAATCTTCTCAGAGCAAGAAAAATGACTCTCATAAGACAGCCATATAACTCACTTCAATTATTTCTTCAATAAGCTACCAATTAGGAAGTGCAAGAGACAGGCCTATATGCAGTAATGTAGACATCTCCACATGCAGAGTTAGTACTACCGCCTGAGTCAGGAAGGATATTAACACAGCTATGCCTAGTAAAAAACTTCCTTAAAGAAGGGAACTGACAAGCATGTCTCAGTTCAAGTGCTCCAATAAGAGGGCAAAAGAAATCAATAGTGTCAACAAGTTAGAGGCATGTGATGGTCACCGCAGGTCACCAATCAAAAGTCAGAGTAGAGGAACTCTAAATACCCAATGGTAATCACCCTGCAGGAGAAAACAGCAGCACACGAGGTCAGTACCTTGAAATCATGTGCTGAGAATTAGCAATGCTGATTTTGGTTTCCTTCGTGTAAGTTCTAAGGGGCTCACATGAAATATTCACTTTATCTGAGAACACCAAAAGGTACAATCTACAGAAGACTGCTCACATTCCATTAAAACTTAAAAGACACTTGTAAAAACTTTCTTCAACCAAAAGAATGTAGCAGAGGCTATGTCAGTTATTATTTTTATTATATGTATTCATATAGTTATAATTATATTACAGTAATTTATTGAACCATTTGAGAGGAGATTGCTTATATCATGCTCTTTTATCCCTTAATGTTTCCATGTATACTTCCTAAGAATAAAGATATTCTCTTATGTGTCCATAGTATAGTTATCAAATTCAGGAAATTTCACATCATGTATTACTCATATCTAATCTGTAGCTAATATTTAAATTTTTTCAGTTGTCCCAGTAACACCCTTTTAGCATTTTTTCCCTCCAGTCTAGTATTACATACTGCATTTAGATACCATGTCTCTTTCATCTCCTTTAATCTGGAGCAACTCCTTAGCCTTTCTTGGTCTTACAAGATATTGACATTTTGGAGAACCCTGACCAATTATTTTATAGAATGTTCCTCAATTTGACATTGTCTAATGTTTCTTCATGATTAGATTCAGTTTCTAGAACCCAGCTGGAAAAATGATATGATGTCCATCTCTCCTTCTCGAGGCATCACCTCTGGAGACATATGAAGCTCATCTACCCCTGTACCAGGGGTTCCCCAAATCTCCCTATGTCAGTCATTTCTTGCTACATAATACACCACTCCAAAACTCAAGGATTTAAGACAATTATTCATTTATCTCAATATTGGTTGGCACTTTGGACTCAAGAGGAATGTTTTTCTTTTTCAACTGGATTTACTCAAGCATATGTGGTCAGCTGGCACACACATGCCTGGTGTTGGCTGCCTGTCGGATGGACACTTTGGTTCTCTCTCATCGTCCAACAAGCTAGCTCAGGCTCATGTACATAGTGGTTGTAGGGATCTAATGGCAGTAAGAGGGCAAGTTTTCAGTTTTCAAGATTTTGCTAGAATCAAATTTACTACTATCCTTATTGGCCAATACAAGTCACATGACCAAGTTAAATTTAAGAAGTAGAGGAAAAAAAATAATGGTAAGGTTAGAATTCGTGGCTTTTTTTAAACCTACTACTATGGAAGAATGTGGTTTTATTGCCCAGAGCTACTTTACAAAAACTTCTCTCTCCAAGCTTATACCCTGATTATCAGGTACATTCCCTCTCTTCTGTCTACTTAGCTATCAACAAGTCTGTGGGAAGCCACTATAGTAGCTTATCTTTCAAAGTCCGCTTGACTACTTTATTCTAATAATAATTTAATTCACTCAACAGATATTCATTGTGGCTTATATTTGTGCAAAACCATTCAGTATATGCTTTCAGATAAACAATATTATATGAAAAAACTGGAAGAAAAAATTACCAGCTCACCATTATCAGAAAATATTATCTCATTTAATCTTCACCTCAACTCTCTTAGTTCACTATTATTAGCTCCATTTGGGCAATTAGAGACTTTGACTAATTTGCCCAAGCTTACATAGCTATCTAGAAAAGCTTTTGCTACAAGCCACAGAAAATCTGATTGAGATTGGCCTGAATGACGGACATTTCATTTCCATAACAAGGATTCTAGAGGTGAGCATTTCTAGATTCAGTACAGCAGCTCAAGAATAGCATCAAGAAGTCTTGTTTTCTCTTTTTGTTCCACCATCCTTAGTTTAGTTTTTATCCTTAATATAGTGATTTCATGACTGTAAAATGGCTTGTCCACCTATAGTCATCATACTCCAGGCAAGAGAAAGGAAGGAGTGGTTCCAGTGAGCATTACTCTCATGCCTGTTGCTTTTATAGGAAACAGAAACTATCCCAAAAGGCTTTAAACTTCTCCTTATGTTTCAGTGCCCAGAACTGTATCACTTGGCCACTGCTACATTGAAGGAAAAGGACTATCTGATTTCTTAAACTATAAAGTGAGACAAGTCCAAGAAAAAACAGAGCTGGGAATGGCACCGTTAGTCAACCAATAACTAATAAGGGCTAGATTTAGAATTTAAACCCAGACATGTATAGATTCATAGTTCATGTTCTTAGGGAATTTATACTTTCAAAGCGGAGGCAGAAAAACCTATTACTACATATGTGATAGGTCGCACGAGTGACAGAAACTAGGTCCTATGGAACCAGAGAGGAAAGGGACGTCACTTTAAGGTAGGCTGAATAAGAATGTTTTGGAAAGGTAGGTGAGTATGGTCTTAAATGACATGTAAGGTTTAAGAAAGTAAAGATCTTCCAACAAGGGGTAAAGTGAAAGCAAACACATGGAGGCAGAAACATAAAATTAAGTTAAACTGACCAAATTGGCAAATAGTACAGGGTAATTCAGAACCTTTTGAAAAAGGGAATAGTCATGCTTTGCTTAGCATTTATTAAGAGCTGAAAGCTAAATATATTAACTTGAATATAATCTTCCAAGGACTCATATCCCACCTCTTATATCTATCTCCCTTTCATTAGTCTCCCAAATACAGTATTTATATCTTTTGCCTCTTTTCCTCACAATTCTAAGATCCTAGAACTCAAGATAATTAAGTACTGTTATGTAGTACATTGAAAATAAAAGTTTTCGTTCAGCAAAAGTTAGCCTTGCTAACAGTTTACTAGTTTTGGACAGCTTCCATTCTTGAGATAAAAACTGCTTTTGTTTGTTTGCTGCATTTTGTTTTTAATTCATACAGAGCTTCGGGTAACAATATATTCTCCAAATTTGCAGGTGAGACTTTTTTTTTTTAAAAAAGAATTACATTTTAAGAGCACTAACATTCAATGATCGCCTTCAAATAAGCGTAGATTCTTCGCTCACCAATTTTCATGAAAGGAACAAGGAGGTCCATGATAGGTACCAAGAAACTACCAAACACTGTACAGAGTTGCTAGTGTTGGGATATGCCCTTGTTTACTTCGAATGTATCTTTAAGTTTCCTTATTCAGGAGAGTTATCAAAACAGGGCCACAAGCAAAAACAAACAAACAAACAAACGAATATTAACTAGGGTGTAAAAGTCTTTCAGGAAGAAAGGAGCAGAAATAGAAAGAGATTCAATAAATTCTTTTGAGCCCAAATGATAGGAGCTGTGACCCTAGGAGACATGCCTTTAGATGGCAGGATCAACACAGTCCTTCTGACGGGTATCTCTGGCCCGTTATTACTCTGATTCCACTTACCATGAAACACAGACTTACAGGGTCAGTGCCAAATTGAGACAGCCACCTGGGCCAGCCCCTTGCTGCCAGAAAGGAAAACACCATTGCTACAGTACTTGAATATTTCTACCTTTCTGAGTGTGGAGAACATGAAAACCCACTGATGTACCTTTCAAACTGTCTTAACCCATAGCTAAAATTCCTGAAGTAGTAAGTTAAA
Organism: Pteropus medius; assembly: GCF_902729225.1. NCBI lineage: Eukaryota > Metazoa > Chordata > Mammalia > Chiroptera > Pteropodidae > Pteropus > Pteropus medius. Next base: position 4,435,909 of record NW_024344241.1, read on the forward strand.
GGTACTTGTTTCTTTATGTTATGAAACCAAGGAATAATACTTGCCACCTGATAGCCTGAAGAAGTGTGCTTTCATATCTCAATTAGAAAAATTGCTTTCCAAAATAAAAGTTAACAGTGCTGTATTTCTTGTCACACTGTTATAATAATTTTATCCATGAAAGGAACTTAATTTAGAATAAGTAATGCCATTGTCTCTTAAATATATGAATGATAAAAGAAATGTCAGCTATTCTAATTCCATAATTCCCAAGTAATGACAATTAATGAAACACTCTTTACTAGTGGGAGTTGTTTTAAGCAGTAGATAAAGGACCCACTGAGCCTTTCAAGATTTACTCTCAACCAAATTGCATTTCTCTTCATCATTATCCAAAATATAATTAAAAGATGGCATTTAAAACAAACAAAAAAATCAAACTGCCTCCACTCCCAAAGGAAAAGCAGTTGAGAACTGACAGACTTCCAAACTCCTTTCTCCACCTTCTAGCTTTTGTGCCGCATCTGTCAAGCCGCAAATATCAACCTCACTTCAGGACACGAAAAGCTGGATAATATTATCATTGGGTATTATTGGATAGATATTAATTTGGCTTCTTTCACTGCTGTGCAAATAATCTTCGACCTTTCCAAAAAGAAGATAAAATCAACATGAGTATCTTATAAAGACTTCTGTTTCCTTCCTCGGTTTGCCCCAATAGTCTAAAGTTTGTTGTTGCCTATTTGTGATCTCTACAGTTTTAGACCATCTGTGTTAGCAACTACCTACACCAAGAAAAAAGACATCCTTTAATGTTATAGCCCAAACACACAATTCAGTGGCCTATATAACCGTTTGGCTGAAGTCAAATTAATTATCAATACACAAGAGAAAATTTCTAAGCAAAAGCTAAACAGCTTGATCCAATCTATTTCTAAATAGCTTAAGGATAAATTAACCAAAACTTCCTTGGCAAGCTTTGAATCACTTTTTCTTCCTTACTTTTAAAGCTTAGCTTCCAGTTCTCTGGCTGCCTTACTGGCACTCCCACAGTTTTCTTTATAGGACTTAACTCTCTAACGGAGTGTTTGTTACTAGAGGGCACGTCCGTTACGAAGCCAACATAATTGGGGATTGATTCAAGGCATGGGGTCAATGTCCACCCTACGATTCTTCAGATCCTAAGCCTCTCAGTTATATGCAACTACTTATAATAAAGCCTGCAAAAGCATGAATCACATCCTCATATAGTTCTAAACAGCATATTCATTCACTCTGTAAGGAAATGTATACACAGCAGGTAACATTACAAAATGTCACCTACTGGTTTCCCACTGTAGCAAAGCCAGGGATGTAACAGTATTTCAACTGTAACAATAATAAGCCTCTAATAGTATGAAAAATACAATGGATAGGTTTTTTTCTATCAGCATATTCTATATATCAATCCAGAAGTATTTAGTGGTAAGAAAATAAGACAGAGTTAAAAAAAAGAAAAACAAAACAAAACAAAACACTAGAAGGCCAAGCCATCTATAACCCAAGAAACCAAAAGCAAGTGTACCAGATGTCCTTCAACAGGGGATTGGTTAAATGAATTATAGGACAGCCGCACCGTGGAATACTAACCCATGCAGTACAAAGGAATGGACTACTGATAGACAGAACAGTATAGATGAATCTACAGGGAATTATGCCCAGTGAAAGGACATGAATCCCAAAAGTTTATACACTATATGATTCCATCTCTATAACGTTTTGAAATAACAAAATTTTAGAAATGGAGAATAGATTGATGATTGCTAGGGGTTAGGGACAGCAGAGGAGTAGATACAGTCATAAAACGACAGCATGAAGGGCTGTTGTGGTGATGAAACTATTTTGTACCTTGACTTTGGTTGTGATACATGAATCTACACATGATAAAATTGTATAGAACTAATCTACACATACAAATAAATTCAAGTAAAACTGGGGAAATCTACATAAGATCAATGGCGTCTGTCAATGTCAATAACCTGGAAGGACACCGAACTATCACTAGCAAAATGTTACCACTGGAGGAAACAGGAAAAAGTATACACAGGATCTCTTTATTCTTGTAACTGCATATGAATCTACAATTATCCCTAGAAATGTCCATTTAAAAAAAAAAAAAAGCAAGTGCAGCTCTACACATCTGTGAAGGGCAAAATCCTGTCGTCCCCCATGGAGGTCTGGTAAAACCCTTTCTCACAAGATTGTCTATAGTTCTTACAAGTCAATAGACTGAGAAATTTTCCCCAGCACCCTGGAAACTCACCTGGCAGGGGTATGTTAGTGCATCACTCTGTAACTTCTTTCTCTTCTCATTCTTTACCCAGTCTGCCCTTTCCCATTAAACCTTCCTGAGTCACATCCAACTAATACTTCTATATAAAGATGTATTGTTAATAAATAGGCTCTTTTTAATTTGATAAATAGTATTATTGGATCCCTGAATGAAGATATTTTCATGCCTTTTTCTCAATGTAAATCTGAGCTCCCTTGGGGAGTCTGCTCTTGCTCTATCACCTTCCTTTTTCTGGACATTTCTGGGCTCTCAGAACTTGATGGTGAAGAAGGTACGGGCAGCGAACAGACCCACTTTTTGAGTTTGGACAGTATCAGTGTACAAAGGCAGTTGTCTTGTGGAGGGTTCTGCTTATTGGGAAGAAGGTGGAAGCTGAGCAGAGGTAAATCTCTCAGCAAATACAGGCCAGGTGTTCCTTTTCTAGAAATTCCCCAGGAGAGTGCATGCCCAAAAGATGAAGAAACCCTGTCCCTTGTGCATTCTACAAAAGCTTGTAGATTGGCCACTCCCTGAGCAGAGGCTTCCCACCTTCCTCCTGAAGCAGCCCCCGCTCTTTGGCAGTGCACAAGGTCCTCAGGCCAGTGGCAGAATGCTGCTGCTGACTGACAGGGGCTTGTTTTCTTCCTCAGAGGAAAACCAGGCTCTCAGAAAATCGCAGCCTTTTCCCATGCAGTTAACTTAATCCCACTGTTAACAAGAAGAATAGATAAGTTAGGAGCACTGACTATGGATCCAGACTATCCTGGCTGCACAATTTACTAGCCACTAGTTGGGTGACCTTGGGCAAATTATTTAACCTCTGATTCAACTTTCCTATCTGTAAAGTGAGGACAATTAATAGTACCTACCTCATGGAGCCATGGTCAAGCTTAAAGAAGTCATTATAGGGAAAAGGGTAAGAAAGGGGCCTAGAAAAATGGAAAGGCTCCATGAGTGCTTGTAATGATCATTATTATACAGTTCTGGGGAGACACAAACACAGAAAGGAGCAATGAACAGGCTCCACTTTGAACCTGTGATTTGCCACTAAACTTTTCTGTGAACTAATAGTTCATATCAGATACTAATAAATCCTCTCATGTTTGCATAGGTATCACTGTCATTTCAATATAAATGAATATGAAGCAGATTGTTAAATGGAATATTTCCCATTGTCAATAACAAAACAGCAGAGAAAAGGGGAAAAAAAGCTTTAAGTTGGTTGGAATATAGAAGCTTAGCCATTAGACTGAACTGTACTTGAAAATAACCTGGAAAGCTATGGAATCTGTTTGAAATTTCACTCTGGATGAGGAAGAATAATTAGACAGAATTTGCTGGTGGCAATGATGTGGGGAAAAAAAAAAACAAAAACCTATTTTAGAAGCTGACCTGTACTGAGGCCAGCTCATCAAATGTAATGTTAAAGTTTTCCTTTAACCTTCTCTCTCTCCTCCCCTCATCCCAATGGCCTCATTCAGTTCTCCCTTCCTTTCTGCTTCCCACTGTCCCGTACCTGCTCTTCCTCTTGCCTCCTCCTCATGCCTCTGCGTAACAAATAAATATTTGCAATATTTAAATATTTTACTCCTGACTCAAATTAGAGTACCATGTAATGTTAAACTGAGTAGAAATGATGGGGAATAGAAAAAGGCAACAGAAAAATGTAGACTAAATGTGATCAATTTCTCTCCACTGATTCTCTTTTTCCCAATGTTAAATTTTGCCCCAAATTCATCCATTTAGTCAAGAAGTTATCTCACTCTTCCCAAGCAAATCCAAAGGTTTTTTTTTTTTTTTTTAAGCTTATGGCTATAGAATATGAGATAAAACAGATGGAGGGGAACTTAAAAGGACATTGGAATAGGGTTGGATAAAAATAAGAATATCGGTTGGCAAAGCTAACAATTTCATGGGTCTATACACATGAAACTTCTGTAACATAATGTGCTAATCAGAAAGAGTTTATCTTGGAACAATGATACAGATTGTCACTTTATTAACAAACTTTGTCAGTTCACATCTAGGCCAGTAAGAATAATCTATGTGGGAAAAATGCTATGTGAAAACCAAACCCTGGTTCATTCTCATCTTCCTGGTAACAAAGGCAAGTATGTGTCCCCACCCTCCTTGCTGAGACTGAGGGTCATGTGACTGTGCTCCTGCTAATGGAATCTAAGCAGACAGAATGTGAGCCCCTCCCAGATCTGACCCTCACAGACCCTCCAGCTCTTTCTCCCCCTGCTGCAGGGACCTTCGAAGCCACATGTTTCAGATGTTATGAAGTGGATGGAGGACTCCACATCAGTCTGTCTGACTGAGAAATAAACTTTCAATGAATTAAGCCACGGAGATTTCAGGTGATTTCTCTGTTAGCACAGCGTCGTCTAACCTATTCTGACTATTATTCAGCCCTAACATTCTGATATACTACAGGAATCTGGACTTACTGAATGATGAGTTACATAACCTCTGATTGGTACCAAATTCTTAGGATTAATGTCACTTTTCCTTGTGTTAAAAAAAATAATTTTGCTAACTCATTATAAACATCTCATATAAGCTCTGTAGAAGATTTGTAGAGAGTAAGCCACTTATAAATTGTTAAGAAAATGATGTTCCTCTGCTGTGCAAAGGTTTGGTAAGCAAGAATTTGGCTAAAATACAGTTTAAAAAATCCTTGAATGTCTAAGAAACTAAAGCGTGAAAACATGCTATCCAAAGAGGCTGTGCAACCACGAGTTAAAAAAGTTTCTATAATTAAGACTGACAATCACCAGACTTGCCTATGTCAGAATTTTAGTCATTTCCTTGCCTTGCTACAGAGTCAGGGTCTTGGTCAGAACACTTAGAAGAGCTTTTCCAGCTTTATGATTCTTTGTTCAAGCAGGGGCTTTCTATTACAGTTAGGAAATAAAGGGAACTCTGGTGTGTATTCATCCAACAGCTATTTAGTGAGTACTGCTTATGTGTATATCAATACTGTATGAACTATGAGCAATGGACTGGGAAGTGGATAAGACCCTGACTCTCCCTTCAGAAATATATAATCAAGTGGCTTTATAAGATATCCCCACATATTTCTGGTAGGATAAGATCAACATCATATGTTGAACACTGCTTCTCAAGTTAAGTGTCGACTGCCAGCTGTCATTCCAAAACTGACTATTATAAATATCAATGCCCAGAAAATTTCCTACTGCCTGTCATCATCAAAACTCAAACCTTAGATAAAGCAGAAAAATCACCAGGATCTTCTTCAAGCCTCTAGGATCCAGTCATTTCAAATTATTTTCTTTTATAATTAACAAAAAAAAAAAGAGAGGAAGAGCGAGAACAGCAAACAAAATTAAAATCTAAGACTAATTACAAAGGGAAAGGAAGGATTTCTAAGAACTCCTAAGAGTATGTAAAAAAAAAAAAAAAGATTCTGAGAACCAGAGCCTATCTTTGGTGTGATTTTATCAGAAAAGAAATAGGTCCATGACTATCACTCTTGTGGTTAAATACCTGTCAACAGAAAGCCTACCCTATTCCCTTGGGGGTAATAGCCAAATACATCTTTCAGTAACCAATCAAAATCCAACAGGACATTCAAAATATTTTGATTCACTAACATATATATGTAGATACATTCTCATTTTTAATTTTAATAAATTTATCATGAATTTTTAATCAATATTTTACTTCCTTTTGTGGCTGTATTTCTCTGAGAATGTATCCCCCATACATTATCTATTTTTAGGAACTCCAAGGATAATTTGAAAAATATAGCTTCATCATTTTTCACTCATCAAACTGGGAAACATATTTTATCTGACAATAAAAAATGTTGACAAAAAGGTACACAAACATGACATTCAATCACTGCTGCCAGGGGCAAGGAGAGCTATAGTGGGCTTTGGCTGCATATGTTAGGTCTTAATTCATGAGCTGGTGATTTGAACAGGGCATCTATTATATTATTCTCTATTATTTGTGAAATGCTTAAATTTTTTCTTAATTATTTATAAAATGTGTCCTGTGAGGGCAGGGACAGAACAGGTTACTTCCTTCACACTCTGCCAAACACAAAGAAATAACTATGTACATTTAGTCTTAGAAAGCAAGAGCCATAAGTACTTTTCTAATTGGGCAGCTTTGAACTGGAAGTGACTATTACCAGCAAGATCCAGAACCAAGACAAAAAATCTGAATACATGGACACCAGCTGCAACCACAGCCTCTTCTTAAATGCCTGTATTCAGGCCTGGCGAATCTAGAAATAAAAACATTCTTTAAAAAACAATAACCAATTCAATACAATGCTTCATCTTTGAACTAAACTTATGATCCTCGGGTTATGCTCTCCATGGAGTCCTGCAGGTCCCCTAACACATTTCTGGTTTTAGTCAAGAAGATGTGCTGTTGTCCATCTTCCCTGCTAATAGCCTGGCATTGTGGGGAATTGGCCAGGGCTAACTGGCAGGGATACCCCAATCTTAGTCACTGTATTTGACAGGAAGCAAAACTGAATTTTAAAAAAGCCACTTAACATTATGGCTAACCTTCATACTGAGTTCAAATGATCTCTTCTAATATCATTTGACTATTCAAAGCAACACAATAAGATTATGAATAGACAAATCATCTACTTTTCAACATAGCTCATAAGACCACACTTAGATCTATCCAGTGATACATAATGCAATAAACACTGTGATGGTACAACAACCAGACAACTAAATTTGATAATACATGAGACCATTATTTTATTTCATTATTTTAAAAAATTACATAGAAGACTGGGCTCAGAGAATCACATTGTCTTTAAGGGTATAGTTGGAGAAAAGAGGATATTTGGAATACAGAAAGGCTTTTTTATTAGCTATATCTCCTTCATTGACCTTGTGGGAGATTTAAGACTGATAGAGAAATTAACAGCATTAGAATAGTCCTCCCCCATCCATGGGGTATACATTCTAAGACTCCAGTGGATGCCTGAAACTGTGTATGGTACCAAACTCTATATGTACTATGTTTTTTTCTTGTACCTACATCCCTATGATAAAGTTTAATTTATAAATTAGGCACAGCAAAAGATTTACAACAGCTAATAATAAAATATAACAATTATAATATACTGTAACATAATTCATGTAAATGTAGTCTCTCTCTCTCAAAATATGTTACTGTACTGTGCTCACCCTTCTTGTGATGATGTGAAGTGATAAAATGCCTATGTGATGAGAAGTGAGGTGAATGAGACATTATTAAGTAAAATAAGGGTTACTTGAACAGAAGCACTGTGATACTGTGACGTAGATCTGATAACTGAGACAGCTGCTAAGTGACTAATGGGTGGGAAGTGTATACAGCGTGGATACACTGGACAAAAAGAGGATTTCATGTCCTGGGTGTGATGGAGTGGGATGGCACAAGATTTCATCACACCACTGAGAATTCCGCTCCATTTAAAACTTATGAATTACTTCTAAAATTTTCCATTTAATATTTTTAGACTACGGTTCACCGAGGGTAACAAAAGCCATGGAAAGCGAAACTGAGACTGGATATCACTTGTAAAATTCTTAATCTTTTAGCAGGAAGTGAAATGGGACATCTCTTGCAGAGTTCATCTTTTTAGTAAACCTAGTTAAGTTTTCTTCCCTCCTTTCTTAGGGAAAAAGACCCTCTCCCTCAAATCGTGATAACTGCCCTTGGTGACTCAGGTCCTCTGGCTGTTGATAAGGGTCATCAGCCCATTGTTAGCAGAAATGGTGTTAGGTCAGACAGGGCCCTTAGAGTAGGGAGAAGAGAGGGGACTTTAGGCCAAATCACTTGCCAAAGTCCAAAGCTCCTAATACCTTCACTCTGGAGATTAGGATATCAACACATGAATTTTGGGGGGTATAAACATTCAGTCCATAACACAGATCTTATAGCAAATTTGCTGCTTCTAACACTGATGACAACACCCTTCTTTTGGAGTGCTACGCATTCATATCCCTTGCAATGGGTGCTTTCTAAGGTTTTCCTTGGATAAGTCATATCTCATATACCCAATATGGATGTGCTAGCAAACAAACTTCTTGCTTATTTAAGGCTATAGCCTGGTCACCATCTAGTCATAGCTTTTGGAAAAATTTTGCCATGATACTTTTCGTTTAATACAGAATTCTGTATGTTAGGCACTATATTGAGTGTTATTATAATCAACATTTTGTATGTAAAATTTTAAATACAAATTTTCCTCAATACGGTCAATTTCTTCAAATGGTTCCTTAATATACTGTAAGTATTATATCAGATCCCATTAATTTGGAAATCTTCTAAATATCCAGAAAAAAGGCAAGTGCTGATGTAACAAAATTAGAAACAAATTCTAACAGAAATTATAAGGTATAAATATTATATAATTATAGAAAATTATCAAATAATTATCAAAATATATATTTCTTGCATAATGCTAACACTGGTATTAGTACTATTTAAAGAAATACACTTTTAATATTAATTATAGTAAAAATTAGTGATCCTTTATGGAATTGATTATGGCCATATGGCAGGTCTTCAAAAAATGTCGTTTTGTATAACATTGATGAGAAAAAAAAAATCAACTCCCGCCAGGCCATTGTTTGTGTGGAGTGTGCATATTCTCCTCATGTCTGTGTGGGTTTTCTCCAGGTACTCCAATTTCCTCCCACATCCCCGAGATGTGCATATTAGATGAACTGGCAAGTCCACATTGTCCCAGTCTGGGTGTGTGAGTACACCCTGGGATGGAAGAGTGTCCTGTACAGGGTGGGTTCCTACTGTGTGCCCTGAGATGGCAGGAGAGCCTCCTACCACCTACAGCCCTACTGAACCAAGCAGGTTGGAAAATAATGATCTTTGTTTTGGTTAATCTTCCTTAAATGTATGTATAGCTCACATATATTTCAATGTTTGATATTAGAATTATTTTAGAGTCTTCATTTAGAAGCTGGGTGAAGTTTTTATGACCAGAAATACGCTGTAGGAACTTAAGTCTTGTTTGTATCAATTAACTTATGGTAAAACTGTTTCTTTATACATTGTTTCACTTATAGTCCTAGTTTCCCAGAACCTATCAATAATGGTATGTGAGGAGTTACTGTATATTTTTATATATTATGGAATCGATGACAGTCATATATATTCATATATTTTCCTCTGGCCTATCCTTAAATGTTGGTGCTTCTGAGGTAACTATTTCTGTCTCCCAGGCTTCTCACTCTATATTCTCTCTAGGTAATTACACAGAATCCCATTGTTTTATCCACTACCAGTTAACTTCCAAAATCTATTTCTCTAGCCCTGACCTCCTTCCACAGTTTCAGATTCATATACCCAAATATCTTTCGAATGTGCCGCAGGGAAGTCATATTAACATTTCCAAAACTGAACTCACTGTTACCTTCCCCAATGCATAGCCTACTTCTCCAAAATTCAAAATCTCAGTGTATAAAACAACCACCCACCTGTCACCCAAGAAGGAAGCCCAAGAGTCACTCTTGACTCCTTGTCCCAATAATCTAACTCTCAATCTCCATAATTACTACTACTGCCCTTATGCAATCCCCATATTTGACCCCTGGATACTGTAATATCCTTCTGGTCAGTATTCCAGCCTTCATTCCAGAGCCTGGCCCATCATCATGTACACAGCCCAGAGTTAATTAAAATGCAAACATGACCTTATGACTCCACTATTTAAAGTTCCCCAGTTTAAATAGTTAAAAAGACAAAGCTGCTTAGAGAACTGCACCCAAGATTCTCCACACCCTGATTCCTGTCATATCTTCCTCTAGGGCAAGTTATGCCCTAGAACAGCCCCATCCAATAGAAATCTTACGCAAGCCATATAGGTAATTTTAAATTTTCTAGTAGCCACATTAAAAAAAGGAAGGAAAAAAAAAAGGCAAAATTAATTATATTAACATATTTTACTTAACCTAATACATCTAAAATATTCATTTTGTCATATAATCAATATAAAAAAGGATTAATGAGATAGTTTTAGATTCTTATTTTGAACTAAGTCTTTGAAACCTGGTGTACATTTTACACGTAAAGCAAATCTCAATTTGGACTAGCAACATTTCTAGTGCTCAATAGCGCACGTGGCCAGTGGCTACCAAATTGGACAGTTTAGCTCTAGCACTAACTAGATGCTTGATAATTTCCCCACATACCACACTTTTTTATACTTTTTTTTTCTAATATTCGTATTTTGAGATTCAGGTCAGACAGCCTTTCCCACTTCCCAAGCTGTGCTAAGTACAGGTTCATATTTCATTAACTGCTTGTGTATGCTACCATTACAACACTTCCCAAAGCACACTGAACTCATCTATCTACATGTCTGTCTCCAAAGCTGGAATACTAGCTCCTCCAGAGCAAAATTCTACCGATCTCATGTTTATATCCCAAGCATCTTACAAAATGTTGTACACTGTAGCACACAATTAAATCTTTGTTGAATTAAAAAAGAATCAGAATAGCATGTACACCACTGAAATCACAGGTTATGAGTTTAAATTCTGGGTGTTTTAGGTAACATTTTATACCTTTATCAACAAAAAATTGCAAAGATATATTGCAAACATACGCAATCCTATTTTTGGTTCTCTTTCAATGCAGAACATACTTATGAAAAAGACATTATACCTATGCTATAGTTTGAGTAGAATTTAAAAAGATTTAATTCTAAAGTTATAAGGAATCTTAGACACGATCTAGTTATTTTTAAAATGAAGATAAAATAGGCAAAAGAGTTTAAATGATGAATACAAATTTACAAAACTAGCTAACGCAGAACTAACGCCGTAACTACATGCCCAGGTCCCTACAGTTTTCCGTTATGCCACTCTACTTGTGTGGTTCTGTCAGCTATCCACATTAATCAAATAAAATTTGTAATTAAAATCCATTTAAAATTGGAGCAAACTGTACAACTGAAAATCTCGTTGCCTGTTATTATTGCTGTCAATTCCTTTAAAGATGGCATGGCAGAGAATATACCACTTGGCAAATACTCCTTGTGCTTTTCCTTCTGGTCATGCTATAATTTCGTGGCGCCATATGACTAGTTCTAGCCAATGAAACATATGCAGGAGTGGCACATGTTACCTCTAGGGTGTGCCACTTCCATACTCCTCTCCCCTGGCCCTAGAACCAGTATTGGGTCAGCACTGTTAGAGGCTGGAAGAGACCTGCTATGATGAGTTACCAAAGAGAGGGATAGGCCCCCACAAGGGCGAGAAATGAACTCCAGTTGTGCTTAGTCACTGGGATTTTCAGGTTGTTTTTCAGCAGCAGCAGTTTATACTTAATTACTCTAAATCATAACCAACGGAAAACTAAATCACATATCTAAGGAGATGTATCTTGAAATTGACTACTGTGGCAAACGTAATTAATATTACTCTAAATTACTAAATATAAATATAAGTCTACATTAGAACATTTTCTGCTACTATTTTTATTTTAAAATGATGTAAACTATACATTACATTGCAGATATATCAGATGTAAAATCTGGTTAAAGACAAAACTGTCAATGGAGAAAACGCATAGATAAAATCAAATCCTGAATCAGGATTTTAGCACCAATTACTTTTTCTAAAACTTGGCAATATCCTCATGAAATGGCTATACCAGTCTACATCACTGAGTATAGGACCTAGTTTTCTTTTCACATGGATATGATTCCATGAGGAATTCCTTTTGACAAAATTATCATGAAACTTCAAGTAGGCTTCATTTATCATCTATGAGCAGCATTACTGCATCACATTATTTCTGAAACTATTTTTTAAAAGTTTTGATTATTACTGTCAGAAGTTACCCATTTAAATTCTACTAGTTGCAATTATTTCCCTATATATACATATATTACAATATATCTTTAATTACAAGCTACAGAGCCATTTTGGGGAGGATTAATGATGTACATTTTGAATCTCCTGATTGTACATAGAGGGATGCCAGTGTAAGATTGTATTGGAACATTTGGAAAGAGAGAGAGTTAGCATCAACTTTAGGAAAAAATACTCTTCGCCAAGGCAGTACTGTTCACAGCAATAGTTATTTTGCAAACTGAAAGCACGATTACCTTGTGTTTCAGCCAGAATAGTTTCAGCCAATTGTGGGGTGAATTTCCTGACTGTCTGAATTTTAAATTCATACTGAAAAAAACTCTTAGTTGTTTAGAACAGACTTTTATAAATGTTTAGACTTCTAAATGCTGCCACGCCTTTCTAAATAATGGATTAAACTAAGTAACTCCCAATTACTATTACAGAGTAACTATGCAAGGTAAGGCTACCCACCTCTTGGAGAAGATTAAGATTTTTGTCTTTTTAATGTTCCTCCGAAGTACGTTTCCTTCCATTAAAAATGTATACTTAGTTAGAAGGAATTTCATTATAACTCACACAACTTGTTTTAACAAGATGGTTGGCAGATTACGTGCGCTTCATTTAAGAATTTGGCTGAATATCTGTGAATCTGCAATACACAGAATTTCCTAAAAATCAAAACACATCTGGGATATTCCTGGATTCACTTTATCTTATATTTTTCACTATCCCTCATTTTTATTTTTTCTTTCTATATTACTGTATTGTGTGTTCTCCTGTAAGCATCTTCACACCTTCCATGTAACTTGGGAGAATACAGATAACAAAATATATAAAATATCACATCTGACCTAACAATAGATTTTTTTAAAACTCTACAATGTACCTCAGAGAGTGAAAAAGGTGAAGGGATTAAGAAGTACAAATTGGCAGTTACAAAACAGGCACAGAGATGCAAATACAGCATAGAGAATATATTCAATAATATTGTAATAAGTATGTATGGTGCCAGGCAAGTATTAGACCAATCAGGGGGATCACTTCATAAGTTATACAAATGTCTAACCACTATGCTGCACACCTGAAACTAATGTAACACTGACTGTTAACAGTGGTTGAAAAATAAAAATAATAATGTGTACCCCATAGAATCTTTTCTTCTTGACTCTTTAAATTGTTAAAAGTTTCTATAGCCTTCTCCCTTCTGGGGGCCTGAAGGGACCATGACTGAAGCCTAAGTGACAACTTAGACAGCAATAAGCCCTAAGGATTCAGTAGCTTTTTTTCTTTTTCTTTTTCTTTTTTAATGGATGAGGGCTGCTGAAAGAGACTGGTAAAACAAGACTACTTAATAAGTGGTAGCTACTACTCATTTTTATCACCCTAGCCAATCACCCACTGCCTCCCTACACAGACAGAAGAGGCTCTTGGCAATAGGAGGAGTGGAGAGGGGTTTGAAGCAGCACCCAGAACTAAAAGACATGATCGCTAGATAAAATATCAGAGACATACAAACATATTACAAAGTTCTACTCCACCTTCCTTAGCTAACTCCTATTCATTTTCCAACCTCAGGCTAAATATCACTTCTTCAGGAGATCTATAAACTTCCTGGATTAGGATGAATTCCCTTTCCAATACTTCCATAAGATTTTGTGTATTATCCTTTTTGTTATATTCAGGTATTCACGCAAAAAAGAAAAAATTAAGGAGCCCTTACTATGTGCCAGGCACTACTCCAGGTAATGTGAACACAACACGAAAGAAATTCTCGCTAAGTTTCCCAGAGTTCCAATCTCAGCTAATGACCTGACCACTCACCCAAATGCCTTGAATCTGTTCCTTCCCGCTCTCTTCACATTAAATGAGTCATGAAGCCTTGCTGATTTTGACCTCTGAATTCTCTCTTGAATCTAGCTTCTCTCCGTCACAACCACCACTAGCACAGCTGTCTGTCCTCTCCCCTCGGAACTATTCCCACAACCTCCAGTCCCCACCCTCTCCAACGCAACCTATACACTTACAACTGGAGCTCCTGGAATTAAAATCAGATCACGATGCTTTCATGTGTCAAATAAGTCTAGGGTTTCCCCAGTGTGTCTGGTGATTCGACACTGGTGATTTCCCTTGGTTCCCATATTCTCCCACATGTACCCTGAACTTTTGCTATACTAAAGTATTTGCAGTTTCCCACATATGTTCTACTCTTTTATGCCTATCCATGACACCTACCATGGTACCCAGCACCTAGTTCATGCTTAATATATATGTGTTGATTAAAAAAATGAACAAATGAAGGTATTCATATCTGTATGCTTACTAGGGCTTCTGGTTGAATTGTCCTTTATTCTCCAATTGTCAAAGTCTTCATCACATTTGCATCCCAAATGCTTAGTACAGCATCTATAACCTAGGAAATGCTAAATGTTTGCAGAATAAATGGAAGGACAAATGATTGCTGGACAAATCATCCACCTTAGCTTAGTGGAATACAAGCAAGTAGAGAGCAGTGGTTTTGTATTTCATGAGGAATCCCCAAAGCCTTTGCTAGTTTCCTTCACGAACATGAACTATGCAGGCCTTGGGAGGTAAAATCAGAATAACCTGCTAGAGCAACCCTGGGGAGGAGACATGCCCTTTTTGTTTCATTTTGCTTTTAATTCAACAGATATTGATTGAGGTACTGTAAAGGTGGCACGACATAATGGAAACAGAATTGCCCTGGGAGTCAGAGGACCTGAAGTAAATTCTCATACTGACTCTACCTCTAATTAGCTATGTGACCTGGATTCAGCTGTATCAGAAGCCAGTCCACCCCATGGACCTCTATTTATGTAGGCAATTGAAATCTCTTTTTCTGCTTTAGTTGACTTTCTGGCTCTTGAAACTAGGAGTGCTGACTAATATCTCATTCTTATTGTCTCTTGTGGTTGCATTACTGTGTGGGTAAGTCAAAAAAAAAATTGCCATAAATAAAGCATATTCAGATTATAGCAAAGCACTTGGCTTAAGACTCTTAAGATATCCTCATGAAAGAGAAGAGGGCTCAATTGTTCACTTAGATGGATTTGAAACTTGTTGAGCCAATATATGCAAAATGTTTTGATTAATGAATATGCACGCATGGAGAGAGGTCTCTCCTGTCATTTTGTAAGCCCTGATCTGCCCCTATTTTATTTGAGGTTCTCAGCAGGCATGTGGAGGAATGAAAGGCATGTTTATCGGACTTCTAGGTCTCTCACAGCTGGAAGAAACAGTTAATGTAATAGATGTATGAGTCAAGATTCAATGGCCAGAAGAGGCCAGAGAGGATGAGCTTAATAAAGAAGACAGAGAAAAGGTCCATTTAGGGCCATAAGTCTCTGAAATGACCCTTATCTTCAGTTTTCCCCCAAACACATTTGGAGGTATTATTATGTAGCCTAAGAAATGAGACTCTTCTGTTTTTCTTTTTGGTTTCTATGGCTTACAATTAAGTTTCTTGTCTATTTGAGCACTTTTATTCTATTTTATAGATGGAACATTATTTCTTAATTGTACTGTTCTTACAGTTATTTGAGAAAGTTGTCCATTTGTGATTAATTAGCTTTTTGATTATTTTGTGTTTAAGAGCCTTGAGGCCTTTAGGCATATGCACCTGAAAATTAAAATTTATTAATGCTAATGTAATGAAATAAAATGATTTTACGTACCTTTATGATTTATATTTATTTGGAAAGTTATTTAAGTATAATTTATAGGCTATTTTTCATCAATGCAACTCCTTTCATTCTCATTTTCATCTACAAGAAAATCGCAAGATTTCTTAAATCCCTTCTCGTGGAAAAAAATCTTCATCCTGGCTTCCATTATTCTTTTTTGTTATTGCTTCCATTCCTCTACCTTTCCTCTAATTTATTGGCTTTGACCAGAAAGCCCAGCCATTTTGGAGTGGGCATGTGGAACACTTTCGCCTCCTTGCTTCTTGTCCACTCTGTCTTTAGAGTGAAGGCCCTTCAGTCCTCTCTGAGATCAGGGGAGGGTACAAGGAACAACTCTGGCTCCAATCCTAATGCCCTCCCTCACCCTGACGAAGAGAAGGAATAGGAAAACTCATATTGGATTCTAGTTCCAAACATGCCTAACCTTGCACAGATGGAGGGGTTCCTGGATACTTGCCTAGCCATTAATAAATAGAAGCTCATTTTTTATCGGGATATTATTTTTGTGAGTTCATTTTCCCTGGCAATGAATCTCCAAAAGAACCTGAGGATGGCGACAGGACTCAACAACAAAGCTCAGCATCCATTCTACTACATATGTGGTCAAGCTCATTGCTTTGTTTCACCATCCACTTATTCATTTACTCATTCAGCAACCACTGATTCGTGTGCTAGACTCTCTACACACGAGAGAGTTTCATTTTGCTTTTAATTCAACAGATATTAGGCACAGGGACTACAAAGATGAGTAAGACACAGGCTCTGCACTTTCATTCATTCAATAAAAGTCACATGCCTACAAAGTGTGAGACCCCACACATACTGTTTTGGGGGCATTTAGGATCTTAAAGACTAGGAGGAAAGACAGACTATATCGCTTTTGAAATCTGAACAAGGAGAAACTACTTTAGCTCCATGGCTCTGAGAGGGTTTCATGAAAGGAAACAGGACAAGATAGAATCACGCAGGGAGAAGGCAAAGTGACCAAGTAGAATCACCCCTATGTGATCATATTACCATAGAATTACTGAATTAAAAAAAAAAAATTGAAACGAGGCAAAAATCTTTGTTTAAAAAGAAAAGGGAGGGGAGAAAAACCAAACCGGCTTATACTTTGCCTCCACTATAAAATGCTTGTGGTTACAGCTCCTCATTGCCATCTTTCTAGATGATAATCTGTGCAATCCCAAACCCAACACTGGCAGGCCTCACAAAAAGCTAAAATTACAAGTAACAACACCAGATACAGCTCCACATTAAATAAGAAAACAAAATTGGGAGACATAATGTATTTTGAGAAAAGGAAAATAAACCAAAAACTATGTGTATATATAAACACATAGAGGAATATACATATGTTATGTGTTGGTATATATAGATATTGTGGATAATGCTCTTCCCAGTAACCTATTTTTTTAAAAAAACTGTACACTCCAGCAGGTATCCCCATAAAGAAACCACCCACTTTCCGAGAACAGTCCTGATGGCCCTACCCTCCTTATGTCCCACTACTTTACAGCTTCAGCATCAAGCTTGACGTAGTACCCTCTTGACAGACTTTTCTCACTCAGGATCCCTTCTCCTATCCTTAAGAACCCACTTCCCTGAACTTGCATCCTTCAAGTCTGTCCCTCATTTTCTGAGCCCATCTAAACTGTAAAAACCTGGGCCAATATTGTTCTGCCACATTCAGCTCACTTTGCCAATATGCTCAATGAAGTTTGTGACATTTTCATAAGTGACATAATGTAAGCTAAGAATCATTTACCAGACAGAGGTCCAGCTGAAGCAGTGGGTCATCCTGGAGTTCTATGTTAAGGAAGACTGAAGTTGGTATAATGTTGGATTGTAATATCTCAGAAAGTATTCATAATGATTCTGGCTGGGTGAAATGAAATCTTGGTTATAGGGTTGCCAGTCTATACCTAATGTCCAATTCTATTCCCTAGAACTAAAGTATTTTTTCACCTTTTATATCAGGCATTGTATACTATAGCCTTTGGACAAAATCTAGCCATGCCCATTCACCTGTGTATCGTCTGTGATTGCTCTCACACTACAATGGCAGAGTTGAGTAGTGACCAAGACCAGCTGGAGACCGGCCCACGAAACTAAAAATATTTACTATCTGGCCCTTTACAGTAAAAGTTTGCTGATTCCTATCTTAAATTTATCATTAAATAAAGCCATTTGTTTCTCCAAAAGGCTTCTCAATTTAATAATGCCCCCTCATTTCCAATGACAGCACTAAGATTCAAGCTCTCTTCACTTCATGGTTTGGGATATTTTCCCTCTTTTACCCACCCTGCACACTGCTGCCTGGCTGATCCTCTGATCGCTTATCAAATCCTCTCAAACCTATGCCCAAAGACTTAGATGCTCTCAAATGCCACCAAAGCCAATATCCTAATTTTGTCTTTCAGGGCCCCAAGTCAGATGTATGTCTCACTTCTACCTCTGCCCCATTCAGCACTGCTCACACATACCGAGGTTTCCCTTACCCTCCCCGCACCGCCATGCCACAGGCTTCCGTTGCTTTCTCTGCCCAGCCCAGCCCAGGCCAGCCCAGCCCAGCCCAGCCCCAGCTCTGCTCCCATTTCCTTTATGGGACCTTCCCCTGGTCCACAGATTCCATGTTGGCCCCTCCACATTCTGCCCTTTTGTTCAATTCATGCTGCCAAATACTTACTCACTCCCAGTTCATTTCTTGCTGAATTGTCTGCTCATCTCATAGATTCCATTGGTGACAAAAAATAAATTAGGACAGACTACAAGAGAGATTCTGCTGAGAAGAATTCATCTGGGAGGGGATCCTCTCTTAGATGTGGTTTCCAAATCCATACCAGACCTCAACCTGTGGACCATTTAAACTCGAGGCAAAAACTTTCCTGTCTCAGTTTACATTGCATTTATAGCTTATATCACATACTTAACTTTTTCAAGGTATTTCACAAGTTTGCCTTTTATCTCCTCAGTTGATAAGTCTCCTTTGGGATATGAGATATATATTGCAGTGTTAGGTAAGAAGTAAAGGAACTAAAAAAATAGCTGGATGTGAAATATAGACGTGTACCCTGATTTAATAAAACCTAATGACTTCTTTACTTTCCCTATCTACAAATGAAAAACCAGAACTTGTTTACCAGATACTGTGAATTTGGGAAGAAAAAGGCATTCCTCCAGCAGGGTATAGTCTGGGCATGTCTGTGCCACCTCAGACATCCATTTGGATTGTCAGGTCTCTAACAGGCTGAATGTTTATAAACATAGTGTTCTGGGAACTACTGTACTTTCAACAAAATTACAAAACCTTGCTATAAAATCTCTAAGAAAGAAAGGGGAGAAAATTTTCTCCTTTGCTTCCTACTTTTTCTTTGTTCCTCTGCTATCTGCTTGGTCCTCTCTCCATATGCCATCATGATGTGCCAGCATCACCCCTCAGTATCTACCAGGTGAGGCCACTGGAAAATGATCGTAATTTCAAAAGTAAGCTCCAACGATAACTTCTGCCTCTCTTGAAAGCTATTATCATCATATTCTCTTAAAACCATCCCGAGCCCCAAGTCTTTTAGTTCAGCCCACCAATTACTCATTCTTATCTGGGAACTTTCACTTCTAACTGCTTTTTCAAACATAAATGAAAAGTAACAGAAATTAACAGCTGAAAGAAGAGATGAAAAGGAATATGCTTCAAATTATTTTTGTCCATTACGAGTCAAGAGTAGCTAAACATCAGCCTTAGAAAACAAAAAGAGCTACTTTCTTATGAATTGGTACAACGTATATATGAAATACCTCAAACTCCAAATGGGTTTTGACATAAACACTTCAGTTATTTGTCCAGTTTCTAAGTCAGTGTTAGCCGGCATCACTACCCTTAAAAATAGGAAAGCTCTTCAGGCGTGGCAGAGGTAAGTAACCGCTATTGTCGACCACACTGCTTGCTAATGTGTTACGTGCCATCAATTTCTGGCTGCCAGTTCCGAAACCCTTGTCTTTGAAAGGCTGTGAGTATTGTATTCACAGAGAAGGTAGGTGGCAGAAAAAGGTGGGTGAGGTTAGTTGTCTGTGTGAATCCGTTTTTAGAAAGATCTGAAACTCCAAACGTCAGTATGTAAGCACTCAAATGTGCAAAACTGTAAAAAAGTAATCCTGAGTTGAAAAATCAAAGCCCTTTACAATAGACACACATCCAGGAAAGAGGGACAGTCTTTAAATATATAGTTAGCCTTTTAGCCTCTATTTGTGGAAAACTCTGGATTGCCAAGAGCAACACCACAGATTTATCATTATAATCAGATTCCCCCGCTATCTTATTGTTCATGAACTTTCAGAGTGATTTTTCATCTAGCTGTTTTCACAAAGGCCTATATGATCAAACACTGCGACAGATGGCTTTTCTTACTTGTGGCCACGTCTATTAGCTAAATCTGCTCTGTCCCCCCCAAAAGCACATCCTTCCCAGGTCCAAAGCACCATTAGTAATGTTATCAACAAGTATTAATAATTCTGGCCTGCCATATGGAAATGCTGATCGTCAGTAGACTGATACAACAGAAATCTTCCGGCTGTGGTGGGAGGTGTTAGAGACAAGCCAGGGGAGTGTTTTCACTGATTCCCCCCTGCCAAAAAAAAACCAATAACAACAACAACAACAACAACAACAACAACAAAAACACCATGAAGGTGCTCACAGAATAGCAAACAGAAAATAGCATGGCTGTTAAGACAGGTGGCATACTAGAGATTGTCTGAATTGGCTGCCTTACAGCTTTTCCCCAGGCCCACACTCTCAACCTGACCACCTGAATGCTGAGACTCATTAATCTTGAGAGTTTAGGTTCAGGTTTTAGTTCAGACTCGGTGTGCCCTCCTTTCAGCTGGTCTTGTGTTTCCATCTGTAGAAAAATTTCCAGTAGAGCAACTCCTCGGACTTCTCACTCTGCCCATCACTGAACTCCAGATTTCCAGATGGGGTGGAGCTAATACATTAAAAGACCTAAAAAAGTAGGAATTTACTTTGTTCCTATGCTTCCATCTCAGCCAGACAAGAGACTATGCCTGTTATGCCAACTCCACCATTCCCTCAGGTGGCTGTAGAGGAGGGGCAGAGGTAGTAGGAGGAAAGTGACAGTGGGTCCTCTTGGATGGAATGTAGTCAAGTTGTCCATTCAGCTTAGGAGAAATCAAGTCGACATTCTGTTTCCTCCATCTGCTTCTTAATTTGCTTTAAACTCAGGAGGGTAAGAAATGACTCCTCTAGTTGCAATTGATAGCAATTAAACTTGAATTTACAATAGCAAAAGGTTAATTTACTATGAAAACATTCAGGTAACTGATGGAACCTAAGGGGAGTCTCAGGAAAAAAATCCACCCGAGAAATTAAATGTTATCCTGTCTCTTATTCTGCATTTGCTTTCTTCTTTTTCTCTCTGTTGACTCTCAAGTACAAAGTATGAGACACATGGCCACCGAATGCTCCCTAGCTTTACTTAGAGCTTCAGGCACTGAAAAGAGACTGTACTATTTGTTGTCTTAAGTCCAAAATTCCTGGGCAAGATGTGTTATTGCCCCAGCCTAGGTCAGGAGACCGTTCCTGTCAACTGTCTAGGACAGAGTGGAGCTAATCAATTATGGAAGTGGGTGTGGTGGAGCAAAATAGCTAAGGCTAAGTGTCAAGCAGGACAGGTGAAGAAACCCCCAAAAGAATGAGTTTCATGATGGCAAACTCTTTACAATCTGATCTGAATATTTTGAACTCTAACATTTTTCAATCCTGAAGATTCACCAAATCTATTAATGAATAAAATATCCATATAATTTATCATTCAAACCAAGACAATTTTGAATGAAAACAGGTGTGAGAAATAATTAAAATTATATTATTTTTTTAAATATTTACTTATTGATGAACTAGTTTCTTATATTAATAGACCTACAGAATCACTTTATTCAGAAACTATTTCCAAATACAAAATTCTTTCTAAAAAAAAGTCCATGAACATTAAAGCGAAATAGTAAAACTTCTTTATATTAATTTTATGAACCTTTAAAAGTAATCAATGATTTTCTAAATTTAGTAAGAGGGTTTTTTATTAAAACATTGTATTCCACAAATTTTTAATATATTATCATTGCAAAACTAAGTACTTTGTCTATAAATGTTAAACTTCTGGAGTGGATTTATAATCACAAACACAATAGTGAAAGATGCATTTCCCTTGAGAGAAAGAACTTCCAAAAGCTTTCCTCTGATCTCATGAGAATTGGATGAGGAAAAAAAATCTTTACATCATTGGAATTAATTTAATTTTTTATTTGAAGTATCTGAGATGACACTGATATAAAATCAGCATGATCACTTAACTGTTTGTAAAGCACTCTTGCTAACAGAGCCAAGATATTAACAACTACAACTACAGTTTTTAGGTGTATACAAGAAAACCTGAACTCTGAAGTAAGTGAAATTAACATAGAACAGTTATTTGGTCTAAATGAAAAGCCATTCTTCAAAAAACAATATGTGAAAATGCTGCATGTGTGAAACTCTGGGATTTTTAGGATAGATGCCAATGCTTCTACAACAGACTTATTTCTTTGGGTTTTCTTATGGTCACTGACACTGTTATGGTCCTCATGCAAACGGTCAACATTGACAGGTTACACATTCAATATTAATTTTCTTGAAAAGTATAAATCTAGTAATTCATTTTCCCTTAAAAGGGCACTTTTTTGGGGAGGGGGCAGGGGTAACTTATACTAAAGGATTTATTTTTAAAAAATTACTAAAAAGTAAAATAAATGAATAGCTTCAGATTAAGATGCTATACAGTGTGCCAAACCCCTGTAGCAAGAGCATGTGTCTGTAGGCTTGATAGCAGATCTGCTCAGCCTCTTTACTGCACATATTTCAATTGTTACGATTTTCACTCTCCAAGCTGACTGAAGGCCAGTGGCTCACACATCCTGGAAGCTATGGAATGGGCTCTGGCACAGCTAACTGATAGACCACGTGGCTGGCAGAGGTAGCAGTAGCCAACACTTCTCCCACGACTATGCCCCAGTGTCTCAGTGTACTCTCTTTCACTGAGAACACCCAGCATGTCATCCTTAAAGGGTGGTGTTGGATAAGCTGCATCTTGAAAGCCTTGGGGAAAGACAGGAAGGTTACTGCTGGTCGGATTCAGATTTCAGAGAACTCTGTTCACTGTGCATGTATCTCACATACTACTGGAGGGTGCCAGGGCACAGCTGAAAGTATGAAGCAAAGGTCTATCAAGATGATCCTGGCTTCTATTAATGCAAGTAGTAATAATACCTTATTTTTAAAATGAGAAATCCAAGACAATGTTAATTTAGAAGATATAAAGGCATAAACTGGGACTGTCCTGGGCAAACTGAGATGTGTGTGTGTGTCACCCCATCAACTGATTACTGTGTTAAGAAAATGTAATTAACAAAGCTAAAAATCACTAACTATAAGGCATATGCTAAGAGCTTTAGGAATTACCCTTTCTAATGCCCCGTATCTATGAAATGTGTATAATTTCTTCAAGCAGACTTATTTCCTTTGGTTTTCTTAGCACAAAGCTAAGGTATTCCAAGTCTGTACCCAAGTCTTTGAGGGTTTACCCAAGATTCAGATGCTAAGATGCTGAGTGGCAGGATTCATTGATATTATATACCTGTGTTGGTTTAGTCTGCCTAATAACCCTAATGTCTTCTTTTGATAAGTGTAGCCCAATTTTCTTTGGGTGAACTAACCTTATATATGTTAATTACTATGACCCCCTACGCACCCACCCACCCCTCAAAAAAGTGCAAGGCAAGACCAATCATCTCTTTCTCAGGGATTTGAATCTTGAATGAATGTCAGGACAGAAGGTGATTTATTTTAAGTCATTCCAGTGGCAGCACCTTGTAGCAGCTACTAGAGCTGCCCTGCTTCCTACTCTTAAAGGCTCACTGTTTGAGGCCTCACCAGTTCTGTGAATTACTCAGTGTCCTTTGAATACATTTAACACCCCTATCCCTTTTTAAATTTAAGTTAGTCCGAATTGGTTTCTTTGGCTTACAGACAAAGCACCCTGACTCCCTCAGAAATGAAATCCAGGTCTTTCTTTTCCAGCCATTGTAACTTGGTATCTTCCTTAGCCACCACCTGGTGCCAGAAAGGCCTACAGTTGGCTTTGCTACGATGAGAATACACTTAAGGAAACAGCACAAACCTCGCCTCAGGAAGCCTCCACCTGAAGAGCCTGGATTTGCTCCATTGTTGGCTTGTTTAGCTGGCCTTCATTCCCCTGGGGCTGTCCGGGAGAGACACTTTTTAATGTGTTATCTTCCTCCTCAAATCTTATTTAGTCTGCATTCTGCTTCGACAAAATCGCAGGCAGCTATAAGCAGCCTTGAGAAAAGCAGCATTTCTATGAATACTTTCTCAGCCTCCACATCTGCCTCTTTTTCAAAGATGCTGAAGAAAATGCAGTTACCGAGTGACCAGAATTTCTCATTGTACCACACACACTTTTCCAAGCTGGAGAAAAAAAGTTTCCTGGAGGAGAGGAGGGAGGGAAAGGGAAGCACAGTTGAATAGAAAACCGGATCAGACACCCAACAGGCTTTTTGAACGTCAAGTGGCAAAACTGCTGATTGATGCAAAGAATCATGTAAAAATGTCTTCATAAAACAACACATTTGCAAAGGACACAGCCCCCAGAATTGCAACCTCAGCCTGGTACAACTGGCATTTGCTTCTGCCAAAATTTCTGATGCCTCTTGTAATCACTTATGTAGAGGGAAGAGAGAAGGCACTGAGAAGGAAGCAATCACACAGAGAAACGAACAGGAAATATAGGCCATTTACCCAAAGTTTAAGTAGTCGGTGACTGCTATTTGAGTCAGACTCAGTTTTAAAAATAAAAGAGCAACATATGATCTCATCAAAGATATTCTGGCACATAGAACTAGACAATGGCTTTATACCAGTTTTCTATTTCTGCGCACAATGACATCACCAACAAAGGGAACCAAACTGGGAGAAAATGATCCTGAAGTTTAAACTACAGCAAACACTGAAGATTCTGTAGGGAACTTAGGGGAACTGCGAATTTTCTAAATGGAAATTTTCTAAATGCATAGAATTTAAGAGCAGTGATCATTATTAGCAATCAATCCATTTAACTCATTCATCTTACGGATGAGCGTGATTAAAAGGCCGAGAGAGATTAAACGAATGACTTGCTCCAGGTCACAGACCCAACTAGTGATAGATCTGCAATTAAAAGACAAGCCTTCTAATTCCATTCTTAACCACTCTTTCCTTTTCACCCTGTTGCCCTAATTCACGTGATTTAGGTCTGAAAGATTCTAGTGCAATCATCTCATGAAGTAAAGATGTAACTGTACCTCCCTAATAAAACTACCATACTGTCTTGTCTGACTTGCTTCACCTTTTCCTATCACCAGGATACGTCACTGTGAAGAAAGGTGTTTGCTACAACCTCTCAAGTTCCTGTGGGGTCACTCTGGCCAGAACCAGGTTAAGGAACTGCCAGTGAAAAGTTGGGTGCAGCCGTAATCAATGCACACCACACTCAAAACACCTTCAATAAGAAAAAAGCACTGCTTGCTTCAGTGAAATGCAATTGCCACATTTAAACTTCTAGCATCCTGGTACATTTATGTTCCAGGTTCTCTCAATTTAATCGAGAAGCTCCTCTTAACTCCTCTTAACTCCTCCTACTTAACTCAGCCATCTTAACCTTATCTTCATGTTGCTAACCTACTGTGAAATGACAGATTTAACCTAAAAAGTGGCAGGTGGGAGTGAGAGTGAGAGCTGCTTTGAGGAGGGCGAGAGGAGTTGGTTGCAGACAAGACAAAGCCAACTTTATTCTTTGTGGAAACCAAAAAAAAAAAATATACAAATCATAAATCTAATTCAACAATCAACTCAGACAACATCTATTGAGTGCCTGGTTTGGGTGTGTCACTCTGCTATTAGCAACACAGAAATGAACAGAGTCCTCCCTCAAGCGATCTGACAGCTAACCAAGAAATATAGAAGGCAAAAGATTCCAACACCTTTAGCTTTATTAGAAGTAAAATAAGCTCCATCAGACTTTTTGTCAAACAGTTAACCTGGCTGATCTGATTTCCACCTTGACATTTCTTTACTCCCACTGCCACTCTTAAGCAATGACTCTGAGAAATGAAATAGCCAAAAGCCTGATGACAAGGACAAGAGGAAAACATTAAAGAGTCTAAAAACCGTATCAGTCAAACACATCTTCTAAGATAATTTAGAACCAACTATTTTATTATCGAAGGAAGCTGTATTCCTAAATTTAGAACTTTGAAATATGGAAACAAAAATTTTAATTATTATCTTATCCTTTAAGAATTGTCATAAATCTTATTCAGTGAAACTACAAGTAGTATCAAATTGCCTAACTCAAGAAATATTTAAGTCCTAAACACCTCCAGAGAGACCCCAAACACCCTGGAGTCCCCAGCACAGCAGCTACAGCAGATGTGTTTTACAGAGATTTTTATCCCTCGCAAAACTGGCTCTAGAGCTGTATAATTAGCCATATAATCCTGAAATAACAGCAGTTTGGGGAAAGGGGACTGAAAACTATTTGTTTATTCGCAATGAACTATAATGTAAAACACTTAATTGGCTTCAGATGCTCTAGTTCCTATTACAATCAAACATTAATGAATTACTTATTTGAAGCAGAAGAGCATAAATTAAGAGATTACATCTTAAAAACAGATATTTTCTAAAATTCTACTTAAAATGAAACTAAGTAATAAAATATCCACATCTCTAGCTCTCAATCAGAGTAACATTGAAGAAAACATTTAAAATATATTTAGAAAACTAAGAAGTTTGAATGGCACTATTGGCATTCATTTTCAATGTCAGTACCTTACTTGCCTTGGTAATAGTTAATACAGGCTTTTTACTGAAGGTGTGAATTAATGTTTGGTAAAACATTTTGATTTCTATTATTAGAAAAGGAACACAATGTTCCTTTTACTGATTTTTTCCTGACATTTAATCTATGACAGTCAATCATTTAAGGCACTGTTTAGTTTGTCCTTCATCTCGCATTAAGAATTTCACTCTCAACAGGCTTGGCAAAAAGACCCACTCTTCAGAACTGCTCAAAACTCAGTAGAGCTGCAATGACGCTGACTGCCTGTCCCCATCCCAACATTCTGATTTCCTCTTCTGCATACACTAGTTTCTCTGAGACTCCTAGAAAAGGTATTGTATTTCTAATTTCTCACATGGACTCAGACTTTTCAAATAATATTATCATTTTTATATTATAATAATAACCGTATTTACTGTTATGTTATATAACAATGATAATCACGACACCATTTTTAGTAGTAGTAATTTGGGGTTTCCAAAATCTTCACATGCAAGACCTGATTTAATTCTCAGTACCATCCTAAATGGAGTTATTCTTAATCTCTTATTTCCATTAAACACTGTTCAGTCATGGGATTAGGGTTTATTCACCCCATCTTATGGACTGAATTGAGGATCCCCCTCCCACTCATATGTTGAAGTCCTAACCCTCAGTATCTCAAAATGTGACTGTGTTTGGAAGCAGGGCCTTTAAAGAGCTAATCAGGTAAACTGAGGTCATTGAGGTAGACCCGAATCCAATAGGACTGGTGTCCTTATAAAAAGACATTAGATTAGGACTCAGAGAGGCACAGAGAGAAGACTACATAAATACACAGGGAGAAAGTGACCATCTGCAAATCAAGAAGAGAGGCCTCAGAAGACACCAACCCTGTTAACGCCTGGATCGTGGACTTCTAAGTCTCTAGATCCGTGAGGAAATAAATCTGTTTTTTAAGACAACCCAGTCTGTGGGACTTGGTTGCGGCAGCCCTAGCAAACTAATACCTCCCCATCTCCTGTATGCTATATACAGATCTCCAACTTTTAGATAGAGCAAATTCACAAATTTCCCAAAACTCTTCCTACTTTGCTGAAAAAAATATTTTAATTGCTAAACATCTCATAAGTTCTCACTTTTAATAATCTTAGATTTACTCCTATAATGCCAACACCCAAGTCGTCATCTAAAAACATCTGACAAATGATGCACTTGAGTGATATGCTCTGCTACAGAAAAATGTGTAACATAGTCAAAAACTGAAAATTAAATAGAGTGAGATTAACAACTACCCCTCAAAACAATGATAAGAAGGAAAAGAAATATATAGTTTTATGTGGTGTGGCCAAAGTAATTGGGGAAAAAAGTCAGCAGAGGGATCACCTGGTGGGGGAAGGGGATCAGAGCAGAAAAGCAGGTCATAGTAATTTGAAAGGGGGAGTTACTGATGATTTTAATGAAATGAGTTTTCTTCCATATACAGAAAGGAGTGTAAGGAACTAAAACATTAGGCAAAAAAATGTTTTGTCAAATTTATGAACAAAATCTTTATTATTGCAGGAAAGTCATGATCTGGAGAGAAACACAGAAGTCGTCCTGCTATATATCATTGTGCCAAATTAAGCAAACAAAGGGCATACTGTCGATGAAAGAGCTAACTATTCTGGTAGCTTCTGAATATGTAGGTCATGGGAAGTTCAATGAATAAGCTCCCTTCTGGACATGTATTTTACATGATTCTAGTTAATATTTCTATAAGAAGAAAATTTTTTCTCTTTCTCTTCTCCTTTGCTATATTTTTGAAGCTATTTTACTGCCCTACAGTATCTACTTAAAAAATAGACAATAAATCAAAAAAGGTGAAATTATAGATAAAACATGAAAGTTATAAGAGACTTCAGAGGTCATCTCTTCCAAATGTTTATCTACTAAAAATTTACCAGCAATTCCTGTGATTTAAAAAAGCTACTAGACAATGAGCATTAGGCAGTTGGTTACAGATCTATTTATGTCATTTGTTCATGCTAGCCCTGGCTCTTCCTCCTACTGGTAAGTGGCCAATGGTTGTAGTATTGAATCTATCCTATGCCCAGCCTATCTCGATATCAAGGTATAACAAGTACCTAACTTTAGACCTCGCTGGATAAAGCCAAAAGACTAAAACCTGAATTTTTAAAAAGTTCTCATTTCATTCATTCATTATTAATTCATTCATCAAACACCTACTGTTTAAAATGTGCCAGGCACAGATCTAGACACTAAAGATGCAAAGATGAAAACAAAAAAAAAAAAGGCATGTTCCTTGCCCCTGCAGAGCTTAAAGTCTAATTTCTGTAATGCAATAGCATGAGAGTTTAAGAAAAAGTGATATCAAAGTTAAGGTTTGGTTAACTGCTTAGGCAGGGCCTAACGATGTTCCAATGTGTTAATAGGAACAACAATCTATCCTTGAAATCCTTCTCAGCTCTGTACTCCAGGTGACCAGTCAATTAGGGCTGACATATGAGTTGTAATCTATTTATTATTTCTGCTGAGAGCATGAGAATTTAAATAAAAACCTCTCTCGGGTTCTAAATAGTTCTGTATAGGTTTCTGCTCTTGATTACTTTACCAGGGAAGATAATTAGGGTGGATCAAGCCAATCATGAATGGCATAAACTACCACCTCAGTATTACCAGTTTAATTTCGAATTAAACTTAACAGATGATCTTCTGACCCAAATAAAAGAATAAACTTGGAATAGATAACCCAAAGGCTTAAGGATTTATGTTGCATTAGGAATCCTTGACCCTGAATAGCATGCGTCCATTTTCTCTTCCTACCTCCAGATTCTTTTTTTACACCTTTTCATGCTTCTATTAGGCTAGACCCCAGAAGCATCGGCAGAACAGAGGCAGTGTTCACATTTCCAATTCACTTTTAATTATAGAAAACAGTTGGCGAAATATCAAAACCCCATGTACAATTTCTTCTAGTTCCCCTGGGAGCACAGAGACTTACCAAGAGAGAAAAATAATAAAGTTAGAGAATTACGACAATGCAGAAAAGGAAAGAAAAGATGAAACACAGGCAGAAAATGATGACAAATTTACATCTTCTAGCTAGCATACTACCTTGGATCAAAATTTAAAAACGTGTGTTCTAATTTAAGGTAGCTACAATTTTCACTGTGTTTAACCTGAGTCACATTTTTGACTTCTACAGTTTCTAGAGCTGAAAAAAGATTTTATTATTTGAGAAGGTAGAAAATGAAGGTGATGAGAAATAGGGAGGGAAAACAAGGTTCTCAGCTCCTGTCAACCTTCGCACACAGAATGCATAACCTCCCCCAGCGAGTCATTTTAAGAAGTGTGTTCCGAAGAGAAGAGCAATTACCCCTTAAGCAGCCCAACATGTTCATTTATTTAAAAGGGTCAAAAAGAAGGAAAAGATTAACCTGAACTATAAGGAAGCATGTAATAAGAGTTATTCTCCATTGCTGTTTCCTCACCTAATTTTCTTTTGACATCTTAGACCATTAGAGTATCTTGAATACTTTAGCTTTAGGAGCGAAATGGGGAGGGGAAGAAAAAAAGGAAAATAACCTCTCAGTGTAGACTATGTTTGAAATTTCATTCATCAAACATGTGAACTCAGGCAGGAAAAATGGCAAAGGAGAAACTAAAAAAGCAAAGAAAATGTAAAAGGTACAACAGAGGGGAACACCCAAAGTCAAAAGGATGGTAGTAGAATGAGAGAGGAGATGATTAGCAGGTATCAATCCATTGCTGGTTTGCCAATCTACTAGAGCAGGGGCCCCCAACCCTCAAGCTGCGGACTGGTACTGGTTCATGGCCTGATAGGAACTGGGCCACACAGCAGGAGGTGAGCAGCAGGCAAGCCAGCAAAGCTTCATCTGTATTTGCAGCCGTTCCCCAGCGCTGGCTGACATCACCGCTTCAGCTCCACCTCAGATCATCATTAGATTCTCGCAGCAGTTCCAGTCCCTGGTACCAGGAAGGTTGGGACCTGCTGTACTAGAGAACCAACCTCCCAAACATATGAAATAAGTCTCTACAGGACAAACCTAACTACTTTGCTCATATTAGTAATGGGAAGACACAAAGGGAGTGAGAACATGCCAAGGACACAGAAACAGAGCAGGGTGTCAATGTGTGAAGCTCGCTGAGAGGAGACAGTGCGGAGGCCCAGGAAATGCAGACAGGATTCCAGTCCTGTGGTGTGCCGCCTCAAGCAGGCTTCTTGTACTTTCTGAGCCTCATCTGTAAAGAATAGTTGGACTGAATGATCATTAAGGTTACTTCTGTCTCTAAAAAAATATGATTCTAAAATATAAAATTTTACTTGTGAAAACCAAATCTGACCAAAAAGTAGTCACTAACTACTGAAACTTTTGGGTAAATTCCCCAAACCTTAAACCACCTCCATAAAGACTGCTTGATACAGAAAATAAAGGGAAACAGAAAAGAAGAACTAGAGAAAAACAAACATACAAAAAGTACTGAAGTGCCTCCAACAATGGACCAAGAGCAAATCTGACATGATAATTCTAATAACTGCTTGTATGCCTCGGCGTTCCAGACACTCTCACTGTCATTGCTACCAGCTGCACTGCCCACTGTATCTTCAAATTAAAATAGTATTTTCACATATAGAGGGGACATGTCATTAATGCCATAGACAAAATAAAAGCAAATAACAGCAAAATATTTATATAACACTTTCTACTTTATAAAGCATTTAATTATTACATCTCTAGTGCTATATAACAACGTTAGTAAGTTTTTAAATATGATAGTCATCCTAAGTGCTTTCTGTTTATTATTTCTTTTAATTCTCAAAATAACATTATGAATAAGTAATACTATTTCCCACATTTTATAGATAAGATAACTAAGGCTAAGAGACATTAAGTGATCTATCCAAGTTAGCAGAACTAGTTAGTAATACAGCTAGATGTCAGACTCCCAAGTCCTGGCGTAGAGATCTGGTAGAGACATAAGGTCACCCATGGAAAGTATGAACTTGACTATCTATCCCCTCAAAGGTCAATCTAACACAGCCTTGATCTAGCTACATGATAAAAAGTATTTATTCTATCAAGATTTTGTCAGACATTTAAAAAAATAGTTCTTAAATGTTCTGTACCAAGCACTATGCTAAAAGGTAAAATGATCTCTACTTTCAAGAATATTAAAATCTTACCAGAGAAATGAGGAACAAATGAAACAAATGAGAATCAAAAGCAATTATCCAATAGTTAAATAACAAGAGGTCAACATGTGACTTATTTCTAAATGAGTATACAGAATACATGTCTGTAGGAGAAAAAGACCAAAAAAAAGGGCGGGGGAGGATTTGTAGCTGGCTTTGTGAACCATTGAGACCATGTTGATAGGAAGCTTAGAGGCACACATTAGACTTATTTCACAAAGGCACACTTTTAAAATTGAAACTCTTAAAGCGGTGGGAACAGGACAAAAGTACGGTTTATTGAATGCAATGCAGTGCTACCTGTCTACAGTCACTAAGCAAATTATATAAGCAAAAGGTTGCAAGGAGAAATAACAAATTGGTTTAGCAATATAGAATTTATCAAGTTAGAATAAAATATCTTTTTAGGCTACATTAATTTGGGCTCCAGTTACATAACACAGGCATTGAAATAATGAAATTATGCAGCCCCAAATACACTTAAAAATCACCAAAATAGAAGCAGCAGCAAATGCTCTAATAAAGTTAACATAAATATCCTGGGTCAATGCTGAGATAAAGACTAATAAGTCACAAATATAAAATAGTACAATATTAGATGCAGTCCTGTCCCACTAAAATCCGTCAATTTTTGATTCCAACAGCACCTTGCCTTCCACGGATAGTGGATACTCAATAAATATTTGCTGATATGATTCTCTTGCTGGTAGTAAGGTTGGAAAAGCACATGCAAACTTTCTGTACTTCAGTTATCAAAGATGCCTCTGTGTACTGTACTGTCTTATCCTGCACACTCTAGAATGTTCTTTCCTTACCCTTATCATCTGGTGAACTTCTACTAGCCCTTCAAAATTCTCTCCCAGTGTTACTCACCAGGAAGCCTTTTCTGGCATACCCAGGCAGAACTGACCATGCACTCCTGGAAGCTGCCTCTGCGCTTTGCACGGGCAGTTTCTGCTACATTCAACATTGCCATGTGAGGATTACGAGCCTCCATGTCTGCCTCTCTAACTGGGAGCTCCTGGACTATAAGATTTGAAGTTTATTCATTTTCATAGATCTATACCACCTAACACTGTGCTCAGAGCATAGGCTTGATAAATTCTTGTTGGACAGAAAATAAATTGCAATTCATAGAAAATAGGACAAGTGCCATTTGGCATTTACAAACCTAGTACAATGCTCAACAGATAGCAGATATTCAATAAATATTTGCTGATATGATTCTATTGCTGATAGAATTTAAAATCTGTGTTTAACATAAAGCTGTGAAGAAATACTCATTTAAACAAGACCACCAGTAAATAGTAATATTGTAATAATGTTTGCATAATACACTTTACTTTTTCAGAGTCTATTCTTTAACTCATCTCTTAAACTAGGAAAGTCAGGATGTATACTATCTTATTAAATCTTTACAACAACCTCATGAGAATTCTGCTAATCTGATTGAAGACTACTGTACTAGAATTCTCTATTACTTGTACTTAATTTTGAGGTGTTAGAAGAATAATATCCGTTTCATGACATCTGGAAAGTATAAAAGCAGTGAGTGTTAAAGGGAATAATAAGAAAGATGGTAAGATCATGATAGAAACAAAAATTAGGGATGATTATAAAATACAAATCAGGTAAGAATGATGAATGTTGCATGTCTGTGTGGAATAAAGCTGATACTAGGAGAAAAAATTCTAAGGGCAGAGAAGGAATCATGCAATACAGAAAAAGTACTGTGTTTATGCAATTCTCAGTAACTGGCAAGAGACAAGAAGTAATCAATGCTATAGAAAAGATTTTGAGTGGTGGCTAGAGAATTAGCTTCCATGGTGCATTATTAACTCAATGTCACTCCAGGAAAACACAGGGAGATTGAGAACTTATAGCCAAGTATATTCAAAATGCTGCTAAAAAATATTACTGCAAGGCCTACTGAATTCTGCTCAGCAACAATTACAGAGGCCATGATTGGTAAGGGTTCTCATCTCCTGTGGAGACAACACAACAGATTTTCAGGGGAGATTTAAAAAAAAATGACGAACCAATTTTTAAAATGGACCAAAGTAGGAATAGACACTTCACAAAAGAAGATATACAAATAACAATTAAAAACATTAACAAATGGAATAGATGCTCAACATCACCAGTAATCAGAAATGAAAATTAAAAACACAATGAGAAATCACTACATACCTACTAGAATAGTTAACGTTAAAATGACTGACAATGTCATATGTTGCCAGATATGGAGAAACTAGAACTCTCATTGTATTTGTTATCTATAGCTGTCTTAACAAAAATTGTACACCTTAAAACAACAAACATTACTTCCTTCACAGTTTCTGATGGCCAGGAATCAAAGAGCAACTAAACTGAGTAGTTCTGACTCTGAGTCTCCCATAAGGTTGTTACCAAGATGTCTCCCAAGGCCGCAGTTATCTGGAGGTACAACTGGGCTGCAATATCTGTTTCCAAGCTCACTCACATAATTGTTAGTAGGAAGTATTTAGTTTCTAACTGGCTGTTGGCCAGAGGCCTCAGTCCCTCATCATGTGGGTCTCTGCATAGGGCTGCTCACAACATGGCATCTGGCTTTTCCCAAAGTGAGTGATTCAAGAGAGAGTAAGCAACCAATCAAGATAAAACCTGAGCTGTATTTTATAACCTAGGCTCAGATGTAACATGCCATTATTTCTGCTGTATTGTACTGATCACCTAAAGCAACACTGGTACAATCTAGGAGGAGACTATATACAGGTATGAACCTCAGAAAGCAGGGATCATTGGGGATCATTTTGCAGGCTGGCTACCACAGTCATACATTGTTGATGGGAATACAAAATGGTAAATCACTTTACAAAACAATATAACAGTATCTTTTAAAGTTAAAGGTACAGTTACCAAATGACCTTTCACTTCCAGTCTTATTTACTCAAGAGAAACAAACACAAGTATCCACACAAAGATGTATACATGGGGTGTTCATAGCAGCATTATATATGACAGTCTCAAACTGGAAGCAATCTAAATGTTCACCAGCAGATGAACAGATAAACAAATCATGATACAACTACTTTATGGAATACTACTCAGTAATTATAAAGAATAAAATAGGAATACATTCAACACGGATGAATCTCAAACACTTTGTAAGTGAAAGAAAATACACTGTATGAGTCTATTTATATGAAACTCTATAAAAGGCACACTAATGATGACAGAAACTGTATCAGTGATTACTTGAGGCTAGAGTAGGGAGAGAAGGGCCACGAGGACACTTTTTAAGGTGAGAGAACTTCCTATATCTTGACTGAGGTGGTTCCATGATTGTATATACTTACCAAAATTCATCAAACTGCACACTTGAAATGGTTAAGTTTATTTTATGTCAATAATACCTTATAAGAATACTATCATTATGTGCATGACATTATTGTATGCTTCTCAACTACGAAGAAAACAACAGAAGTCCATTAAAATGTACAAAATTTTTATAACCTATTTTTTTCAGATACAAATTCACTATATATGAAATGCAAAACTACTTTTATGTGCCAGCAATGACTAATCAGAAAATCAAATCTGAAAGATACTCAGTGACTGGCAGGCCTATCTGGTAATGTAACTAACTGTACAAGAGAGAATGATAAAGCTCTAAGCGACAAGTAATGGCATCAAGAATAGCGAGAAGGAAATAGATGGAAGCCATATTACACAGGTCGAACTGACTGAATTTGTCAATTGATTGGAGGTGAAGGAGAATCAAAGGGGTCATTCAACTATGATTATTGGGAGGATTATGGTACCATTAAAATATCTAATGTCACCTTCCTAGTGAGGCATCTGCTGACTGTGCTATTTTAAACTGAAATACCCTCTCTCAGCCCCCTAATCAGAACATCCTATCCTCCCTCCCTGCTTCATTTTTCACTTTATCATTTATGATCTTATGACACTAGACATATAATTTACTCATTCACTTTGTTGACTGTCTACTCCCACCAGACCATGAGCTCCATAAATGTACAGTTTTGTCCTGTTTTATTCACTGCTGTACTGTGCCTAGAAAAGTACCTGGTACATAATAAGAGCTCAATAAATAATTACTAAATGAACTGAATGAAAACATTAAAAGAAATAAGAAAATAAATGGGTGTGTATGTATGTGTGTTTAAGGAGAGCAGGAAGAAATGATGGGTTTAAATTTAGATATACAGAGTGTGAGTTATTTAACAGCTAAGGAAGGGCCAGAGGCTGCAAGGGAAGTGGGGTTAGTGATTTTCCCAAAGACAATGGCTGAAGCTCTACAAAAACATGAGATCTCTAAAAGGCACCTCAAATTTCCATAACTATACTGGTATGCTCCACTAAACCTGCTTTCTTTTAACAAAGGGATTTATCACAAACAAACAAAAATCTAAAACATTTTCTTCGGCACTGTATTGCAGTATACTGCAAAAGTGTGCATCTCTCTGAGTATGGACATAATACACACTTTGTAATGATGACTTTTTATACTATCAGACATTCCTACAGAGTAACTAATACTGTCCATGGAATCAATTTAAACACTTGAGGTCAGTAGAAATATTTAGGCAGTATACTGGTAGACTCCTAACTCATTAAGTCCTGATAGATGAGTAGACGCTGGGTACTTAATACATACAGAACCATCACAAATGTATGGCTGTACTTTTGTTCTTGAAGCTTGCACATTTCAACCACTGCTGCTAGGGAAGGTTGGGCGGAAGTGTGGATAAGAATCAGAGGGACAGTTAAAGAAAGGTCAGGGTCTAACAGAAAAGCTAATGAATAACTCCAGGGCCCTGGAAAAAACAAATTTGTCCCAGCACACAGCTGATGCTGGCTCTACTTCCTAATGAAGAAGAAAGTCCTAAAGAAACTATCCTCAAGTATGACAAACACTGCCTCAAGGAGAGAATATTCTCCAGAATAAGCACTACCCCTGGAAGCCTGTTTCCATGCCCCTATCAAACTGGAATAATATGGAGTTTAATTTACTCATTTGATATTTACTGAGGCTTATCATGTGCCAGAAAGATAGTACACATTCCATCATGGAGGTCAACTGATGTACATGAGCAAAGGAGACTGATGATTCTCGGAATAAAAAAAAAAAATCACAGCCTGTCAATGACCACAGGGACTTTAAAACAGTCTAGTCTAACCACTCATCTCCAGATAACAAGATGAGGCCCAGAGAGGTAGCGCCAAGAGCCTGCATTGGCATATTCGGGAAGTAGCAGAGACAAGAAGAGAAGCATGTGTAAGGTAAGAGCACAATATCTGCCCTCTGACTATCTGGGGTTGAATCCAATTCTCCACTGAATAAAATGTTTGGCTTTGAACGAGTTACCTTCTCTAAGTCTCCCCTCTGTCATCAGTGAAATGGGAATAGCAAAGATAGTGCCAAATATACAGGGCTGTAAATATATATTTTAATTCTGGGTTTGAAAGGTTTTTTTTATTTATTAAGTTTATTGAGGTGACAATGGTAACATTATGTAAATTTAAAGTGTACAGTTCTGTAATACACCATCTGTACATAGCATTGTGTGTTCACCACCCAAAGTCTAGTCTCCCTCCACCACCGTAAATCTGATCCTCTTTATCCTCTCTATCCTCCCCCCACCCAGGGTAGTAAATATTAAATGAGATAATTGAGGTATGTTTTTACCTCGTTATAAGGCACAGAATTGCTGAGTGCTCAATATATGTTAGCAATTACATTGCTGGTTGGTACTGTTACTACTCTGATTCTGTTTTATCCAATGAGTATTACAGACTGATTCTTACGAACTCTGTTACAGGATTTAGAGCCGCTGAGTTCTTGTGCTTAACTCGCCTCGTAAGTCTGTCAGTATAGATTCTGGATACCACGGTTCTTAAAATTTCGGCACCCCGCCTAAGTACCAGTCCCTAACTTCTCAAGTACCTGTACCTTTTGGCTTAAATAAAGAGGCAAAACTGAAGCAAGCTCAAAAGATGAGTTTACTTGGGAACAGCAGAGAAACTGTAATTTGTGACAAGTAAACTGTAGCAAGCAACAGGCAAGTCTGTTGAGAGTGTAGGGTAGGTTGCATTTATGCACAGGGAATGTAAACAGGGGAGAGTTCATCTAGAGTCAGTTAAAATAAAAAACAAAGGAGAACAGCCTTGAAAATTTCCTGAGCAGACAAAACATTTCAGTTACACAAACAACGCTCTATTCAGTCCACTTTGCAAGACCAACCCCACCTGGGCCATCTCCTGTTCATGCCTCTGGCAAAACTTCCCAAGGTGGACATGAGACAAACCTCTGACCGACTCCCTATCAAATAAGAAAATTCAAATGCTATCAAATTTTCTGTAAATCAGGCATTTACAGGAAATCAGTCTCTTAGTCCTTAAGTTTTATTTTCCTAAGGGCTCTTGCATGAGATTTTCCATTTTATATCCTCTGGTTCTGTTATAGATTGAAATTCCTTCACACCACAGGTCCCCTTTTCTGGCTCTCACCCATCAGCAATCAGCACTTCTCTAACCTACACTCACAGGCAGAGTATACCACTTGCTGACTCATGAGGCCAGGAACGTCTGATGGGGCTCTCTCAGTCCCACCAGCAGCCTCCTCATGATGAAGAGGACTCCATCCATGTGGTGATACACAGAGTCCCAGGCACAAGAATAGGACTGCACATCACAGAGGGGAAACAACAAAACACCTCAATGTGCAAACTGGAATACAAACAACCAAACCAAGTATTCTGTATAAGCATTGTTATTTCAACTGAGTACTAAACTATCTTTTTATATACACCTCACTCTGTAACTTCTTTGAAATAACCACCAATATCCCTATACATGAATGATCAACATTCAACCACCTTCATTTCTGTCAAGGATGGGGCTTCTCGTAGGATTCTAACAGTATGATATATATGGCACACACACACACACACACACACACATGCACACACACAAAGACTGAGTATATAAATCACACCATTCAATTGATCAATAGCTCATTTGGGATTACTAAAATATTAGCATCATCAGTTGATAATATTAGCATGTAAAGACCATGATCTCTCTTCAGCAAGGATAGAGGCAGATCACATTACATCGAAAGGCAAAAGGGTTGGTTCATACGGCCTGTTCATACATTCACATGATGTAAATATGGCTGACAGCTGCCCATGGGTATAAAAGAAGGGAACACAAAGCTTAAGAAGCCCATGACCCCACAAGCTGGCCTCAAGACATCACATTTGGTTCATTACAATATATGAAAGAAGTCTTGTTGCACAGCAACAAGTAATACACTAGCATTGAAGGAGAAGCTAATCAATACAGTGTTGGCTAGAACTCCATCATAAGCAAAAGTAAAACAATAATTGACTCTGAAATTCTGATTGCAGAGCATTCTCCTCTGTGAACTAACCTTTATCTCTACACTACCACTAAGCTGAACAAATATTTATTGTGAATTTTTCATGAAATTACCATAGAGTAAGCACTAACCTGAATCAAATTTAAATTGAAAACAAGTCATAGAAATGACAGGCAAGAAGGCACCTGTTCTGTGTGGTAACACGGTTCAGGACTTAGAGGAGCACTTCTCTTTCACTGGGCAACTACTAAAACCAAAACCAAACATAATCTCATAATTCACAAATGTCCTATAAAAAAGGACGATAATCCCTTCTTCCTTTTAAATTTAAATATAAATTTTAAAAAATTCAAGCTTTATTAGAATTAACAGTAACAAAAATGTAGGCGCTTCTATCACATCAGCAGCTAACACTAAAAGTATGGCCAGGCTCTGTGCTAAATACTTTACATTCATTAAATCTTTACCAAATCCTCAAGAGAGGTGATGCTGTAATTTTCATTTTACAGTTTTCATGAACAACGGCTCAGAAAAAATAAATAACTAGTCTCAGCCTATTGTGCAAGCTGGTGGCCAAGTTAGGGTTTCCCCTGACTTAGAGCAGGCTGCCCGACTATACTCTCTGTGTACTGACAAGACTCTGTTTGTGCTACCCAATTCAGTAGCCATCAGGCACATGTGGCCACCAGGCACTTGGAATGTGGCTAATGTAGTTGGTTAATTAAATTTTCAATTTTAATTAATTTAGATTTACCTAGCCACATGTGGCCACTGGCTACCATACTGGGCTGGACGAGCAGCTCTAGAGCAGTGGTCATCAAACCACAGGCTGCAGGCCAAATCTGGCCTGGGTCTATTTTTATATGACCGAGAGCTAAAAATGTTTTCTATTTTTAAAAAGGTTTTAGAAAAGAAAAAGTAACAGAGATAGTATATGGCCCACAAAGCCTAGAACATTTACTATCTCGCTCTTTACAGAAAAAGTCTGCAGACGATCACCCTAGAGCTATCCTCTTCACCACCACAATCACTGTGGGAAAAGAGATTTCAAATCCAGTCTCCCAGTTCAAATCTCAGTATGAGGATGACATTAAAAAAATCACATCGTGTGAGCAATTTCATATTTTTCAATATTTAATTATAATATTTAAGTGAGCCAAGCCTGAGCAAAGGCAAAAAATGCTGACCAGGATGTGCCCTAATCAAGTTCTGTACAGTCAGCCACCAAAATAGCACTTCACACTTATAAACTGCTTTTGCATTCATGTCTCCTATTTTATTTAAAACAGCCTCACGAGCAAGGATGCCCATTTTAGAAAGAGAAAACTGAGACACGATGGGGCTCAATGCTACATTGAAGAAGTGGCAACTCCAAGTCCATTGACTTACCTATGAAACAAGATTTCTGTAGAAGCTGAAGAAAAATTAAATGAAGAAAAACCAAATGGTACAAGTATGAGCACCCCGTAAGTACGGCTGATTCAAGCAGAATGGCTAAGGCCATGGGTTTCTCCCTCTGTGGGAGAAAGGCTCTATTCTTTCACCAAGTTAAGTGGGTGCAGAGGGAGAGTTTCCTCCAGGCACCTCCAGGGTCACTTCCAGTTTTTGGAACACAAGTGGTCTCTGAGGAATAGGTAGGGTAGCTTTTTCACAGGAGGCCCTAAAAATCAAAAGAACACAGCTCCCAGGAGCCCAGGCCTTCTCAAAAGTATGAGCATCTTTGTCCCCTCCTACCTGTCTTCAGGTGGGTACCCCTCTCCTAGCAACAACTAAGACCCTTTGGAAACTCACTGTGTCCTCTAAACAGCCAGCAGGTCTTCTCTCTGACATCCATCACAGAACTGGAGGAGCCTGTGGGACTTACAGTGTCTGGCAAACTACTTTTTTGCCCTGGGCCCATCCACTGTCCTCAGATTTTCTTGTAGGATATATTTGAGCCTTTGGTATTTTGTATCCTTTTCTTATGCTCTATACTTACTACATTGTCCAATAAGGTAGCCAGTGTGGCTACACATGGTTATTTCAATTCAAGGTAATTAAAACTAATATTAAAAATCTAGTCCCTCAGTTGTACTCATATGCAACTCAAGCTCAATAGCCATGTGTGGTTAGTGGCTACCATAGTGGACAGCATACAAAACATTTCCATTACCACCAAAGGTTCTAGCAGACTGGGCTGCAGTCTAAACTTAATATTCACACAATTCTGATTACTAGATGCAAATATATGAATGAAGAAGAGTGTACTTTTCTTCTAACTTCTGATTTGTAACACACCGATGCCATATAACCTTTACCAAATTATTTCTATTAATTACTAATAAAATTCCTGCACAGTACCATAAATTCAACTTACTCATGATTATTTTTTTAACACTTTCTTCCATAAGTTCCCCTTTGCCATTCTGAAATTAAATCGTTTATTAATGTGTTTGCCTGTAAGCTTTACTTGGCAATTTAAACTTCCAAAATTCCTTTCTCACCTGGAGTATTCTGGTCTTAATGGTTTGGTTTAAACCTACTGAAACTGTATATTACCGTATAAACACTAAAGGCTTAGAAATGCATGTGTATATTTACCGTCTATCTTGTTAGCTCTTCACTGTCTTTGCCTAACAGCCTTCTTTGACTTACCCATCCTCTTCTTCTCCTGGGCCCACTTTGTTGGCCAGTTTTAGAGCATATTCTAAATCTCCTTAACACAAGCTTTAAGTAATTACTTTGGAGATCATTTCAGTAGTGAATTATTTTGGGTTGTTCCAAAAGCAGAGCCTGAGACAAAGACTTTGTTGCAGGTAGGTTTTGGTGGGGAACTGATCCCAGAAAGATGGAGTGAGGATGCAGGGAGAGTGAAAAAAGAAAAGCTAAAATAAAGGTATGTTATCAAGTTGTTACTGTGAGCAGTAGGATCTCACAGCCACCACACAGAAAACTTATAGAAACCGTCAGCCTGGGGTACCTATCTACCAGCTCCCAGTCCCTTAGCTGAGAGCTGCACTTCAAGGAAGCTCTTGGACAGGGGCCTGCAAAGTCCCCATAGCTCCAGAGGTCTCTGAGACAATAGGTAGAAAGGTGGCCCCTGGCAACAGAGGTCAGTCTGAACTTGCATGATTCTTTCCACCTCAGCTATGGCTGAA
Source organism: Pteropus medius (assembly GCF_902729225.1). Classification (NCBI taxonomy): domain Eukaryota; kingdom Metazoa; phylum Chordata; class Mammalia; order Chiroptera; family Pteropodidae; genus Pteropus; species Pteropus medius. Next base: position 4,478,433 of record NW_024344241.1, read on the forward strand.
CCCAGAGTTGGACAGAGAGGTGCTAAGGCAGTGATCCAAAGCAGGCTTCCTTACAAATGAGAACAAGCGTTATTTTCCTTATCATAACTTCTTAAAAGTGCCAAATGTGAACTTCCCTTGCTGACCTTTCATCCTTCTTTAGGACTCAGCCTGAGTGGTTTCTTCCTTGAAGCTTTTCCTGTTCTCCCCATCCACAATTGAGCTGGATGCTTTTTCTCTATGTTCCCCCAGCACCCTGCAACACTTCTCACAGTGCGTGTTCACTAGTCTGTCTCTCTCCACTAGACTCTGAACTCTCTCAGGGCAAAAACCATTCTTCAACTCTAGAAATCCTGCTCCTAGCATGCCACCAGGCACACCAGTGCTCAAACACATGTATGCCCAGTGAAGGGAAGGAAGAAAAGGAAGAAATGAGTGTACCCTGACATCAATTAGCAAGTAAGGGTTCCCCAATCTCTATCCATGTTTATGCTCTCTATTAATGAAAGCACATGATAAAGGGCCCAGTCCCAACAAAATAAAACAGGTATTTGTAGAGCTTTGCACTCATGTTACTTCACTTAATGCAGAAAACAGCCCTGGTCAGTTAAACCATATTTCATCAAACCTGAGACATCAATGATTATAAATGCATTTATTTACCATTAGGAAAGAAAATAATACTGCCAAAAGAATTGAAGGATAATACTAACTGTTAAGACAAATACTGACTTCAGAAATACAAAAACTTGGGGGGTGGGGGTCTCTTTACTTCCTAGCATTTTTGAAATGTGATATTTATTTTCCATCTGAATTTCCCATCTGAATTCCAAAAAAGATTTCAGTTGGCAATCCTGAGAGACAGACATTATTATTCACATTTCACCAATTTTAAAAAATTAGAATTCTAAAGAAGACAGCCCATATTTCCTTGTCATTCCTCCCTCTCCACTACATGAGACTCGTTCTTCACTGTGGCAAGACCTCCACTCAAAAAGACTTCTGATGAACTCATTCACACCAAGAAGGAACTTACAAAGATAATCTTCCAGGGATATCCATGGATAGTTATACACTTCTTCACTTGGAACAGAGGAGCAAAAAGCCATCACCGAGGGCCACATCTCAAAGTGGGAAACTCAGGCATCATAAAAGCAGACTGGGGAAGTATATTTGGAAGAAGTGGGGTGTTTTCAACAGAGTCTGCCTTTCCAGCCCCACCTAGGTAGGCATCCCTGTCAGAATACGTACTAACATTTTTCCTATGGAAAAATGACTGCATATGTTGAAATTACAAGTGAAAATTTTTAAAGGAAGTTCTTGCAAAGTTCGTCCATGACTAAAGTAAGCAGTAAATAAGACTGTGATTCTGAAAAACAATGCACTGATGGTAGGAGATTATGTTATAGTTTTATTTTCTTTTGAAGAGTCAACTTAATGGGTACGGATCCTGGACGACTAAAGATAAATGGTTAGAGTCACCTTCCCCACTCCCCAAGCCTATGAATAATGAACTCAAGGGACCCAAAGAAGAGGAAGAAGGAAAAGAAACTGTGGTAGTAATTACAACTCGCACTCTGTGTCCAATTGACAGCTTGCAATATGCCCCATGCCTTTTATTCCCTTTCATAACACCGCAGGCAGTCTTAACCAGCTAATAAATAGGTGACTGTGGCTAAACGCTTTGTAATGCTCCAGTACTTCCCCTCCCCCCATGTTGACTCGCTCCTTCTCCCCAGCCTATTAACAAGTAAGCCTGGCAAACTGTCCATGTTACCATGTGGTGTGACTGGGCAGGAACACACAGAGGGCTCCCCTGGGCTATGGAGGCAGGTGGTACCCGTTCTAAACAGAAACGACGAAAAGATGCTCGTGCCAGAATATTTTTCTTTCCAGAATGAAGAGACAGGAATTGAAAGGGAGGTGTAAGACATATATAGAGAACTGACTGCCTTTTCCTGCTTCCAGTAAACACTACATTGCAGGCTAACTGCAAAAGAAAATTTGTTTAAAGAATGCTTTCATTTTTTATTTTGCAAAATGTATTCAACAGACTAGCACGTGTGTACACACACACAATATTGTTTTCATTTTTAAAGTCCTCTACAGAGCCTGCAGAAACCTACTTTACAGAGAAACCATTAAAAAACTTTAAATTTACCATATAGTTAAACTTGGGGTAGTAGATGGGGGTGGGGCAGGGATAAAGATTTTATTCAATAAAGAAATAAAAAAGACACCTATCTGGTATCTTTAAGTAATAGTGGCAGTAGAGGTTTTCATTTCAGGGTGGAAGTGGGGTGGCAGAGAGCCAGGAAGGAGACAGCAAATCTTTCTCTAGATTTTTAACAATCTCCTAAGACGTGTTTTAAAGTAATCATTTCTCTGTTTCAAATAATTTATCCAAAAGTTATATATCTCACCTTGCAATTAAATATTTTCACTTAACTCACTCAAATAGACATATCAGTTAGTAATCTTTGAACTCTAGTGTATCTCAGGTAAGGGAGGGATTATTCAATACAATCATCCAGATGTGGTCTGCTCAATGCTAATACTTCCCTTAAACTGCAACTGTCTTCCACAGTATCATCTGCATTTTTCAACTGCCTCATCATAAGTCAACTCATATTGAATTTATGACAAATTACATCTTCCACTTCTCCCAACCCTGGAGTTCTGCAATTAATTTTTTAAACCCAATTTAAAGACTATATTTATCTTTACTATTTTTCACCCTGTTATTTCTGGCACATCATTTCAGATTATTAAGGTTTTCTTGATTCAAGATCAAGTCACTAATCATATTAGTTGTCCCTCCCAGGCTTATGTCAACTGCCAATCTGATAGACATATCTTCATCAAAGTCACTGATAAAAATTGTGAGCAGGACAAGTCTGAATGCAGAGCTCTGCATAGCTCCACTATAAATATTCCTGCAGGTTAACAGTAAACCGATAATCCAAACTTTGGAAATATCTGTCCAAATAAATACAAATCTAAGTAAATGCATTATTCTGCCCAGCCCACATTTCTCTATGTCACTCACAAGTGCCTAAGAGAATATTTTATCAAATGCCTTGTGGATAATCCAGAAGTACAATATATTTTGTTGTCTCTATCTACTGTTGAATAAATCCAGGTACTAAACTCAGTGGAAAGGGATAAGGGAGGGGAGAAGAGGGAGGAGTTTTCAGCCAAATCCTGGCAGCACTATGGCCCTGACAACCCAGTCACAGCTGTCTAGGTATCCCCCAGTCTCACTTATTAGATTACTGATCATCTAATAGCTTATATTCCCCATTTATAAGAAGTTTATATATTGGAGGGCTAAAAATCTAAGATTTTACCATCAGAAATAGGGCAAATTAAATGCAAAACCTGAAATTAACTTTTAAACACTCTGCTGCAAACAGAGAAAGCATAAAATACAAGTCCTTGCCAATGTCTTTTTCCCCACATGCTTGAGATGATATACTGGAAGCAGCACTAAACTGGGTCTCAGAGGATATACCCCTAGAGCTGCTAATAGATTTTCTGTGTCCCTGGTCTTATCATTTGTCTCCCAGGTATTCTAATCACTTTATCTGTAAACAGAGGGAGCTACCTGCCCCAGAAGTCTCCCAGCTACAGGCCCTCTTGAATTCTACATAAACCAGTACTTGCCCTTATTCAGCCTAGTCCTTTGTTATGTTTAGGGCCTAAGGCCTGAGAGAGAGAGAGAGAGAGAGAGAGAGAGAGAGAGAGAGAGAGAGAGAGTGTGTGTGTGTGTGTGTGTGTGTGTGTCTGTCTGTCTGTCTGTCTGTCTGTCTTGTGTTGGTGTATATTTGCTGATTACAGTGGAGAGATGAAGGCGTCACATATACAAATTTGAGAGAAGAGGCTACTGGTCCCTAATTCTCCCAATCGTTTTTCCCTTGTCCTGTTCCTCAGGAGCAGAGGGCTGCACTAGAACAGGGTGCATTAAGATGGTTAGCTCATGTCTACCTGAGACTAGTATACTCAAGTGTGGCTGTGTAGGTTTTGGCATAACTGCTTTAAGGTCATCAGTTAACCTTTAAATTTAAGCTGTAAGGCAATCAATACTATTAGCTCAAACCAGAATGTCTTTTTAAAACTATTCTGGAATTGTATATATACTATATCACCTGAACTGGGGTCATTGCACAGGACTTTGGCAATTGTTTTATTATGCAGGCTTTGAGCTATAATAGCATTTGTTATAAGAGGCTATAACTTTTATAGATGTATTATGCAAAAGTAGAAGTTGGAAATCAAAAAGGTGAATAAAATTTAAAAGATAAACAACCACATAATAGAAATGGCTTTATCCTGCTGAGAGACAAAAAACTAGATGAGTATCTATAGATTTCCTGTTCCTGAGTTCTCAAGAAAAGACTGTCCAGTGGTGACACATAAGGACACTAGAGGAAAGCAGAACCCAATCGCTAGTCCAGACCCCTAAAACATATTCTATGTCATGTTGCCTCTCTCATGGTGGTATCTACTGGAATAGAAAATAATAAATTTGAATAGAATGAGTAGACTATAACTACGCCAGTAAGAAAGAGTAGATGAACCTAATGCATTTTATAGGCAACATGATAAATACAGCAGCCCCAGTGAGGACTTCTGAACAAAGGGATCACCAGTGAAAAGATCTGCACACAGAGAACTAAACATAACCTGGAAGCCCAGACTTCTCTAAAGTGAGTAAGACACTTGTCCATACAGGTCCAGAAAATGCAGATTCACAGGTTTATCATGACAGAATCCTTGAAAGTGACGATTTTACTATATGTCAAATAATTTTAAGTACTTTTACATATTAAAGTAAACATGAATATATGATGATATTAATAATTTGCAAGAAAAGACAGGAGGCTTCTAAAAATATTTGCATGTGCAATGAGCATTTGGGACTTAGTCCGAGTCCCATGGGCCTGAGTACCCTTTCCACAGATAAGAATGAAACAATCCTGGGAAGCACTGCCACATGGCCACGAAAAGTAGATGATCAAAGTACAATCACCTGGCCATTCACAGTCACTCAGTACAGGTCATTAGACAGCCAAAACTAGCATGATCTTAGGGGGTTAGATGGGAACACTGCCCTAGATGAACTAATTTACTTAGCACCAAAACCAACCAATTTTAGTAGTGACACTTGCTGTTCTCCACTTGAAAGTTGGGAGCGCTCAGTCAACCTGGAGGACTGTGGCAGTCTGAACATATTTATGTGGCCCAGGCTTCCAGGTGTTTCTTCTGCTTGGCATTGGAAGTACAGACTGGGATTAATGGATGAGCAGGTCCAGCCAGGGGCTAGGAAACAGAAGACTTAAGTTCTACTCATGTTTCAGTTATTAAATGTTAGGACATGTATCCATTCTATCGCTAAGCTTTTTGTGTCATAAAATAGGAATGATATTCCCTGCCAATTTCCAAAACAGGATAAGATCAGAGAGTAAGAAAATAATTTGTAAAAGCACCATACAAATGAAAGATATAGTATCATACAGGAAATCGTTTCTATCTCTAACAGCCTAGAATTTTATTTATAGTAGGAAAACACTAACAGTGGACAGACACGTTGACTAACGTTTGGTCACAGAAAAGGCTAATGAATTTATCTTAAGCCTCTACTGCTGCCACAAATATCTGTGTTCCTGCAATAGATTCTACATATTTTTTTTAACTTACTTTTTTCCTTTCTCATTTTCCCAATCTTCAGTGTGGTATAATGACAAATACAAATTATATATATTTAAGGTGCACAACGTGATGCTTTGATACACATAAACATTTTGAAATGAGCAGCATAATTAAGCTAATTAACATATCCATCACATCATGTAGTTCTTTCTTTCCTTCCTTCTTTTTTGTGGTGAGAAGACTTAAAATCCACCTTCTCAGCAAATTTCGAGTATACAATATTTTAAATATAGTCACCATGCTGTGCGTTAGAGCCACTGAACTTATCTTACAAAACTGAAACTGTATCCTTTGACCACCAGCTTCCCATTTTCCCCTCCCCTCGGCCCCTGGCAACTATCATTCTACTCTCTGCTTCCATGTTTGACTACTTTAAATTCTACATATAAGTAAAAACGGAAGGTATTTGTCCTTCTGTGTCTGGCTCATTTCGCTTAGCATGATGCCCTCTAAGTTCATTCATATTGTCCCAAATGTCAAGATTTATTTCTTTTTGAGGGTGAATACTAGTCCATTTATTTTACAAACCACATTTTCTTTATCGATTCATTGGCTGATGGACATTTAGGTTGTTTCCATATTTGAGCTATTGTGAATAATGCTGCAATGAACATGGGAGAGCAGAGATCTCATTTACTGATTTCATTTCCTTTGGATACATGCCCAGAAGTGAGATTGTTGGGTCATAAGGTAATTCTGTTTTTAATTTTTTCAAGAACTTCCATACTGTTTTCCATAATGGCTATACCAATTTACATTCCCACCAAGGGTTTCATTTTCTACGCATCCTCACCAACACTTAACTTTAAAAAAAAAATAATAACTGTTCTAACAGGTATAAGGTAAGATTTCATTGTGGTTTTGATTTGCCTTTTCCTGATAATTAGTGATGTTGAGTACCTTTTCATATACCTGTTGATCAATGTATGTCTTCTTTTGAGAAATGTCTATTCAGGTCCTTTGCCCATTTTTTGATAGGATTGTTTGGTTCTTTTTTGTTTGTTTGTTTTGTTTATGTCATCGAGTATATGAGCTCTTTATAGACTTTAAATATTAACCCCTTATCAGATACGTGATTTGCAAATATTTTCTCCCATTCCATGTGTTGTCTTTTCGCTCTATTGATTGTTTCCTTTGCTGTGCAAAAGATTTTTACTTAGAAGTAGCTCCACTGGTCTATTTTTGTTTTTGTTGCCTGTACTTTTGGTATCATATCCAAAAAATCATTGCCCAGACCAATGTCAAGGAGCTTTTACCGTACGTTTTCTTCTAATAGTTTTATGATTTCAGGTCTTATGGTTAAGTCTTTAGTACATTTTGCGTTGATTTTGATATATGGTAAAGTATCCACATATGAGGGAAGGAGAGAATGGCCGATAAAGTTGGAGCAATAGGCAAAGACTAGGTATGCAGGGCTTCGAAGGCCCATTCTACTGGCAGCTTCACAGGAAGCTTTTACAGTATAGTCAGGTCTGAAATACTCAGGCTTCACAAAATGTTCTCTCATCCTCTTTTATTATGACTTAATTCGCTAAGATAAAATGAAGTATAAACTCTTTGGCTGAGCATTTACAGTCCTTCATGATCTGGCGCCAACAACTATTTCCACATCATACATTCAAATCAAAGTCTGTTCCCTTGTTACGTCCTAAGTAGTACTACACACACACATTCTTGCACGGAACTAGAATATACGTCTTTTTAAGCTTACACATCCAATTCAATACTTTTCGAAAACTGTCTAAGAAATCTAGTCCTTTGACCATTGGCTATGAGTGAATCTCATCAAAGATTAAGTCAAATGCCACAAAGCCTTCCAATATTCAGGGAGAAGTTATTTCTCCCATCTGCAAACAATCACAACACTTTGTCTCATTTTCCTCTTGTGGCACTTGCCAATTTCTATCTTGCACATGGTTCTTTGGGTATATATCATCTTTGTATCTCTGGCATAAAAAAATGTGTTTGTGAGTCTCCCCATCTTCTACTTTTATTTCTACTTCAAGTGCCAAGCACGCTGCCTGGCTTATGTCACTTGTTCAGTAAATAATAAATAAATGAATTTATGAATTAACAAACAAACAAAAAAAACAAAACAAATGAACAAACAGCACTGGCTAGTCCTGGTCATTAAAATTCTGGTAGAAATAAACACAGGTAGACAGCAGCATGTGCCACTAGAAAATACAGAAATGAGATGGTGGCTCAAGAAGTATGTAGTTACTTAGGTTGGGTGGGTATGAAAGCTATTTCATGAATGAAGTGTTTTCCTATCTTCATATTAATGCCAGAACTGAAGGCCTAGTTATTGGGAGGCTAAGTGATAAGCACAAGTTTGGCAATGGGAGGGTCCTGAGGTTCCAAATCATCTGCAGTTAAACTTAGTTTCTTGGCTGGTGCTCTAAAAAGGGTTATATAAGCAATTAGGGATGCAGGTTTCTAAGAGTATCTAATAGGGCAACATCTGTGTCCTGCCACCGAAGCAGTTAGATATTTGCTGATTATGTTCTTTTAATACTACGTTGAAAGACACTGCTCCCCACATCACAAACAGATCCTTTATCTTTATATGTCTGGGTACATCATGCCTGGCTAAAATGCAAGTAACAAACTACTTTAGTCTGCACATTAAAAAAAAAAAAAAACCCATCTTAGTCTTCTACCAAAATCATTGTAAACAAGGGCAATGGAATAATCCTAAGGAACACTGAAAGAAGAAAAACCTTCTACGTTTATATAATTCGGTGTTCTCTAAAATTTTAGACGCCCTCTCATGAATTAGGAGTGGGGTATGCTTAACTCATACATGCATACAAGGCACATGAGTTACAAAGCATGAGGTTTTGCTTACACTGGTTTCTGTCACCACCTCCTTGGCATTATTTAAATTCAGTGTTTTGTACATAAATATGAATAGCACCAAAAATAACATCTGAAGCAAGAATAAGAATAGTACATACTAGTTAAAAATAATTCCACATACATATACATATCTATGGACTACAAACATTACCCTTCTATAGAATAAACATATTTTGCAGACAGTTCATCCAAAGAGTAACACTATTTTTTCTTATGCACAAAATGTTGAATGTGACATGTACTGTATTTGTGCTCTTCTTAACAAAGGTGTGTGTGTATGTGTATTCTTATTTCCTCCACCCAAATAAACAAGGAGATTGATATCACGAGGCTTCTTTTTCACTTAGGCAGAATATTGAGCAAACAAATATTTATTCTGGGTTACTCAGCTGTGATACATGAGGGGATTCATGACATGCTATATCTGGTGTCTGCTTAGCTTTTACGAGATAATTGCACCTTGGCCCACCACCTAGAATATTGTATTAAACTGAGAGTCCTGATTTAAAATTTTTAAAAACATGGAATGGGCAGAATTAAATCAGTCATGCTTCCATAAAATTAAGGGAAATATAAATAAATGGGCAATAGAAAGGTGCAATAAAACCAGGATTAATCAAACTGTGATTAATTCAGGATCAAATTAAGAGCAATCACGCCAGCTGTATCAGATCCATTCTGCATTCTGCAGTGTTATTCTCTCCCGCTCCTTTTTTTGGTATCCCTTTCTTCCTCCTTTTACTCCCCTCTTTGCTCCCACCCCTACAGCACCCTCCTTGGTGGATAAACCTGCAGGAGAGTTAATTGTCACATACATGGATTTAATCACATTGTCCATCACATTTGGGGGCCCTGCCTTTAGCGATCCGTGACTAATTGTTGTGGTAATTTTTCAATCATTAACAGCAGCGCATATGCTGCAAACAAATCCCAAGGCACCTACTAAACCCCAGTGACAAGTGACACACAGCCTCCAGAAGGGCCAGCACGCGCCTTTCCCCGGCCCCCACCACCAATCCTATTAGTCATGCATCATCATGAATATACATCTATTCCATGGATGTCAGACTGCAATGAGGTCAGAGGGTCCTGAGTACGCTTTATAACACTGCCTTGTTTTCAATCTATTCTTTGAAAAAGGAAGAGGAAGAGGAAAGAAAAGGAAATTAAAACTCCATGTGGGACAACTAGCTAAGGGCCTATTCTAAATTCCACTTGTTTCTCATTCATTTTCAGGCAGGCTTCTGAGCTGCGGCAAGTGCCCTTTCTTTGAATTTCAGCAGTATTAGCGATCTCCATGGCAACCACCAGTGCTCATCTGCTGCACCACACTGCAGCTTCCCTGGGCTCAATTCTCAAGTCGCCCTGGTGTCAGACGGGGCACGCCATGTGCACTGGTGGGACAAGACCTTGCCTTGGGGAATCCTCCAGCTGATTGAAGTCCTGCTCTAATCACCAAATAATATGAGAGAACAAGATCACACAAAATATAATCTGCCTGCACGGATTCTAGGAATGGTATTTATTTTTCATTTTCCATTTTTAAGGGTCTCTGTTGGTTAAAAGCAAAGAGCCACTAGATTAAGTATCTTACAATAAGGAAAAATTTTAAAATAGGTCGTACAGTGCTGTGGGTAACTGATTTATTTATAGTATCTATCTCATATAACTTGCATTAAAAGAACTACTCAAGAGGAAATTGAAACTCCTGGGCTTTCTCTTTAGTTCTCCCCAAATGAAGGAACATTTGGGATACTGGTCAGAGTACAAAAGGCAAAAGACTCCTGCATTATTACTGAAATTCTGACTGTCCTATGGGATCTTAGGAAAATCTCTTTTACTCAGTTTCCCCAAGATTAAAATAAAATCTACTTATTTTAGGCGCTTAGCACTGGACCACTGAACGAGGTCTCAGGAAGCCTTAATTAATATGTACAATTCATTTTTAGCTCCTCATGAAAGATGTTTGGTGCAGGCTCCATTATTATAAAATGAGAGGCCGAGCGCCCTCTACTGCTGCTTCTAGGTCAGTCTCTCAATGTCTGAAAGCCCATCACTGAGGTTCACTTACTGTTGACAAATATGGTTACACTCTGGCTTGGAAGGCAATTACTGATAAGTAAGAGCAGGAAGAAAGGTGCAAAAAAGGAGGAAGGGAAAACTGATGACAATAGGCTGGCTGTTCCAATGGAATACCCTTGCACTAAGACCATTCGAAGGTACCTACAGTTATTTAGAGCAGAGTGGGAAAGGTCTTGGAAAATTCAGAAGAAACATTAAAAGGATATAGAAAAGAAGTACCTTACTTTCTGCTCATATTCTTCTAGGACAGGAAGAGAAAAAGCAGGATACCAATAGGACCTTATTGATCGGTCTGTTTCTAAGAAGAGTCAGGTGAAAAAGAAAGCCCCTTTTTCTTGTAATTTTTATCATTCACAGCACTAGTTAGTTCCCAACTTCATTTCTGAGTTTAGTTTAAACAAATCTAGACTCACACTCCACACAAAATATAGAAGAAATACACTTTTGAGCCCATATGCTATTGCAATAAAAAAAATATTATACAGATGAGAAAACAATTTGAACATCACTTTCATCCTTTTCTCCATTATGTAAAACGATGACCCTTAAATAACATTTAAACAACTGCAAAAACAAGTTCAGCTTAGATCTGAACCTGGACAGCATATTGAAGAAATTCTGCTTCCTTATTAATAATTAACTCCTTTTAGAAAAGTGCTGGTAATAATAGTAATAATAACAATACGATAAATAATATATATTAACGTCAATTATATTCATAGAACTTTTTCTCTATCAGAAACTGTCCTAAGTGCTCTACATGCAACATTCTTTTTTACAACTCTTCAAGGTCAGTACCAATATTATTCCCATTTTTGAGTTGAGGAGAATGAAGCAAAGAGAGAGTAAGTATCTTGTGGAAGGTCACCACCCTACTGACATGTGACAAATGAGAATTCAAATCCAGATCATCTAAATCTTAAACCTATCAAGTTAATAATAAGCTATGCTAACCATTAAGAACACTGAGTAGAATTAAATTCTGAGGAGACTGGACTCAAAAAAGCTGTTGATCATGGAATCTAGTTCCTGAAAGAAAAATGAAAATTATAAAAACTCTGTTTATCTTACAAATATCCTCTTCCAAACCCAAACCTTATATTTTTAGAAGCAAAGACCACATATTTATCCATCACCTTTAAGTTTTTCATGGGACATCATCAATTTACCCTTGAACTGAGTAAGTGTCATGACAGAAACTCAGCTGCAATAGAAACACCAGGGTCAGTGTTCAGAATATTCTACACGCCCAGAATCTAGAGCCGGCAGATGGTCGATGAATTGCTGCACCAGCAATTAACTGGGAGCTCTTGGAGTCTGACAAGCTAGAGTGGGGAGAAGGGGTTTTCTCAGGTCTGAGCGGTTGTCTAGGGAGAGGGACAATAAAGTATCCAGCAGCAGGATTAGCTACTCATCACCTCCGCTACTGAGTCTTTTCCTGAGTCCCCAGGAGGGACACAGGGCAGAGAAGTCTGAAGTGTGCATGGGGGCTCAGAGAAGGGGGAGGAGAAGCAGTTCTGTTGTGAGCTGGTAAGGACAGAGTGGCTCAGATGGAGCACAGCTCTGCACAGGAAGGAATCTCAGTGGGCCAGTGGGTGGTGATGGCGCAGGCGGGAAAACAATACAGGTGCAACATGGGCAGCTGACTGTGGGCCTGCCTGAGTGTCCCCAAGAAACACTAAGAGTGGGAGAAGCAAGGACTAAAGACACAGCTCTGTCAAAACATTTGTGTAAGGGGGGTTCGCGTCAGTCTCTAGTCCTTTTCAAGGACCCGAATCTCGTGAGACTTGAAATGACCAGAATCCAACAAACTGAGATTGTCAGGACGACATATTTTCAAAATTTTCCTGTCACATAATGGCTGGATAAGGGGATTATATGACGCCAAGTCAAATACAAATCTACACTTGGAGCTACAGATATAAATTCCAGCTATAGAAATCCTTAACTTTATTCTGAAAAGAATATGAACCATACGTCTCTCACACAACACCCTATAAAGACAAATGAAATTCTTTTCATTCTTATTTCGCTATTATTTTCCAGTCAGTTTGTATAAGAACAGAAACTGACTGCATGCAGCAACTCTTTCTTATGTAAAGTATGAATAATTTGCTAATTGTTAGGAAATAAAATGGTTTACTGATTATGCAGGAAAATGACATTAAATTTTATTAATGAAATGGCCTCCTTTGAAACAGATTTAGAGATTTCTGGTCAAACCACATTTTGGAAAATGAGTATTCTTTCTATAACATTATGGATAATCCTCAAATAGTTATCTCTAAATATGAATATAAAAGAGAATTCAGTTATTATAATAAGATATAACATTATCATCACACAAATTATCCTTTGATTATATGGCTAAATTCTTTTTCTAATAGAAGCCAGGAGAAAAAATATCTAATTGGCATGCTCTGAAATATTAAGATAACTTTGATAGTACAGATGTGCAATCTTTCACAGCTTAAGAATATTATTTTGCAGTGCACTGCAGAATGAGAAATACCACTTAGAAAATCATTGGCCTTGATATTGCTGACATTAAGGTTTCCGCAGTATCGCAGCTCTTAAAAGAATTTATCTCAATGTGCATTAACATATTGCCAGAAACTGTGGGTTGAGAATATCACAGACTTTCCGGAGAAGATGGAGCCTCAGGTCTCTTCCAACTGTGATATTTGGTAACTGTTAAGTTTTTACTACTGGCCTCAGTTTCTCAATAAGGAAAATGGATGAAAAGCATTGCACCAGTATATATTCTATTTAATGGAATTCTGAAGTAAATCACATCATTAAGAAAACAAATGTTCTGAAAAACGGTTTATCATTCCCTTCTGATGACTTTCTCAAGGCTATGAACACTTAAAACCATCAAAGGTCATATCTAAAATCATAGCACTATAAAATAGTAAAGACATAAGGAATCTATGAAAAAATCTTTTAGTACAACCCTATTTATTTTACTGATGAGGAAACAGAGAAGTCTGGAGAAATATACTAATAATAACAATAATATTATTTAATAATATCATTATCATTTTCAAACTAACATTTACCAAAAGGTAATTGTATGTCAAAAACTATTCTAAAATGTTTTCCATATACACTCTTCTTTAATCTTTTTAAGAATCCTAAGAGATGAATATTTTATTAACTAATCCTTAAATGGATATGTAAAATATCCAAATATACAAATGAGGGGTTTAAAGAGGGATTGAGGTTAAATCTTTAAGGATGAACAGAAATTAAAGGGAGAAAGTGGAAAAGGGGAAGGGGATGTTTAGGCAAAAGGACTGGCATGTGTAAAGTTACAGAGGCAATGAGAAGGAGCAGTCAGGGAGGAGACATTATCCATAATCTTTGGGAAAAAAGAACTAAACAGGAGTTGTGTGTAAGAAGTGAGGCTTCTGAAGCATGCAGGGAACAGAAAAAAGAGGCAGGTATATCATACGATAAGTAAGTAAGTGTTGCTTACTGCAGTGTTAGTGAGAAGATGTTAAAAATAAAGATAAGATTGATTCCTCTACAAGGGAAGCATTATAAACCTGGGAAGAATTTGAACAGAAATCCACAATATTTTTCTTAAAAAGAATATGGCTGTGATTAGGTCTTTATGACATTTAGGTTAAAATTGAAAAAATAAAAATGCTAATGATGCTTACATTAAAAAACTTCCAATATGAGAGAAAAAAGATATCTCCTAGTGTTTGTCAAATAATCTCCAACAAATACAAAAGAGTAAAGGACTGGTTTTCACATTACTTATGCTGAAATGGCTATGGAACTTATCAATGAACTGAGAACTAGAGGTGTGACCATCTGTGCAGAGTTAATGGCAATAAAACATGTAAATAGAAAGACTTACCAGGGGTCTTTAAAAAGTCCTGAGAACAGAAAATCAATTGGAAATGTAGTCTGAAGCTAGTACAATAGCTCTGCTACAAATGCAAGATGCTGAGCTGGTCAGGTTTTGATTAGAAGTCAAGAAGGACAATTTTAAATGAGCTCTAATCTGCAGATAAGACTAAAAGTTTATCCATACTTAGTTAACTTTGAACAAATGATAGTTACCATAAAATAAATAAACAACACACACACACACATATACACACACCTGCAACAATCACCTAATTCTGTTGTCAGAACTCTTCTCGTTGCTTCTACTTTTTCAACTGACAGACGCTTAACTGAAATAGTCACTGAAACTGAAGAACAGATATTCAATTTCCATCATAACATAACTACAAAAAAAATTAAGTAATTAAAATACAGATCCCCTCCTTTTTTTTTTTTTACTTTTAAATAAACAGCTTCAAGACATTTGGGGGTTATAATTGTGTTGTCAGAGGATATTCCAAAAATCTATTCCTTTCAGGAGGGCTATATTTAAAATGCTACTGGGAAAAGAAAATCTACTCACTAAACTGAAAAGTTCCATAGCCTCCTAGTAACTCAGAAGCTTTCCTTATATCTAACCTAATGCCCTTATACCAGTTTACACAATTCCTCTATTTGTACCTTCAAAGACTATGGAAAAGACACATTACCTTTATATTAGATAGCCATTTTGTTATTTTCTTTTTGTTCAAGCTAAATAATGCAAACAGATGATTAAATCACTGACATTTCTGAAACATAGTTGTTTTTTGTTTGTTTGTTTTAACCTACAAAAATGGTATTTTTCTCTGGTTTGGGGTTACTGTACATTTAGAAAATTTTTAAGCATTGTAAAACGCTAAGGGATGATGGTACTGCTGCAGATTTCAGTTACCTGAAAATACTACAAACTGTCCCAGTATTATAAGAGCTTATAAATCAAAAAGGAAAATAGATATCTAATAGGTTGAGAAAATGTTGAGCAGTATAGTATTAATAACTGCTCTCATCAATGACAATGAAATAAAGTGGGGAGGGGGAGTTCAAAATAGAGAAGAGAGAAAGTGACAAAGCAATTTGGTAGGTTCAGCAAAGCCTGACATAAGAGGCTCTTTCTACCCCAGTGTATTGCCAATAATGAGGAAGGTTTGGTATAAACTGTAAAATAGTCCAGGTCTCTGAATACCTCCACCAGAGTGACCTGATGGACTTGAGAAACGGTCAAGGTCATAACTGTCCATGTGTGGGTCTGAGGGACCTGCATGTATGGTGGAACCAGCTGTTGCCAACCCAGCTACTTTGCTGAATCAGAGCCCATTTTTCAAGCATGGTAGGGTGGCAGCATAAGAAACTATTTCTGTCTTATCCCAAATGGGCCCCTAATTGTTTAACAGGGGTAACTTTTCTTTGTAGTTCTAAGAACTGGTACATAGCAATAAGTATTGCTAAATAAATTAATAAATTGGTTAATAAATTAAGGAATGAACAAATGCACAACAATCACTAAAATTAGACTCCAAAAGACATATACAATCTGGTTTACTATCACACACCTGCACAGAAAGATGGAGAATAACCACCAGATGTGCATACGTAAGGCCAGAGACTAAATCTTGGACCACTCCACAGTGTCTGGCATGAATTCTCTACACCTTAGAAAACCTCCTTTATCTTAATATATTAACATGACTGCATTAACTTATCAAAACTTTATTGAAGACTTTTCTATTCCCTCCCTTTAACAAGGTCTTTCCCAATTTGATATTATTGCATGGAGGGGAAGGAGTCAATCAGCAATGTAAACCAAAAGAAAACTAAAACAATCTAGGGTTGAAACATGCTGTTAAGGGACTCTCTATGCAGAATCAGTAAAGCAGTTTTTGTGCACAAAAGCAATAGAAAAATGGCACATAGGATATGCCTTTATACAGCATTTTTTTAGAAAACAAATCTGCTCATAAATAGGACATACCTAAGCAACTATACTTTGCAAATGCCACAGGTACAAGAAATGAATCTACAGATAATCTGTATTATTAGAGTTGTACCGCATCTATTACTGTTGTAAATTTTCCTATGATATTTTCAGCAGAGACATAATAACATAAGTGTGCCCTTTTATTTTTCCTTACAAAGACAAACAACAAAATAAACCCTCTAAACTCAAGAAAGGAATTCCTCTGTTAGTTTTCTTACAGATGACAGGAAAATCAGCTCAACACAATGAATGTTAAGTGCTCTCACGCCAAGGTATATAATGTAAAGTTTCAGAACACAAGGATAAAAAGAAAAGAGGTTCTTAAAAAGTCCCAGGAATCCACAAAACCTTCTGGAACCAATAATAAACAAGTTTGGCAAGGTAAAAGAATATAAAATCAATATGTAAAAATCAATCGTATTTCCATTTACCAGAAATGAATAATCTGAAAATGAATTAAGAAATTCCATCTACAATACCATCAAGAATACATAGAAACCAATTTCATACAATAAGTATAAGTTATACACTGAATACTATAAAACACTGCTGAGAGAAATTAAATATGATCGAGTCAGAAGTTCACAATCTATGACCCATCATCCAGCCTCCTATTTTTGTAAATAAAATGCTATTGGAATATAGCCTCAGATCATTGCCTATAGTACTTTTCTACTACAATGGCAGAGTTAAGTAGCTATGACAGAGGCTGTATGGGCCATAAGAGTAAAATATTTACTATCAAGCCTTTTAAGAAAAAGTTTGACAATCTCCAATCTAAAAAAATGAAGAGACATTCCATGTTAACACAATACTGTTAAGATGGCAATTTTCCTCAAAATGAACCTCAGATTCAATATAATTCCTATTAAAATCCCAAGAGGCTGTGTGTGTGTGTGTGTGTGTGTGTGTGTGTGTATTGGCGGGAGGTGTTATTCGTTCTAAAATTTATATTGGAAAAAATGTTTCTTAATAAATTAAAAAAATAAAATTTATATTGAAATATAAAGGAGCTAGAATAGCCAAAAGAATTTTGGGAAAAAGGAAAAGAGGTTGAGAACACATACTAACCAATTTCAAATATGCTATAAAGCTACAATAATCAAGACTGTGTGGTATTACTTATACACATTTTCAACAGAGATATCAAGGCAATACAATGAGAAAGAAATAGTCTTCTGAACAAATAATTCTGGGAAAAATAGATATCAACACTCAAAGAGATGAATTTAGAATATTTCCTTATACACAAAATGGATCACACACTTTAATGCATGAAATAAAACAACAAACTTCTAGAAGAAAATATAAGAGAAAATCTTCATGACTTGAGTTAGTCAAAGAGTTCTGAGGTACACCAAAAGCATGATCCACAAAAGAAAAAGAAATTGAGAAGCTGGATTTCATCAAAATTAAAAAGCTATTTCATGTTAAAAGACCTACCACTAGGAAAATAAAAAGACAAGCCACACATTAGGAGAAAATATAAGCAAATCATTTCTATGATAAAGATCTTATACCTATACTATGTAGATAATTTTACAACTAAATAATCAACCCAATCAAAGATGAGCAAAATATCTGAATAAACACACCACCAAAGAAATACAAATGGTTAATAAGTACATGAAAAGATGTTAAATGTCATTATTTGTGAAAAAAATATACTGAGATACCTCTACACACCCACTGAAATGGCTATTATCAAAAAGAGAGACAATATAAAGTAGTGATGAGGATGTAGAAAAACTAGAATTTTCATACATTGCTGGTGAGGATGTAAAAAGGTACAGCCACTTTGGAAAACAGTTTGGCAGTTTCTTTAAAAGTTAATCAAAAACTCACAAACAACCCAACAATTCTACTCCTAGGTGTCTACTGAAGATAAATGAAATCGTTTCCATACAAAAACTTGTGCATGAAAGTTCAGAGCAGTATTATTCATAATAGACCCAGACTGAAAATAATCTAAATGCCCATCAACTCTGGTGAATGAACAAACTGTATACAATACTATTCGACAGTAGCAAGGAATAAACTACTGTGATATGCTAGTAGGATGAACCGCAAAATGTGCTGAGTGAAAGAAGCCACATGCAAAGGACTACATATTGTATGATTCCATTTATATAAGCTATCTAGAAAATACAAATCTATAGATACAGAACGCAGAACTGTGGTCACCTGCAGCTAGTAGGGTAGGAGTGATGACTGGCTGGCTGCAAATGGGCATGAGAAAACTTTCTGGGATAATGGAAATGTTCTAAAAGTGAACTGTAGTGACCGATGGTTGCAAAACTTTATAAATTTACTAAATAATACTTGAATTGCATATTTACAGTGGGTAATTTTATGTTATACAAATTATTCCTCAAAACTTAAAAAAAAATTAAGTCCCAGGAGAAAAAAAATGGTCACAAATAAATTATTAAGAATTAAAATGTCTTCAGAATCTAAACAGGAACACCAGAATCTGTGAGACAATGTTTAACATTCTAAAAAAAAAAAGATTTTCACAAAAATGTTATACCCTGAAAATATGCTATATAATTGTTGGGACAGGGTAAATGACTTTTAGACATTCAAGGATTCAAGGAAATTGCTTCCTTTCTCAGAAAGGCACTGGAGGTAAGGTCCATCAAAACAAGATAGTCAACACATACAACCAAAGCCCACTATGGTGTATATGGTGGAATGGTACTCAGCATTCATGTCCTCTTCTATGTACTTTTCTGTATAGCACAGGCTGGAAAGCTAAACACTACACTTCCTGGCCTTCCTTGTACCTGGGTTCTTTGAATAAATTAGGTTCCTGCAACTAGATACACTCAAGTAAGATTTGGGAAGTGGAGGCCATCCTTCTGCAGCTTTGGTTCTGCTAGTCAGCATGGCAGAGGGACTAGTGGGTTTTTCTATGAATGATCAGTGTCCACCAGTCATGAGTTTCATGGGTATCAAAAGACAGTTGTTTTAACACATTCTGATCTTTATACTACAGCTATTACAGATAGTTCTTGAAGTGAGCAGTCCCAGTGATGGCCTGCTGACTCCTTCCCATCCTAATGTGGCAGAGGATGCAATGCCCTTGACAGTCACGACAGCTCAGCTGTGTGGTTCTGGGGCATTTCTAGAGGCCCAGCTTCAAACCCACTCCTCCACTACTTCCAATAATTTGGAAGGCACCTAATCCCTATTTTAAATTCCTTTCTGTTTAAAATAGCAAGTGTGGCTTGTATCTCCTCTAACTGAACCCCTAAATAATATAATATACAGGACGACACAGGAAGCAGTATATTCTATACAAAAGAGAAATATAAGGAAACTTCCAAGAGTATGACAAAGAGAGATAGCAAGATGGTTGTGAGTGCAAAGTGCAGAAATCAACCTGCCCAGAAGACTCTGAGACAGACACCTCAAAAGATGAAATGAAAGAAAACCTGATATATATATGAATGTGTTGAAGGTTGATTCCGACAATTTACAGAATGTGATTTAGAATTAGTGAAAAGTATACAGGAAAGTAAGCCAGCAAAATAGAGTAAATAAAAAGCTGTGTAGGAGAGAAAAGATAATCACAGTTTAGTAAATATTTTACCTGTGGATAGCATTTAGGTAGTCACACTAACCTAATATAAAGTAATGATCTATCCCAAATTATACTCTAACTGTAGCAATATGAGCATTTTACTTAGAGATAATAATGTCCAAGAATCGGCTCTGAGTTGAAGCTGACTGCCTCCAGGGAGGAGGAAATGAGAATGTAGAGGACTAGGGGAGGGGAGAAAAGGCACATGGGGGATTGCTAGGGTTTGTACTAAACCTTGTAGAACTATTTCACTCCTTAAACTGAGGTGAACAAACTTTAATTAAAACAAAAAACTTCTTCAAAGAGTAAAGGAGGAAGAAAAGGAAGTGGCATAGATTCTCCCTATCATTCCAAGGCCAAGGTATTCTGTGTACAAATGGATGACCCTCCTGCTCTGGCCACACCAGAATGGGCAGCACCTGCCTGGGAGGTTCCCACTCTCAACTGGAAGGCTGGTCGGGTCACTGTAAGCCAAGAGCACAAAGGAGGAAAAAACTCAAATAAAACTGTAGCTAAAGTGATAGACGATCAGTTATAAAAGCAACATTTCAATATACTGAGAGTCAAATAAAAAATCATAAGTTGGTTTTCAGAGATAAAGTACCTGAAATAAGCCTGAGGTAACCACTAACAACTGTCTCTACCTAAAACAGCTGTGAAAATAGCAACATTTTGAGCTAAAGGGTAAATAGATTGCCTAAATTCAACTTTACTTCTGGAGTATCCAAGAGTCATGAATTCCAGAAATATATAAATCTAGTTTGTTTTTCTTAAAAGTAGTGTAGGTATAGGAAACTGATCCATCAACTGCTCTCAGCCAATCTTATTTCCCTCATTGTTGTCCACACAGATAGTAGTTTCACCAGTTCTGTTAAACATTATGGGTTAAACAAATGAAAAGTTTTACAAAGCAACACATCCGGCTGAAAGATTGCATTTAGTCAAAATAATATATTTCATTCTTTAATTTTTAATCTAAGGCATCTAAGAGAATGAAACAAGAATAAAAACCACTACCACCACCTCTGTTAAAATTTATCTTCAGAGTAGAACTGTACCATTTATATAAAGGCATGGCCCTTCTCACCACAACCAATAAATTTGCACTTGCCTGACTAAAATTTTATTCTTACTGCAATCAAATTGCTACCAGCGTGTTTGTGAACACTATAAATCTGCCATGTTGATTCTTTAAATAAAAAATATCGAGGGAAATAGTCCTTTATTCCCTGCCATTCTTAGGAATAAGAAATAACAGACATTTTGACTCGGTGGAAGAAACAACAGAACTGTCCTCACTTAGCAGGCTCTGGTTGAAAGTGCCACCCCCAGTACTGTCCATGTGTACTGGATAGGTTATATAATTGTCCAAGGCTGACAGGTCTGATCTCTACATGGCAAACAAGATCCTGATGTTACGCTGTTCATAATTCATTATTATTAGCAGTTATTTGGGAGAAGGAGGAAATCCAGATCATCTCTAGCTCTTTCCATTTGTGAATTCATGTGCCATTTTAGACTACATACGGCCTTGTTCTGGCTAGCCAAGGAGCTGGAGAGTGCTCCCTTTCCTGGAGAGCAATGCTCCATTGCCCTGGGCAGAAAGACCAGCTTTGCCAGCCTGGGCTTCCTGCATTCTTAGCCATGGCAAGGACTCCAGTGTTTTAGACACATTATAAACCAGTTCTTGCCCAAACCCCCTTTCCAACCAAGCCAGGGCTACATTTCCAGCTGTGGGCAGCCCTCGCTCTAAATGATGACAAAGGACTAAACCTAGACAGACTGAGAGGCAGAAGGCAGAGTCAGGCCCAACTGAAGCCAAAAGGAAGAGAGCCAGGGATACTGGCAGCAGGAACAGACACACAAGCTGTGCCCTGGAGCTGATCATGGCCGGTACAAGAGTGATGAGCAGAAGATCCACGACAACCACAAGGAAGCTATGCCGGAGTGATCCGTGTCTCATCTCCACCTTAAATCAGGGATTTCGCTGATGCCAAAGCAAACCCAGTCATTGCCAGGAGGCTTTGCAGCAAACAAAGCATAATTGTATAACAGATCCTAGAGTAAAAGGTAGGAAATACTTCTAAATTAAGGGAGAGATCTGGAAGCTTTTCAAAATTACAATGCTCTTTTATTGCTTAATTTCTGATCTCCTATCTACATCTCCCTCATTTTAGCCTTGGCTGAGATATCAACTCTTGAGTTATTTTTTCTTTGACTCAGTTTCCCCCCCAGACAAAAAGGAATAAAAACCATATTTCTATTTCTATCTCTCAAATTCAACAATCCAAGAATTGTTTATTTCAAGTCATTAAATATTCATGAGTCCAGAGTTTAGGTGCTTCAGAGGATGAATGAATGAATGAATGAATGAATGAATGAATAAAACAAAACAAAGGCCTTGTTGTTAAGGAGCTCAGATCTATAAAGTTAAAAAAAATCCTCTAGGACATGGTTCCATAGTAGAGTGGTTAGCACGTCTGCTTTGCACGCAGAAGGTCCCGGGTTCACACCCCAGGGGAGCCATGGTCCATGGTCTATGGCCATGCCACCCTGAACAAGCCCGATGTCTCATCTTGGAAGCTTAGCAGAGTTGGGCCTGGTTAGTACTTGGATGAGAAACCACCTAGAAACAGGTGCTGTAGGCATTAAAAAAAAAAAAAAAAAGCTTCTGATAATCATACCAAAATGTAAACTATAATAGATGTCGTAGAAGAACAAGCCAACAGCTGGCTCATTAAACAATTTCTATACATCTGGTCTGCACTAGGCGTTGAATTAGGCATGGAAGATAAGACCACTAAAAGTTGACCAGCCCTTCCCTCAAATGTGGACAGTGTAGTGAAGACTAGGAGGTTTTTTTGGGGGTGGGGAGCAGAAATAGTCTCTGATCCTAGTGGTGAAGTGTCCAGTGAGAGAAGTCAAGCCGCTATGACAGCGCTGCCATTCCATAGCATGCCTGACGGTGTAGGCAATGCTAGCCAGCAGAGATAGTAAGACAGTGAGCTGAGTAAACTGCACAATGGCCTGGAGACAAGAGAGCATGCACTCCAAGTGCTGGGGGACACTAAGTGCCCACTTGCCCACTGCCAAGGGCATGTGTAGGGAAAGGTGAGGAGGGTGGTTCGAAGCCTCGCTGGAAAAACAGCTGTTTGTACTTTGTCTTTCAGACAAGAGAGGATCACTGTTTGGAGTGTTACGACTGGAAACTAAATCGAACAGCTGTAAAGACTCTTACCAAGGTGTGGAGGAGCAACCATTCCATGACATGGCCACTGCCTGACCACTGCCAGACCCACCAGCTAGGTCCTGGCCAGAACAGAGATTGTTTCCTGAAAACTCCTTCAGAGACTGTCTGACAGGCCCCTCCCTCCCCTATGTCCCAGGTGGGCTGGTTCCTGGAAAAGGCAATTGCCTCGCCCAAGGTCAGCATGTAAAGCATTTTCCCCTTATCTGGAGCAGATCACACCCCAGGACTCCTACCATCCTGCTCTGTACTATAGACTCCTTAGACCTGCCACGCAGTGCAGAGAATATCCATGTCATCTTGCTGCTCGTATGGACGGACCAGCATTGGACCTCGTATGTAAGTGCCTTTAATTTAATAATGGAGTCGTCAGCCTCTTTGTTTGGTCTCTGAGCCCTGGGAAATTTTATGTAACACAAGTCCAAGGCAAGAGGGCCACCCTCAGCCTCCCTCTCCTCCCTATTTGTAAGGCAGTACATTTGTCCCCAGGAAGTGAGGATCAATAAGGACAGAGACAGGGATGAGGAATATTCTGTCCTCCCTGCTTGATCCTTCAGGCACTATGAGAAATACCTTCTCTTCAAAGACCATATTCTCTAGCCAAGCCCCTTTTTATCACACAGAACTGTAATAAAAGGGTACTGTGTAAATATTAAACCCTTTAAATGCCATTGAATAGAATGCAAGCTCCAGCAGGGCAAGCAAGTTCATTTGTTTACGCTAGGCTGTATCTCAAGCACCTAGAAGAGCAGCTGGCACATGGTAGGCATGCAATAAATATTTGTCAAATGAACAAACAAAACTCAATGCATTGTGGGTGAGTATAAAATGGGACTATAAACAATCTTAAATATCATCTTTAATCTCTTCCTTTTATAGATGAGAAAATGAAGGCTTGGAGATGTCAAAGGATTCTCCTTGATTCCCAGAGTCAGCCAGGGAGTTTAATCAGTTAGTTGGAAAACCACAACTATCATCAGGTCTCCTGATAATAAATATAAAGCTCTTTACACTGTCCCACATTACCCGCTCCCCTTTTTTATATTTTTGCATTTTCAGTGCCCTATAATTAAGAGCAATGAAATTAGAAAGCAGCAGTTTAAAGATATCCAAATAATTTTATTTTGAAAATGTTGAGAACCTCCATGACACAGAATATTAAGGTTAAAAAAAAAAAACAATTGAGAGCAGAATGAAGGAAACATCCTGATTTCAGGTCAATGCAATGAAAGCAACACTCTCTCTGTGTTTTTACAACACTGTCGCTTAGAATTTCTAAGATTACCGCCATTACTCTGCTTTGAAATTGCTCAGTAACCTACATCAGACATTACTTGACTAACAATCTGGCCTTCCCTACTTGCTCCCTGGAGACTAACACATACCCAAGCTTCAAAAACCTCCCCTTGGCACTAAAAGTGTATATATTTTGAAAGGCAACAAACAGGGGCTTGTGTCATCTTTGAACAGGCTTTTGGAATCTTCTGCAAAGATTTAAAATAAAAAAGGTGCTTGGTAACCACCTGCAGGGTAAGAAACAACAAATGAATGAAAATCAAGAGAGTTTTAAATGAAGACCAAAGAAGGGAACCTCACAATGACAGTACTGTTCGGAAATAAGTATTTGTGATCATCAGCTCTATGATCATCTGCTAGATGCTGGTCAGAGTCTGCTGTGAACGATCAACAGGGTCCTTGTCCTCAAGGCACTTACTGTCTTGGCAAGAGGGACTAGAATCAGAGACATTGAATAAGGACACAGTCACCACCACTTCATTGCAATGGCAGTAACTGCCATGGAGGAGGTGTGCAGGTGCTATAATAGTGTCTCACAGGGTCCTCTGCCCGAAAAGGGCAGTCCTAGCAGAAGGAAGGATGTGTACAGATCCTGAGCAGGAAGGAAGAACTGAGAGGTGTGCATGGCAAGAATGCCAAGTGTCAGGGGGACAGGGCTTGATGCTGCTAGAGGCAGTCAGGTACAGAGCCAGAGAGGGCACTACCTAGAAGGGCACATCAACTAAGGGCTTAAGGGCTTTAGATGTTACCCTCAGAGCACTGGGAATACAAAGATTATAAAGAGATTATAATGGGAAAGACTTGATAGTTAAAAGATTATCCACTGAAAAACAGTACAAACCACTTGAAATTGAAGAATTTCAATTAGGACACAAGGCTTGTTAGTTCAGCATTTAGGAGTGACAGCAGAAAAGCAAGTCCACGGATCTATGGAATGGAGAACATATTTAGTCACTCCAAATGGTACTGATAAAACTACTAGGCACAAGACTCTGCAAACAAAACAAAACAAAACAAAAAAGGAAAAAAGGAACATGATGTTTCTAAAGACTGTACTAAAATTCAGAAATTGTTAGAAGAATCAAATAATGACTTAATATCCATTTAGTGTATAAACTCGATAATAAAATATTGAGGCTATGATTAAAAAAAAAAAATCATTCCCCCTTCTCAAACCTCCCTTGGTCATTCATGTCTCCATCTTCTGAATTCAGAGACATTGTCTAATGCCTCAGCATGTATACAGCAGTGCATCAGATACTGCTTTGCTCACTCTCCTAGATAGTTATCTTATTCAACCCTTGCTTGTGACACACTTTCCATGTGTTTATATACCTAGACTGCCATTGGGATTGTGAGCTCCTTAAGAAATTCCTACATACTTTTGTACCATCAAGGCAACTGGCATCATGCCATGCACACAGGAGCTCGCAACTACTGACTCATCAAGTGAGAAAGTGGTAAAAGACAGAAAATGGGGTTTGGAAATAATCTGTGGATTTGGGATATAGAGGTCTTTCACAATTAACTTCATTGCATGTTAAACATGTAATGCTTAAAAAAGCAAATCAAATCCTACTGCACTAAAAGATATAAAAAAGAATGTTATGAAATACAATTGTTTTAGATACTCTGCTTCATAGATGAGGGGAGATTTTCTCTCAGCTTTCCATGAAAAACTAGGCATGAATATTTTGTTTTCCCTGAAAAAAAAAAATGAGCATGCTTTTACCTTGCAGACACTGTATACTATATTGTTTCCCTTTTTTCTTTTACCATTATGCATCTAGAGCCAAATCTATGTCTCCTTATAGTAATAGACATAAATGTGTACTTCTTTGTTGTAACAGTAACCCTTTATTATTTTCCTAATTTTATTTTTCCTTGATCTTTTGCCTTGCAATTTTTGTTTTATCCATATACATCTATATCTATAGATGTAGCTATGTCATAGCCTTTGTAGAACCATCATGATTAAATCTAAATAAATTAAATAATGAAGCAAAGGATGTTTTAGCATTCCACAATTTACTCTGCTGTGCAATCTTTAGTAATAGAGTGTTCAAACCAAAGCAATTAGTCCTCAGTTAAGCTGATTTTCAATCAGAGCTACACAGAATGGCTTCCACGTCCCCCAACAAAACATCTAAAGAATGACACGGTTAGGTGTGTTTTAAGTGCCCTACCTTTACTTTTCTGCTTCTCTCAGCTCTTCGCAGTATATTTCATCTGTTGCTCAATGTCAGTTCTACTTTCTCAGGTCTACAGAATCCATTTCCTCTCTTGAAATCCTATTGCCACATATATAATTCAAGCTCACAATATTCCTCTCCTAGGCTATTGTATGATGCTCCTAGCCAATCTCATTGCCTCCCATTTCTGTTCCATCCAATCTATCTTTCAGTACAGAAGTGGAGGTTTTGTGCCAAAATGCATTCATCCATCCACTCATTCAGTAAATATCTACTGAGTACCTACTAAAGATTAGGTGTGTGTGAAGTACTGGTGACAAAGAAATAAAAAAGCCTGACCTCCTCTCAACACCTTGTGAATAGTGGAGAGCAGAGTAATAAACAAACTACAGTATACTCTGACAAGTGAGTGCTAGCAATGCCTAGTGTCCACTGAACGGAGCACACACAGCTCATTCAAGAGCTCCTCAGAGCACAGACTATCTACAGATAAGAGTGGGAGAGAAAGCTAGAGGGCAGGGAAAAGCCAGGTCAGGAAGTACCTGACATGCTGATCTCAACACCAGTGTTTCTCCATTCCCAACCCTTAAGTATGGCCTTCTGTGCCTCCTGATTTAGTCCCCAACCTACCTTTCTGATCCATTCTCAACTCCTAGCCCTGTGCCACACCAAACTACACCTCACTCCTCAAGACCTGAATCAAATTATTCCCCTGGCCACAGTATAGTCCACTCCATCTCTGCCTGCTAAAAACCCTACTTATCATTTCTTCAATATTTTTTAAAAATATTGTAACCACTAACAAGTATGAATTAAATATTGTTCCTACCCTCAAGGAAGTTAGAGTCTTGTGGAAGAAAAGTGTAAGTTGAGTAACTATCATACAGATTCCAAATAGATTCTATATATAGTAGATTTCAAGATAAAATATTAATCATGTAGAGCATTACTCTTAACTTTACTTCTCTTAATTCTAAGAAAAATCTAGCAGGAATAGTAGCTCATATTAACCCTATCTATATCACTGAGACAGCTGTTGTCCACAATCCCAAATAAAGAGTCAGGGCTGTAGCAGTGAAAAGTCTCAGCTAGCCATATCTCCATGGATTTTAAAGTAAGCAGTAAACTCAAAATTCCAAATTCTTATGACAGTTCGAAAATCATCACACTGACTTATTCGAGAATTAAATACTAAGCAGAACATGTTTCCTGAAGACAGGAATAATTGAATTTTCATGAAACGTAATGCAATGTTTGTTCATTCTATGTAAACATATACAGATTGCGAGTAAGGCTAGATTAATTCCTTCAAAGCACACTAGATTTCACAAACATAATGAAGCTGTCTGTGGTTATAACATCTCAGAAGTCAACATGTGAAGACTTTTTCATTTATTTCTCTCTACCTGAAGTGGCAGGATAAAAATGAGATGAAAACATAGGACTTTTATATGTAAATTAATCCAAAAGTAACTTTTTCAGGAAATACACAAAAAGTTCAGAATGTAAGCAAACGCTGTCTGCATATCCAGGGAATCAGCAGTGGCCCAGAAAGCCCTGAGCATTTATAACACCTCCAATCAAATCTAAAATGCTATGTTACTGTCAGTAGAGCATCATTTTTCCCAAATCCTCCTTAAAGGCAGGTTGAAGCAAACAAAGCACACAATTAGGGAAGGATATCAACTACCTTCATGGAGAATCACTGAATGTCACTCAGAAGATCACAAAGATAATGAAAGAGATGGCCCCAAACGGTCTATCTAGTGATTGCATATAGTATAGACTGGAGACTCTGGATGCAAGGAGACCAGCTAAGAAAAGGGTATTACAGAAGCCCCAGTGTGCCTTCTCTTGCACTCTATCTTTGAACCTGATGTTTCTCTTGCCTAGAACACAAGTCAGCATACTACAACCTGTAGGCCAAGAATGAATTTTGCATGTTGAAATGGTTGAGAAATATTGAAAGAATACTGTTTCATGACACATGAAAATTACATGAAATTTTCAGTGTCCATAAATAAAGCTATATTGGAACACAGCCACACTCATTTATTTATCTGTGTCTGTGGCAGTTCTCACATTACAATGGTAGAGTTGAATCACTGCAACAGAGAACAGATAGCCAAACCTAAAACATTTACCATCTGGTCCCTTATGAAACAAGTTTGCCGCTCCCAGACTAGAACACGCTTCCCCTCTCCCCAGTCCCTTTCACCACTAATTCTCACTCATCCTTTATGTCTCACTTTAGGAGACCTTTCTGAAGACCTCCCCCAAGTCATACTAGATGCTACCTCCTACTGTTCCCACAGCAAAGTGTATTCCACTCCTCTGAGCAGGCATCATGCTATATTGTAACTATATGTTTAGCTGTCCACATTCTCCATCTGACTGTAGGATCCTCAAAGGCTGGGACCATCTCTAGCTTTGTATTTCTATCATTACTTGGTAGCATCGGGTATTCAGTAAACATTGAATGAATGAATGAATGAATGAATGAAGACCTGAACTGCAAGAAAACTCTTCTTTTATGCCACAAACTCTAGTGAATTCAATAGATAAAGAAACACCAGAGAATATTTTTCTGAAACCTTATAGTCCTTGTTCTTTCCCTTCTTTCTCTGTGATTATTTTCTTACACTGTCTTAATTTCATAAACTTTAATGACATTGACAATGCCAAAATCTCTTACGAAGCCCTTTTACACTTTCCAATTTTTTATGTCCAACTGTCTTCTAGATGTTTCTATCTGAATGTTTCATAGGCACTTCAGACTTGATTCTTTAACTTTGCAAACAATGTCCATCACTCTCCAGACCCCACACACATACTACCTCAATCACATCAAAATTCTCTTTCCTCAAACATTCCAAGTCTTTTAGAAGTGTGTATTGTCTAACATGCTGCCCGCTCTGCATAAAAGGTCCTATATTTTCTCTTGTCCTGGCACAGTCCTAAACATTCTTCAAGACCAAGGTAAAATAACATCTCTTCAGGGTAACTCTTCTGGGACAACTTCCCTGATTCCCAGAGACAACACTGGCTGCTGAACCTACTTTGTCATGTGGTATGATAACTTGTTTCTTAGGATATGTGTGTGACTGTATTCCTCATTAGACCATTAGCTCCTCGAAGGCAGGAGCTCTGTCTTATTCACCTTCACTTTGCCAAGCATCAGCCTTCCCAGCAAATGCTCCCTGCATTCCTCACCCTTTCCTCAATAACCAGTCAATGAATATTTGCCCTCCTGGGTAACAAGCACCTTCACCTAACAAATTGCACTTGTCTCAATAAGATCCTCAAGGCAGACAGCATTATTAGTCAGATTGCTCAGTGCCCCTCAAATCATATCTGCATTTGGTTCTCTAGTACACACACCTAAAATACTGCCCCATTAAACAACTCTAATTCCTCATATGCCAAATAAGGGTATTAGGCTAGATCAGTGGTTCTTAACTTTTTTAAGCCACAGAACCCTTTGAGAATCTCATGAAAACCATAATTACGCTCCCTTGTCTCAAATGTCCCTACAAATAGGTATAAAAGCTGACGTGTAATTTCAGGGGATTCACAGAGTTAATATCTAGTATTATTTCCAACTTTAACACTTTCCGAAGAATGGAAGAGTTAGTGAGGGGAGAAAAGATTCAACACTTTTTGATAACGTACCATGCACCAGATACCATGCTAAGCACATTATATGCATTAATTCATTTACTTTTCATCCCAAACCAATGAGGTACATGTTATTACTTTCATTTTATAGATTCAGTACTGAAACTCAAAGACGTTAAGTGGTAAATGTATTTGTCAGTGAAGGTTATCTTCCTGGTCTAAAGTTTCCAAATATTTTCTATAGAATCATGCACGTCTACCCCATGGTGGTCAAGGAAACCAGTCGGTAGAGACTAGTAAGTCCCAGAATAAGCAAGTCCTATGAGACCCTGTCCTTTTCCCTTCTCTAGCTTTTCCCCATGCCTACTATTCCATGCACCACTGACAAAGAACATCAGTTCAACTAATGAGGAGCTCCAATTCCCAGCCCCCTCAATGGCTATCAGAAAAATAATGAGCCATGGAAGAATGACTTTAATTAAATAAATCAACTAAAAGTCCCACTAGCCCAAAGGGAGGGAGCTACACAAAGACCATTTCAGGTCTGCTCAGTTAGAGACATATGTCTCAGTGCTATACAACCAATGTAGAGTACTCATTAACCAGCTACTCTCCAAGAAGAAGACATACTTGGACATAGAGAGGATCCACAGAAAGCCTGTCCAAGGAAAGCCAGAACAATGGTCTAGAAGAGATAAGAGCCATTTTCACCACATGCATTTCATCCAGGAATGAATCCAGGTTTTGTAGGGCTCGAAGCTTATATAATTCAGAACTTTTTTAAAACAAAAATAAAATGTTACTTCTTTTAACTTCAGAGGAGATCTGCCTCCTCTATCATAAAGAATACCTCCTATAAGAAAGAAGTCATGCTAGTTATTTATGGTTCAGGCATCTGAAGGTAAAGAAGGTGGGAGACGGGGGCCATGGAATTCACCTCTAATTCTCTGGAGGGTATACAGTGGTGAAGTATACCTAAAGGTTCTATGTGTCAGTTCTATCTGGGAAGGCTGCATCTAGACCTATCTGATTGCTATGTCCATGACCTCTTCATCATGCCAAGAAAGTGGACCCTGGGCACACAGTCTGGCTATAACTCCTAAAATTCACTCCAACCTGGTCCCCCTTCTCTCCCTCCTGCCACTGCTTCAGCTCCCACTGACGTAATTTAGAGTCCACACTGTTCACCTGGTCTCTCTACAAAGAACTGGCATTTCTTTGACTCACTCTCCACAGTAATGCCAGTTTCTAAAACATAAACCTGATCATCTCTCTCTCTGACTTAAAATCTTTCAATTGTGTGCACTACCTGAAGGATGAAATTTGAGGTCTTTTGTCTTCCAAGACCTTCCAGAGCCGACCCCTACCAAGGTGGTTTCAGCTTTCTCTGCTTGATTCATATGCCCCCTGGTTTTTCTAGGACTCTACACTAATCGGTCTTCCCAGAACAAGTAGTGCTGCCTTCTGTCTTTGCGACTTCTTGCACAAACTACTCTTTTTAGGGCGTTATAGATAAATCTCACCCCAAATCCCTGTCTGGTTTAGGGAACAACCACTACACAAACTAATGTACTAGGAATCTATTTCAATGGCTTCTCTAGAGAAGGAGGAAAACAGAAAAAGTCAAGCTCTTTTCCAATCATCTTTCTCACTAAGCTAGAAAAGGAGGCAGTAAGGAAAAGCTCAAAAGAAATAAACAAATTCTGTAAAATGGTTTTGGAAGAGAGAATTGTAAGCACAGTATGAGCCATGGATAAGCTAAAAAAGAATATGCAAAACAACCATGATGTGCACTTTATCAGACAGCTACTATGGCTAGACAAACCACTACAAAATTTCAGTGGCATATAACAACCATACCTCTATGGGGCTGGGGCTCAGCTGGTCCAGACTGGGCTGGGCTTCAAACTCCCAGGTGGTTCCAATCCACTACACATATCTCTTACTGTTCTAGAACCAGCAGGCTATCTGTGTTCATCTCATAACAAAGGTGGAAACAAAAGAGGACAAAACCAACTGCCAAGTACACTTCAAGTCTCTCTATCACATCTACTAATATTCCTTCAGCCAAAGTAGACAGGTGGCCAAGCCAAAAATCAATGCAGCAGAGAAGTATACTCCTCTCACAGTGGAAAGTGCTTCAGAGTCACCAGCAAAGTACAAGGATACAGGATAGGGGAAGAACTGGGAATAATGGAGTCTGATGAAACAAATGACGATTTGCAACAATCCAAACTTGCCAAATTTCCATTTCTTTCTAATCCAAACCTGTTATTTGGAAACTAACAAACTACTCCAGTAGCTTCAAAGTGTCAAAAGCTAATAATTAGACTGTGTTGTTGGGGTTACTGTTTCATGAATGGGGGAGAAAATAAGAAAAGGAAAAGTTGGAAAAAATGGAAAATTCAGTTCATATTGATGGGGGAAGAACTGAAGAATTAAATCACAATTGCCTTATATTTGCCAAATACATGAGACCTCAGACATTGAAAATAATGCACAGAACAGAATCTCTGCTTTCCAAGTCTCCTATGTATAGAAATTATGCCACAGATAGTATGCAACACATATTACAATAGCTATAAAAACATCAGAAATGAATCGAACCACTGATCTAGTTTTATTGCAATAACAAATACTGAGCAAGATTGGGGGGGAACTAAAAAATACAGCAGGAAACAAATCACATTCTTTGCAAGTGTAGTCCCCAAGCAAGCTCCAAGCTACAATTCCTAGTCAAACAAGAGCATCCTAGAGCATACGTTACCAGCCAAGAGAAGCTGTCAGAGGGTGGGACCAAAACTGACAGAACATTAGGAGAAAGTGGGTAGATGTTTGAAAGTCATTAAATATTTAGAATCCCCATGCTAAAAATATGAATGATATAGCAATAACATCAGAGACTTAAACTACCAAAATCAAGCATGACAAGCAGAAGGGTTATCGTTATGGAACTTGTCAACTTACACCCACTCACATTCCCTGACAAAGTGATGTTTTTGGAGAATGATGTTATATAAAGAAACCTAAAGCTACTTAAGTAAGAAACATATATATTTCATTTATGAAAGACCAACTTGTAAAAAAAATAAAATAAAAGGCACGAACCTGAAGAACACAATCCCAACATATAACAATAACAAATGATTAGTACAGTAGCCCCCCGCCCCCATCTTTGTGGTTTTGCTTTCCGTCGTTCCAGTTACCCACAGTCAGCAATGGTCCCAAAATATTAAATGAAAAACTCCAGAAATAAACAATCCGTAAGTGTTAAATCGCTAAATTGAGCATTGTTCTGCATAGCGTGATGAAGTCTCTCACTGTCCCTCTTCGTCTTGCCTGGGATTTGAATCATCCCTTTGTCCATTATATCCACACTGTATACACTCCCCGCTCCGTTAGTCACTTAGCAGCCATCTCAAATAGCAGATCAACTCACAAGGTATCGCAGTGCTTCTGTCCAAGTAACACTTATTTTATTTAATAATGGCCCCAAAGCACAAGAGGAATCATGCTTAGCAATTCAGATATGCCAAAAGAAGCCATAAAGTTCTTCCTTTAAGTGAAAAGGTAAAACTTCTTGCCTTAATATGGCATTTTATCATCTCACATGATCATCATCAGGGTTGAGTACAGTAAAATAAGGTATTTTGAGTAAGAGATCATATTCACATAACTTTTATTTTGTATAGTTGTAACTGTTCTATTTTATTATTAGTTATTGTTAATCTTTTACTGAGCCTAATATATAAATTAAACTTTATCATAGGTATGTATGTATAGGAAAAAAACATAGTATATATAGGGTTCAGTACTATCCATGGTTTCAGGCATCCACTGGGGAGCTTGGAAGGTATCTCCCGTGTATAATGGGGGAACCACTGTTTTCAAAATAAATGATGAATTCCTACCAATCAATTAGAAAAAGACAAAATTAAGCTCCACCCTAAAATGAACAAAAGAAAAACTATAAGTGTCAGATAAATATATAAAAATGCATTCAACCTTAATAGTAATGAGGTAAATGCAAATGAAACCACAATGAAATACCATTTTATACTCACTAGATTGGCAAAATAAGTTGAACAAAGTCAAGTGTCGAAGAAGATGTAGAGCAACAAGAATTTTCACATATAGGCTCAAGAAAGTATAAATTGGCCCCACGGTTTTGGGAAACAATCTAGTGATAGCCAATAAAGATAAAGATGCTCATAATTATCAATTTAGCAATTTCATTGTGAAAGTATACCTTAGAGAAACTCTTACACCTGTATATACAGGATGTACAAGATGTTCAGCAGTAGCATTTGTAATAACAAAAAAAAAAAAATTGGCAATAGTCTAATGTCCATTAAAGAATGGATGAATAAACTGGCATATTCATCCAATAGAATTTAAGCAGTGAAAAATGAATGAATTAAAACTGTATGACGACACAGATGAATTTCTCAATATTACATGAAAAACTAAAGTCCTAACAGTATACATAGTGTGGTTCCATCTGTTAAAGTTTAAAACCCAGTGAAAGTTAACTTGTTTTACAAAAATACATGTTAAAACTATAATGAAAATCAAGGTAACACAAAATTCACAACAGAGATTGCTCACAGGAAGGAGGGAAAGAGGGAAGATATTAATACAGGGAACTTCAACTGTATAATGTCTTGTCTCTTAAGTTGTGTAGCGGATACTGGATAGGTAGCTATAATAAAGGATTGGAAGACAGGAAGATGATAGGTAGATAGGTAGGTAGGAAGATAGATAGATAGATAGATAGATAGATAGATAGGCAGACAGACATATAGATGGATATAAAAGGATAAATACATACATACATACATACACACACACACACACGTTTATAAAATATAGGATAAAGTGTTTCAATGAAAAATATTTAAGGAAAAATAATTTTTAAAAATAGGGAGACTTGAGCATGTTTATGGCAAAGAGTAAAGAATGGATAGAAGAACAAAGTTGGAGGACTCATACTTCTCAATTTCAAAACTTCCTACAAAACTATCAAAATAGTGCAGTACTAAGCATGAAGGAATCAAAAAAGTGCAGTACTAAGCATGAAGACAGAAATATAGAACCATGGAATAGAGTCACAACTCCAGAAATAAATCCACACATCTATGGTCAATCGATTCTCAACAAGGGTGCCAAGATCTTTCAGTGGAGAAGGAGTAGTTACTTCAACAAATGATGCTGGATCAACTGGATGTCCACATGCAAAAGAATGAAGTTGGACCTCTACTTCACGCCATATACAAAAATCACCACAAAATGGACCAATGGCCTAAATGTAAGAGCTATAACCACAGAACTCCTAGAAGAAAACATAGGGATAAATCTTCTTGATCTTATAGTTGGTAATGGACTTAGATATGACACCAAAAGCAGATGCCAGAGAAGAAAAAGAATAGATAAATTAGACTACATCAAAATTGCATTAAAATCTTTTGTGTTTCAAAGGACATTACCAAGAAAATGAAAAGAAAACCTAGAGATTTGGACAAAGTATTTACAATCATACCTCTGATAAGGATCTAGTATCCAGAATAAAGACCTCTTAGAACTCAACAACAAAAAGACGAACAATCTAATTTAAAAAATGGGCAAAGGAGTTGAATAGACACTTTTCCAAAGAAAATATACAAATGGCTAACAAGTATATGAAAAGATGTTTCACATTATAAGTCATTAGAGAAAAGAAAATCAAAACCACAATGAGGTACCACTCCTTGTCTACTGAGATGGCTATAAAATAAATCAATACAATATAGAGCAAACAAAAAATAACAGGCATTGACAAGGATGTGGAGAAATTGGACTCTCATAAACTGCTGGTGGGCATGTAAAATGGGTTAGCTATTGTAGAAGACAGTTTAGCACTTCTTCAAAAAGTTAAATACATTATTATCATATGACTCAGCAATTCCACTCCTAGATATATACCCAAAAGAAATGAAAACAGGGACTCAATCAAATACATGCACATGCATGTGTATAGCAGCACTATTCACAATAGTCAAAACATAGAAATAGTACCAAATGTCCATAATGAATGAGTGGATAAATTGTGGTATATGTACACAATGGAATATTATTCACCCATGAAAAGGAATGAAGTATTGATGTATGCTATGATGTGGATATATCTCCAAAACATTATGCTACGTAAAAGAAGTGAGACACAAAAGGTCGCCTACTGTAAGACTCCATTTATATGAAATCATAATAGACAAATCTTCCGAGGCAAAACACTGAACATGGTTGCCAGGGGAAGGAGAGGTGAAGGAAACTGCTCAAAGGGTAAGATGTTTTACTTTGGAGTAATGGAAATCGCAGAGACTTAGGCAGAGGTAGGGATTGCACAACCCTGTAAATTTACTAAAATGCCACTGAAATGGTTAATTTGATTTTATGTGATTTTTACCTCAATAAATTATTTAAACACTTAAAAAAAAATAAATAGAAAATCTGCAGCAAGAAAAATGAGGATAAGTGATAAACTCAGATTCTAGGCATAATATAGTCCAGAGTCACTGTCACCTAGCCTTGGCAAAGAGAAGAAGTTGTATGAAAATATAAGGAAGTCCTGTGATGAAGAAGAGGGAAATTGAGAGTTCACTTAAGGTGGCTTAAATGGTCTAAGCAAAATAGAAAGTGCACATGTTAAGAACACAGAGATGAGAATAAAGTTATAATTTGAGGTGGGACAATAAAAAGAAAACATATGGTACATATCCTAGAATCTCTTCAACCGCCATTAGAGAACAGACTAAGTCAAAATCTTCTGGAAACATGTTCAACTACATTACTAACCAGAGAAAAAGAAATTAAAACAATACCAATACAACATTTTTTCCCTCTTAGATGCGAAGAGTAAAGATATTAAAAGTGTTCAGTGCTGGTGAGGGTATGGGACAAGAAGCACTTTCAAATACTTCAGGTGCTTTTTTCCAGTGTTTATCAGGCAATACACATCATAAACCTTGGAGGAGAAAAAGCCGGTGATTCCAGTTCTATAAACTTATCCCAGTGCAACACTAAAGCCAGTGTGGGAGGACACATGTACAAAGACTGTTTATTGTCAACAATACATCAATATAGAAATGACTAAAAAGAATCATCCGCAATGGTTATGTGGCCCTTAACAATGATATTTGGTAATAGCAAAGACATTCATGTCAAATTTGTTCTGAAAAAGCATAATAAAAAAATTTCAAAGTGTAATTTCATTTTTATAAAATATATATTCTACATATGTATTATTAGGTATATCTAATAATTATGCATAAGAAATATTTTTAAAGTTTTATCTAAGTGAAAATGGAATTACCTTTTTCTTATATTTTAATTTCTTAATTTTTCAATGATTACAGATTACTTTTATATAAGTAAAAAATCTTACTCCTTATCCATTTTGAAAAGGGAAAATGGACAAAGGCTAAGTAAATATTTTAACAGTCACTTCTATTTTGACAGCTTGAAAATATGTCACTAGGAGGAACTTCAAGGCAAAACCTATGCATGGGGCTGATACATATTTGTTTGCTTTTCTGAAAAGGCACTCAAAAAGACAAGACTGACTTAAAGAAGTAAGAAAGTTAGGAAGATAAAGGAAAGAAAGGGAGAGAGAGAAAAAAAAAATATAGGAGGGAGAGAAGGAAGGGAAGTAGCCATAATTAGCCAGATCTTAATAGTCTTAACCAGTTGTTTTACGTCAAAAATTCACTATGCTTACTTCTGATTAATAAAGTTGATGAATTAAATATACAGTAGGGCCAGGATACCCACATTTTTCTGGCACCACGGAGTTATGTCATGTAATTATACTTTTACCTAGAGTGTCTTCATAATTCAACCTAGAGTTAAATTCTACAGGGGCATAAGCCCACTATCCCTCACTCTGATTACAACTCAAATCCCTGGACAAGTACAAAACAACTATAGAGTACTCTGAAAAGTAGACAGACAAATTTTGATTGAATCAAAACCTGAAGAAGTAACTTACACAAGATGAAATTTTTTGTTTGTTTTCAAAGAAAAGCCCCAGTTTCAGAGCTGCACAACATCACAGGCAGATAAGACTCAAAGAGAAAGCCTGTTTTTCTGTGCACAGGTAAAAGGCTTCTGTGAGCTGGAGTAAAGTGAACCCAAAAAGGGGATGCCCTAATTCTAACTGCAGAAGTATCAACCTAACCCCTGAGCTACATATGCAAAGCATAGGCTCAAACCAGCATAGCACCGACTAAAGAAACTGAACTGCTATTTGTACCATTCACAGAAGTTTCAAGCTAACCCCCTGAAATACACATGTGCAAGACAGACACAAATCAGCAAAGCAAAGATTTACACGGAGATCTGAATCACTGCCATTCTCAGACAAAGGAATACTAGGAGACGTGTTCAATAAGAATTGCTTAATAGGAAGTTTTCCACACTGAGAGGGAAAAACACCAGAAAGAAACATGGATCTTCAAGAATGAAGAACAAAATGATAAATAACTAGGTGAATATAAAAGAATACAGTTTTCCTCTTACGTTCTTTAAAATGCTATGACTATTTAAAAACAGAAGTTTTAACACTGGTGCAGTTTTCAATGCATGTAGACACAGTACATGTAACTAAAACAACATATAAATAACTGAGGAGGAGAACAGGTAAAGCTAGAATGTATATTTTAATATAAATAAAACAGACTTCAAGAAAAAGAAAATTACCAGAGATAAAGATGGATATTTCGTAAAGATAAAAGGGGCAATTCATGCAGAAGATATAATGGTTATAAAAGTGTATGCACCTAATAATACAGCATGAAAACTTGAAAAAAAAAGATAGAATAAAAGAGTAAAATAGAAAAGTCCATAATCATAGTAGGAAATTTTAACACTCTTTTCAGACAAATCGATAGAATATTAAGACCAAAAATATCAGTAGACATAGAAGAGCTGAATGCTATTCAATCACATTGATCTATTTGACATTTATAGACTATTCCACTCCTAGATTTTTTTTCTCAAGAGAAACACATGTCCGCACAAAGACTTCTATACAAATATTTACAGCAGCTTTATTCATAATACGCAAAAACTGGAAATAATCTAAATGTCCATTAATAGCAAATAGATAAACAAATCAGAGTATACTCACAACAAAAAGAACTGATACAACATTGACAGATACACACAACATCATTAACATATCTAAAAATCATTACGCTGAGGGAAAGAAGAATAAAGAATACATACTGTATAAGTGATTTATATAAAATTAGAAAATCCAAACTAATCTATAATGACAGATCAGTGGTTGCCTGGAGACAGGGATAGATGGAGGAATAGATTACAAAAAGAGCACAAACTTTGGTTCATGATGAAAATGTTTATTATCTTAATTATGATGATGGTCTCACAGATCTACACATATGGTAAAAATTATATACTTTATATATGTGTAATTCATTACTCTTTGATTATTCCCTCAAATTAAGGAAAATATTCTACCTATCTTAAAGACAATGTTTTTCAGGCATGGTATAAGTGCAGGTCATTCACAAGAATTATCCAAGGTATTTACTTAAAATGCACATCTTGGTCTCCATCCCAGACCTACAGAGTCTGACACTCAACGAGCAGACATTTTAAATAAGCTCCCCAGGTGATTAGTAGGCACGCATCTGACAACCACCGTTTAAGACCCGGTTCAAATGCCGCCTCCTCTATAACATCTCCACTGATTTAACTGATAGAGTTCCTTCTTCACATCTCCCAAAGCTCCATCTTAAGAATGGTATTAAGCTACCGGCTCTAATTACATAGCCTTACTTTCCTTACCACACTTAAAGTTTTACAGGGAGAAATCATATCTCAGCAAGTTTTGTGCTCTCCTTTTTGTCTAGCACAGTGCCTTACACATAAGATACTAAGTATAAGAATGGTATGTCTGCTTGTATATAACACAATGCTGGTACAATCTTGGCCCATGATGTCTAAAAGTTAGACCAAGAACACCAAATGGTATAAGTGTGTCTAGAGGTTGTACAGATTGGCTACCAAAGAAAGGAACAGACTGGAAATAGATTTACACTTATACAGGAGAAGAAGTATTGGGTATGACAACTGGGCATCCAAAGATAAAGTATATACCCCCTTGCAAATAGGAACCTAACTTATTCTGGGATGCACATTTCTAATATCCGTATCAACAATATTTCATCCTGAATTTAACCAGGACAAGGGCTTGGCACATCTTCTCCAATCCTTCTCTCCTCCCCATTTTGCTCACTGTATCTCTACTACAAATACTTACCACATGGTACTTTAATCATTTATTTCTATGTCTGTGTGTGCTACGCTATTTTCAAAGGCAAAGACGATGCTAGTTTGCTTTTCTATAGCCATAGAAAAAATTCAAAAAATATTTGACAAAGAAACAAAAAAAGATCGTTTAAAACTGGCAACTGTTCATGTACATATTTATGTTTTTCTGTAAAGAAACAATTTTTAAATTTTAATGAAGATGTAAGTAAGGTGATTCCATTTTTACAAAGTTCTTTTCCACTATAGAGCCTTCTCTCGCTCGGCCTATGTACAATCTTCTAAATTTCGCAGGGACTCAATAAATGATAAATTCATTTCTAGCATGATCATGACCCACAGTCATTCCTGATGATAGTTTTAGATGTTCATGCTCCACATACTATCCGAAAAGACATTAGCAGCCTGAGTCAGCCCAATGAGAAATAACTGTGAAGTATTTGGGGACATGACTCAGTACTGTCCTCTAAACATATCCTTAAGGAAAAAAACAATCACATCATGACAAGTCACCACCCACCTCAGAATTACTAAATCTAAGGGGTCTGAAAGCAATGGTGAAGACATTATATTTTAAAGAAAAATTTTTAAAAAATTCTATAAACTATCTGGAAGAGCCTTATGTTATTCCGTTCATAAAAACACATATATGCTATAGTCAACTTAAAAGTGTAATGAAGTGTTTTCATTGACTGTTCAAATTAACAATCTAATCTCTGTTTTGAATTAAATGTACTCTACCATAGAGATAATATACATGGGGCACTGTCCTTCTTCAGGGGCCATAAATAACTACAGAACAAATAGGAGTTTTGTTTGCTGTTATTTTTTTCATTTGTTTGCAATGCTTCATTCTATGTTAGAATAACTTATTTGAACTGAATTTCTAGCTACTTCAAAATCATGCAACTTACTATTCAGGTAGTACAGCACAGTGGTTAACTGTTATCAGAAAGACTTGGGCAAGTTGCACTACCGCTATCTAGCTATTTAGTCTTGATCACCTTTCTCAGGCTCTGTGAAAAATAGGGATAATGACGGCTCTACCTCAGAGCCTTGTAATAGAGGTTAAATAACAAACATCTAAAACATTTAATGAGAGGCTGGCACACAATGAGG
Organism: Pteropus medius; assembly: GCF_902729225.1. Classification (NCBI taxonomy): domain Eukaryota; kingdom Metazoa; phylum Chordata; class Mammalia; order Chiroptera; family Pteropodidae; genus Pteropus; species Pteropus medius. The sequence continues at coordinate 4,520,315 of NW_024344241.1, forward strand.
ACTCAACTGATGTCTGCAGGTATCGTTGTCTCATCAGCTTCTTTGGTTTCTAGTTATTTTGCCATTTACCTGAACCTCTATAAGAACTTTAAAAGAAGGAGAATCTAAAACCATCAACTTTACTGTTTCCTGGAGTTCTGTTAAAAAAGGGGAGGAAAGGGAAGAAGAGGGAAGGGAATAAAATATAGGAGAACGAGATGGATGAAGTGAACATAGACTTTATGCCATAAAAAACTCAGAAATAAATAAGAACATAAGCTATATTTACAAATACTCTCTGTGATTTTGCCTGCCAGGCACAATTAAAAATGTAACTATGTATGTCAAAACACATTCAAGTCTGAGAATACAGAGCAGAATTTTGTCATAATAATTTCAAGTTCAAATAGCAAAGGCTACACAGAATTTCTTTTCTAAAACCATCTCTTTCTTTTCTTTAGTCTCCCTCTCTTATGAGGTATTTAAATTTTATGTGTACAATTTCCCAACAACATAAAGCACATCCTACCACCACTGAGACTCTCTCAAACATATTTGCATATTAGGTATCGTCTACTTGTTTGTTTTTTCACTTTGCCATTTCCTTCAAGAACACTTGACGTGGCTAATCTAACCATAGAACAGCAGTCTCCTTAATGTGCAATCATGATTTGGAAACCTGTTTCAGATAACTAATTCAGTCAATTACTGTGTAAATAAACTTCATACAAACCCATCAAGGATACTAGAAAACATACAAGGAAGCACAATTCCAAGTGACAACTGATACATAAGTTGATACATTCCCTCATCTGCTTTCTTAGTTCTGGCCCCTAACGCCAAGCATTCTTGGGAGAAGGATGCTTAGGATTCCTTCAAATCTTTTGCCTAAAATAAAACACTACAGAAGTATTTGAAGTTAGCTCCCACTCAAGAAAAGAATAAATCTTACATAGTTACTCCCAGTATTATGTGTTTTCTATTAAGATGCATATACATCGATTAGACTGATTTTTCTGTTTCTTAGTCCTCTTAATTTTCCTTTTTCCTCTAAAATCAATCACTTAATCTAGAATCATAGATACCGAGATAACTAAAATCAGAGGTAATCTAGTTCCAGTTGGTTAGAAATCACTTCTTATTATGCACTACTGGGGGGGAGGGCAGCGGTGGGGAATACAAAGAAATCCTATTAAATAACTCTAGAGCAGCATTTGGAAAAAGTATACCTATTTACAGATTTAAAAAAAAAAAAAAATTTCTGGTTTCACCTACACAGCCACAATGTGCCTCTATAATGAGAAAAGCCCTTAAAACTCATGGAATAAAAATCATTTCTATGATATGCAGGACGGTCTCTGTTTAAATATTTCCTATTAAGGGGACTCTGTTGATAAATGGTGCTGACCATTTGAAAATTTAGAAGAAATTAGCAGTTAATTTTTATTGACTGTTTTCCAGGTGCCAGAACCTGTGCTAAAGCACATTATATGTATCACCGTGATTAATCCTCACATAACTCTGAGGGAGGTGATACTGTGTCTATTTTTACTATGAGAACACCAGGACTTGCAAGAGTTAAGCAACTTTCCTGAAGACATACAGCTGTCGATTGACAGAAAATCTGGTGTTTCCAGACACCCAAACCCAGGCCTCACAAATTTTATTCACAGGCCTTAATATGTGACCTCTGTGTTCCCTCTTCTGTAATATAGATCCACAAATATTTGAAAACTATCCAAGAAGCATATGGCAGTGTGCTGGGCTTTCTCCAAAGCCTTCCTTGGCAGAATGGAGAGGACTCTGTGAGCTGACTGTAGGCAGAGTTACCTAAGAGTAAGAAGGGAAGGCCAGGCCTCTGGTCTCCCAGCCCAGATAACGCAAACTGCTGTACTTCACTGTCACCTCACCTCTTCCATCTCACCTCACCCTTATTCTCTAACCCTATCACCTTATGTATGGTCTATCTACATTTCTTAGTTACCAAGAGCAGGACTGCTCTTTTCCATTCTACTGTAGGAAGCCCCGTGACCAACCCTGAGCCAGAGCTACTGCCCTCCAAGGTCTCAGAGCAAATGTTCTACAGGAGCTGGGCGGGAATGTAGTGGGGGTGGGAGGGGAGCAGAAGTGCAATCTGCAATGTGCATCACTTCCACTCCACTTACAGTCTATGCAATGCACCCCTGCTCAAATGCCCAGTCTCGACAGACTTCCCATGGAAGACTTATACTCTGAAAAATATGTTTTAAATTGGATTCAGATACTGACTTTTTTGTATTTTGTTTGTTTATTTGTAATATAAAGACTCTTATAAACCATTTTAATTAATGTTGAAAATTGATTTATCACTCTGAAACATGCTCATATTTTTGATATCCAGGTATTAAGGTATTAGCCCATCTTATAAAAATACATTATGTGTACTTATTTTTAGATGACTTCAAACCTGCTTCTATTGACACTTCCTGTGGATATCCTGAGTGTGGCAAAGGTGAACAGGTGGCAATAACTCTGCCAAATATAAAAGTGAGTATTTGTATATACTTAGACTAAAGGAATATTTTTGCAAAATTTCCACTAAATTTATTTAATTTTTTATTTTTTTGCCTTGGTTGACTTGGAGTTTTTTGTTTTGTTTTGTTTTGTTTTTAATTTATGTATAGTTGATTTTTAAGAAAAACTCACACCTCTCAAACTAAGTTTAGAAAGAATCATTTTTGTTAAGCAATGATCTTATAGAGAAGAGCTGGAAAGATCTTTCTCAAGTACTTATATATAGAGATAGAATTTAATCAGAGATCTCATCTTCCAACTTATCTTCAGTTGGGTGGGACCACCAATCCTGAGGGCAGCAAACAACTAAACATTACAGGACTAAGTATTACATTGTGTTTTATTGTATTTATGAAATATCTGATGAATTTGGGGTGCTATTCTAAATGCAATAAGAACAAACCCCAATGGCTTTGTTCTTATAGTTTGAAAGACAAACAGCACCCATGTGACATGCATCAAATGCCAATTAAAAGCAACATATTAACAAATATGAAATCATGAAGTACAAATCCAACAACCAAGTGTTGACAAGAAAAAACTCCAAAAAAAGAACCAGGATAAAATTAGGCATGAGGGATTAGTGTGTCTAGAGTTAAGTGTCAGAGATAAGTCTGGAAGGTAGTATGAGAGGAGAAAGATGGTGAGGCTACCCCTACAGGAAGATGTAAATGAATAGGTAAATGAATATATAAATGAGGTTAGAGGAGAAGAGAGCCTATAAATAAAATGTTGGATTATTTTCTACCTGAATTTACCAGTTGTTGTTCCATCACTCCACAGCCAAGAACTTCTAGCCATTCTCCATGGAAGTTGATCTCCAGCTCAAAGGAAGGATGAGTAAAAGGAAAGTAGCAATCTACCCATCTAATGTCCAGCCCTGCAAAGACGCCAGATAAAAACACTGTTAAAAGGCAGTATACTCTTTCTTGTGATCAAATATGTCCTTCAGCTAAAAACACCAATTACTACATTCTGAGTGAAATAAATAGCAAACAAATTAATTTGCAATATGTTAGAGGGAGGCGATAAATCTTAAAACTTGTGAAAACCTGGGAATGTCTTTTCCAATATGAAAAACACTTTATGCGGTTCCAGGGCCCTCTAAAACCAAATCAATCACCTGTCAAATCCCTGCAACTACCTGGCAGAGGAAAAAATTAGGTCAAAATCACAGATAATCAGGAAATTCTGCTAGTTTCTATAAGTAAAAATGGCATCTTTTCAGAGTTAAAGAAAAAAATATTTTTACTATACAGTCCTTCAAACTTACATAACAACAATATGACAAATTTAAAATAAACTACAACTTTCATTTCCATGAGTACATATATATTAATTTTTTAATTAAGTTTATGAGCTAAAAGTTAAATAAGATCAGCTAAATTTAACCAAAACATTTAAAGAGCCAAAACATTTTTTTCTATAAATGACTGATAAATATACTTACAGCTAAACAAAGTACATGCCAGAATTAATCTCTCAATAAACAATCATAAATATGGTACTTATTTATATGCATTGATATTATTTAACAAAAGACTAATGAATTTAAAACAGTTAAAGCCTGCAAAGAGCAGAGATTACTAAAAGAAGAGAAACCAGATGAGAAAGTCACCTAATAGCCAGTTAAGCACTGTGAGAAACACACAAAAAAAGTGGGCATTAGGCAAATTACCTATGGCCTCCATCCTATGTTCCTTTCACTTTGTGTAATGATTATTCTGTTGCTTCAGGCAACATTCCCAATGGTGTTTCTCCACAGTAACATGCTTCTCTATGAATTTAAAATACTATGCTTTCTTGTCCAAGACTATTTTTGCATTTTAAACTTGGTGGAAATCAGAATGAGAAACAAATAAAAACAATAACAAAAATTGCTTCCATTTACTGAGCACTCACTATGCCTCTATCATCTCATTTTAAAGAGAGGAGCAAAAAACTATTAGAAAGGTCAAGTATTTTGCTCAAGGAGTACAGCTAGCAGATAAAGAAGCTAAATCCAGTTCTGACCTACTCCAAAACTCCAATTAAAACATAATTCCCTGCCCATCAAAAAAGATATTGCAAGAATCAAAAATCAGATGGGAACAGAATTACAAGACAGGGACCTTTCCTATGCCCCAAATTAAATAGAAGGTAGATTTTTCTTTCATTGTTCTGTTTTAGTTGCATTTATTTTTCTAGTTCCTTGCTGTCTATGGCAAGTGAATAACTGATTTGTTTACAACAGTAATATAATACTTCCTGTTTTTATTATACATGTGGTATAACAGACAAACATTAAACTGCATATATAGTGTACAATTTGGTAAATACTGACATATGTATACATCCATGAAACTGTCACCACAATAAATACAGTGAACATATCCATTGCCCCCAAAGTTTCCTCCTGCCTTTCTGTAATCCCACCTATCTGCCCATCACCCCTCCTTCTCTCTTCTCCTCACACCCATTATCCGCAGGCAACCACTGATCTCGTTTCACTATAGATGAGTTTGCATTTCTTAGAATTTTATAAAAATGGAATCATACAGAATGTAATCTTTTTTGGGGGGGAGGGGGAAGCTGGCTTCTTTCACTCAGCATAATTATTTTAAGATTCACTCATGGTGTTGCACATATCAATAGTTTATTCCTTTTCATTACCAAGTAGATTTTGACATTTTTTTCTGAGAAAAAAAGCAGGCCCTACTGCAAGCCACTGGGGAAGTGTCTGCAGGTCCCCTGAGTAACCCAGACTTTTCTTCGTAAAAGCTCCTATGTGCAGAGCAATTGCTCATTCCCAATGGTATTCTGGGAAGAAGGTATCTGAACACCTATGTGATTGTGCATCTTTGGAACCAACAATCCCCTACCAATATTCTTATCAAAAAGTTCCAAAGACAATCCTGCTGGCAAACAGAAATGTGTGAAACACTGGGATATATGACTGAGTGCAGAAGGACCGACAGACAAAACCATTTTTATCATTCTTTTTTAATAACTCCTGGCAGGTAAGGACAAATCACCTTCTAAAAACAATTTAGAAAAACAAATTTTGTGTACATGGTTTTTTATACTTGGCTCAAATTTTACCAAAAGAAGAGCACTCTGGGTTAACATGATGATTTCATCATCGTATAATCAAATATCACCTAAGTGCCTAGAACACAGGTGATGTTGACACAAATTAATTTTCTTTGTATGGACAATCTAAACAAATAACATAGTTTTTTGGACAATCTAAACAAATAACATAGTTATATAGTTTTATATTTCACACCAGTAAAATCTTAAGTTCTCCCTAGTCAGAGAAAAAAAAAATTAAAGACATTAATAAACTCCCCAAATAATCTCAGTGATTAAAGTAATTCTATTATCAGTTTATTAAGCCCAAACTAAATCCTTATTGCATAAAGTCTACGGGAAGCTGAGCCTCCCTAGAGACATGACCCTCTTTACATGCGCCCGTCTGAGATGCTGGTGCTGATGGTGTCATTGAAGCACAAGGATGGAAATAAAAAGTGATGTGTCAATCTCTCCCCTTCCCCAGGAACCTTCCTTTACTGAAGGGCATTCACTTTGCCACTTGTAAAACTAGAAAAAAAAATTATAACTTTAGATTAATATTTTTAACATTGAAATAAATTCTTAAGACTTCCATATGTTAGTTGGTCAACCTTTGTTCTTCCTTGGGTTAAGACCTCAGCCACCACGGCCCTCGGTTTCTTCTTGTTCTGTCATCCTACAGGTGTCTCTCTCAGTAGCAATGAAAGCTTAATTGTTCCACACTGAAAGATATACCCAGCAATGCAGGAAAAGTCAGGAAAGTTTGTCAAAGTTTTTCAGAACCATGAAGATGATCCACAGAAAGTAAGACAGAAACCAGATTGTCAAAAGTTTTGTTTAATAAAACTGGGAAGTTTTCGATCCTTTTCATTTCCTCAGATCCGTTGCTTAGTTTCCTTTTTAAAATTTATGACCCTGCAAAGAATGCCAAATCCATAAACCACTCATTTTCTTTGGCCCATTACTTTAAGGACATCTTCAGTTCTTAAGTTCTGCTTCCTTCATATAAACAGGCGAAAGACAAAATCTACAAAACCTCATTTTTGAAGAGCCTATGGTTCTACTTCAAACATAAACAGTTATTATTTCAAAGTAAATTATAATCACATGTAATTTTTGCTAAAAGACCATAATATATTCTAACAATTTAAAGTTCAGTTACACTGACACATTAACAGTCACTTTTTTAAAATCATTGGGGTACCGGAATTATTTATTGAATACTTTTATATTACCCCAGAAATATACTTTCATCTTGTTTTCTCCCTATAAATTATAGTAACAATTATTATATTGGGTTGAAAAAGCATCTTGACATGCATCTTGTATTAAAAGAAGTGATACTGAATAATCAGTTCAAAACTCTGTTGAGCATGGCTTATTTCGCATATCAGGAGACACTGGAAAAATCCACTAAAAAGTATTTTGTGTTATATGTTAATAGAGGAGAATTTTTTATAAATATTTCCAAATCTTATGGGTTCATTATGTATTAGGCTAACTTCTTATTGAGGTGATAGAAGGAAGTTAAATGCATATGTATTATATATATCTAATGAAAAATAATGCCAAAGTGTTTTCTATCTTCTGGTTTTTTGTTTATTTGGGCATAATAATTTCTTAAATCATATTTACAAATGAAACTCAGAGCTTTTTAAAAATTGCCTTAGAACTCTGCGAGATTACAGCCAAGAGCCTAGAGCCAAGTAGAAGAAAGAACACTTGATAATAAGCCAAACATAGATTCAAGTTTCAAATTGGTACCTTCTTTCCTATGAAACCATGAACAGGTTAATTAACCTCTCTGGGCCTGTGCTGCCTCATGCCTCCACTGTGTACAATGACAGCTATTCCACCCAGTGGTTTTGAGTAAATAACTTACAGGAGCCCAGGTTTTCTCAGAGGCAGAGATCCCATTTGAAGTTCTGGGTACTGACGCTGCTTTCTCTCCTGAATGAGGATGCTGAGTTTGTTCTCGAACAAGGAGAGCTCACAAGAAGCAATCCCTCATTTAGGACCTCAGAAATGATTAGTGAAAATTCCTTCAAGATGGTGATGTGAGCTCAGATGGAAGAGGTACAGCAGGAACTCTAACTCTCTCAACTTTGGCAGGATATTACTTGCCCCTACCTGCCACAGGGAACCAGGGGCCAGGAAAGACAGCACTGCATTTTGCCTGCTCCATGTACCAGTCAACTTCTTGACCTTGCCAATGAGACATAATGAGTGTGTGTGTGGGGGGGCCTCCCACCATTCCTGACTCCAATGATATTGCAATATGCCTAAGCACTCAGACATATTGTAAATATTAAATAGATGTCATTCCATCCTACTTCCAACTCATCTTCAAAATACATCTCATAAACATAATACAACACTTCATTTCCCTAACTTATTGACTCATTAAAGGATTCTTCTGTTTCCCACACCCCCTGTTTTTAAAGATGGGACTGTGCTATCAGAACTGCCTCTCAGAAGTGTTAGAATCTAAATTGTAAATCGCTGATGGTCCAAGCCAGAGCACATACCAGTAATTTTACACATCCTAACAAGGCTACTCTCCACTGAAGCAGATAATTTTTAAAACTGACTATACAAATACACAATTAATCACTGTTGGGCATTAATTTTTCAATGAGTTCCCCTCCACTGGTATCAGAGAAATAGTAGAATGCAGCGCCCTGATACCAGGGCGGCTACTCATGCTTTCTGCACAGGATACAGCATGCATCCAGGAAGGAAAGCAAGGTGGAAGAAAAAAAGGATGGAGGATGGTGCTCTCTAACTAAAAATAAATTCTTAAAAAACTGAGATCATCTTTGATGACCATAATCTAATCTGGGGAAACAACCTAGCCGCCACTGTCGATGTAACCTGACAATTCTATCTCTTTTGCTACTGTTTAAGTAAGACTCACAGCCCTTTAAACTGAATATGTAACAAGCAGCATACAGGCATTTTTCCAGGTTTCTTAATATTGATCTATTCTAATAGCTTCCTTTAAAAAAATTTTTTTGAATAGGTAATATCTTCACAGGATTCAAAATTGAAACACTGTAAAAGGATACAACTCACTGTATAATAGGGTATCACATCCCTGTCCCTGCCCCACCCCTCTCTTTCTGGACCATTATAGGTAAACTTCTAGGGTTTCCTTTTTATTGCCAGATGTAAGCAAACACAAACATGTATCTCCATTTTCTCTCCTTTCTTATAAAAGACCGAATACCTGCACATTATTCTGCACCATGCTTTTTCCACTTAATGACATGTTGTAGAGGCCTCCACCAAGTGGCTATACCACGTTTATGTACGAAGTCCTTACGGATACATATTTGGACTATATTCAAATATTTTGCTATGAAAAATTATATGACAACCAACTACCCTGTTGTGTCAGATTAAATGCTTTTAAAACTAATTTTAATAAATATTGCCAAATTGTCCTCTATAGGAGTTGTATAATTTTGCGCTCCCATCATCAAGGGGGCCAAGGCCACACAACTAATTAGTGATAGAGTCAAAGTAGAGCTGAGGACCCAGATGAAGATTCAGGGCTCTGCTGACAAAAGACCACCCAGCTCCCTCCATACACAGCTCCCTCTTAGCTAATGCAATAGCTGAGCACCCACAAACAAGATTTCCAGATTCTGCTGCCTCCCTCACCCGTGCTTTCTGTTTGTATCTCTTGTCTCTCCCCTAACAAAGGAAATGAATGTCTTCTGACTGAGTAACTGCACAGCTGGCAGTAATGAGGAAGAGGCGGCACATGTTAGGCCTGAGGCACCCATGTGGGGCTATGAACATTGATTGATTCCATTTCCAAAGCCCACCTCACAAGTAGCATGAAGTCATTCACAACCAACAATTCATTCTCCATCTAGCACCTTACAAACCTGCCAGTGTCACTACTGAGGCTCATCAGTGCACCATAGACATCTTATATGTCCACATAGCCATATACCCTTGAGTCCAGTACTGCAGACTGCTGAGTGGAATAAAATCATTCCAACTACATAGTTAATGCAAATACCACCTTTTTCCTCTCAGAGAGAAAGAGGGTAGTAAAATTCTTTGGTGTGGGGCCTCCATAGCACACAGTAAAAGATGTTAGGACTATTTCAGCCAAAACAACTCCCTTTGTTAAGACATGCACAAAGTAACTGGGAAAAAAATAAAAGATTAGCAAATTCTCTCACCATTGGTGATGGTGTAATTGATGCCACAGCTATTAGTCCTCCAGTGTGCTGAAGTGTTGTTTCAGGCTATTGCCCTGGGACTCCTTTTGATGAAGGCTTGGATCTTAAGATACTATCATTTCTCTACCTCACAATGAGGTGAGAAATGGCACAATTTAATTCTAAATTTGGATGATGTCAGAGGTACGAAGATAAGTAACCACTCTCTTGCTATGTAGGGAGTAGATAGGGACAGCCTAACAGCAACCTGGCCTAGGAGTAAGCCACAGCTACAGCCCCTCTGGTCCTCAATCTTCTTCCCCAACCCATTCACAAAGGATAAGTACACAGACGAGCCTGTAGACAGGAGGCTCATACTCCACCCTCCACAAATCTGGTCACAGAGAGTTGGGTGGGTTGGGCATAATTATGGGAAGAACAATCATAGATCTAGGACCAAATCCCAGCTCTACCACGTTTAGCCAAGTGACTGCAACCAAATGATTTAACTTCTCACTGCTTCAATTCTGTTTAAAATAAAAATAACACTTTGCCAAGTTTTGGAGACAATTCAGTAAGGAAAAGTGTGTAAAATCCTAGCACAGTACCTGGTACCTAATAAATATTCACTGGATGATTTTTGAATTGAATGTCATTGAAAATCAGATCATAATCTAAAATATCTATCACCTTTTTATAAAAATAAGAAAAAGAAACATTTCTAAGTTGTATTCCTAAGGTAATCAACTTGTTAAGTTACTATGGCACTGTGCTAAAATACTTTACATGCCTTCTTTAATTTAATCCTCACACTGATTTAAGGCTGGCATAAACACTGCATAGTAGTTATCACTGTTCCCATCCTGCAGATGAAGAAACTGTGGCTGAAACAGTTGACGTATCTAATCTAAATTTACATAACTAGTAAATGCCAAGATCAGAATTCAAAATCAGGTCTATCAGACCACAAAGCCCTATGCTGCCCTCTACTGGAATAGACAATGAAAAACTACAATAATTCAGTTTCCCATGCAGGGTGTCCTTACAAGTTAAAGATGGCACCATCAGTCTTTTTGTTCTTCTAAGATGTAATAATGACAGCTATGATGAGAGAAAGAGAGGGAGAAAGGGGGGAGAGGGAAAGGGAGAGAGGGAGAGAGGGAGAGAGGGAGAGAGGGAGGGCGGGAGAGCCGGGGAGAGAGAGAGAGAGAGAGAGAGAAACAAAAAAGCATAGCCTAAGTTCAAAGATTTAAGAGAAACTCCACGGGCCAGAAACAGAACAAAAATGCCATGACAGAAAAAAGCACAGGGTTGCTGGAATCAGAGTCCACAACCATGAAGAGAAGCCAGGAGCTTGCCTTCTGCAGGATAATATATTGGCTTTGGATCTGAGGGGAGGTTAAAGGTCATATGCTGGGATGAAAAAAACTCTATGCTGGTAAAGAAGGATGACAAAAACTGTCACCAAATACAGCCTAAGGATGTAGCTCTAAAGAGCTGTAGGCTTAGAGAGCCTAACCACAGGTGTTGGATCTACCCTAAATCAGGGGTGGTTAGTACATCTGACAGATTCCTATAAAACCTTGTTCTGGATTTCAAGCCTAGAGAGTGAGGTGGAACCAACTATAAAACCACATAGGGAAGAAATAAGCAAAGTGGGGTGGGACAGGAGAGAGGAAAATAGAGAAAGGGAGAAAAAAAAAATCTTCCACGAAATATGATTCTGCAAACAAAAATTTCAAAATACATGAATAAATCAAATGCTAAGTAAGACGAGCCAACAAAAGCAACAATTGAACATAAATTCACTCTAGATTAAATTAATTTTATAAAACAATCTAAAATTTTAAGATAAGTGTGTTTCAGATATCCTATGAGATAGATACATGAAAGCACAACTTACTAAAAACAATCATAAGGCAATCCTTTTGAAAAACAGATTGAAACGATTCATCTTTAGGATTTTATCCATCTTCCAATCAAATTCTGCTTTGAGAAGAAAAACACCCGCTACTTAGTTTCAAAAAAATTCCTGTCACAAACATTAAGCAGTATAAGAAAAGAAGCCAAAGAAAGTATTTAGCAAGTTATAAGAAAAATAAGATAAAAGTTAGAAGAGGAAAGTGAGATGTAATGGAAAATGGGAAGAAAAAAGTATCTAAAAGAAGGGTAGTCAAAAGTGTCAAATGAAAAAGAGAGACTTCCACATCTGGCCAAGATGGAATAACGAACCAGTTTTACTCTTCCACATAATAAACTAAAAACAAACAAACAAAAAGCAATGTCATCAACAACAACAAAAGCAGACAAAATATATGAAACAATGCCACAAGGAGAGCCAGAAGTCTTCCCAAGTTGAGGAGACAGAGCTGGAAGTCTGGACTAGTCAGAGTGGCTAGAGTTCACAGGACAGAGTAAAGGGGAGAAGAGAGCTACACAAAGAGAGATCTCTGAAGAACTGCAGAATATACCCTTTTAATATTCAACTGAATACTGTCAGCGCATGTGTGATAAAGAAACTACCCAAACCAGGGAACAAACCACAACAAAGGATTAAAAGGAATAATGCTAGTAGCTCACAAGGACCAAGAACAGTGTCAATTCCCAACAGCCAAGTCGAAAACCTCATAATTCAGTTACTGAAGAGTCTTACACTGTTGTGAGAAAAACTAACTCTAGACTAAAACACTCCACTGGATCCAAAAGGATAAAAGTATTTCTAAGCAACCCCAAAACAGAGCACATGGGTATTATTAGGAATACAAAAAATCCAATATGAGGTAAAATTAGCAATGTCTGGCATCCTATAGAAAATTCTCAGGCATGCAAAGAAGAAAAAAAAAGGTAGAGAAAAATAAATAGCAATTCTCAAAGAAATGACACAAATGATAGAACTAGTAGAAAAAGACATTAAAATACATATGATACATTTGGTATATACAAAAAACTAAAGGAAAAATTGAAAATGTTAAGTAAAGATATAAAAGATATTTTAAAAAGACCTTAATTAAAACAAATGAATGAGGTAAAAAAGAAAGAACACTGCATGGAATTAGCAAATTAGACATTACAGAAAAAAATGGTGAACTGGAAGATATAGCGATGAAAATTATCCAAAATAAAACAGAAAAGAAAAAAAAGCACAGAAAGTAAACAGAGTATCAGTGAACTGTGAAAAAGTTTCAAATAGCCAAATAAACAGGTAATTGGAGCTTCCAAAGGAGGGGAGTGACAGAGAAAATATCTGGAAAAAAGTTTACCAAAATATCTCTAATTTGATGAACATTATAAACCCATAGATCCAAGAAACTCAACCAAGCCCAGGAACAAGAAATCTGATAAAAACTATACCTGCACAAATTATACTCAAATTGCTTAAAAGCAAATACAGAGAAAAAAAATCTCAAGAAACAAAGAGAAATTATACATTATGTACATAAGAACAAAGGCAAATGAAAGGATGACAGATTTCTCACAAGAAGCAGTGCGAGAAGAGAGGTAATATCTTTAAAGAACTAAAAGGAAAAAAATTGCCAATCTAGGATTATTAACCCAGTAAAAATATCTCATAAATAAAGATAAAAACTTTTTTCAGATATGCCAAAGTTGAAAGAATTCACTGCTGGCACTTGTATTACAAGAATTCACTGCTAGCAGACTTGTATTAATAGTAGTTCTTCAAGCACAAGGAAAATGGTATCAGCAGGAGACCTAGACAAAGAGCACTGGAAATGATTATTACCTGGGTAAATATAAGACTTTTTTCTTATTATTTAAATCTCCTTATAAGCTAATCAACTGTTTAAAACACAAATAACCACAATGTATTTAGGAGTTGATAACATATATAGAAATAAAATACATGACAACAATTATCAAAAAATGAAAGTGTACTGTTGTGAGGTTCTTATACTGTACATGAGTGGTATTATCACTTGAAGACAGACTATGACAACTTAAAAATGTATCACATGAAACATCAAGCAATGTGTCACTAAAATAAAGCCAAAGGAAGTTATAGCTAATAAGCCAAACGAAGGAGATAAAATAAAATAGCAAAAGGAAATCCATAATGAATCCAAAGAAAACATTAAGAAAAGAGAGAGCACAAAGGACAAATATGATGCACAAAAGTAGCAAAAGGATCATTTCAACCCAATTACATCAATAATCACAAAAATACATATAATCTAATTAAAACAACTTTGAAAAAGATGAAGTTGAAAGACTTTAACTAATTTCAAGACTTATTATGAAGCTACTATAATGAGGACAATACAGTATTATATCAAGATAGACATATAAGAGATGAATGGAGCAGAATACAAAAATAGACCCAAACATATATGGTCAATTGACTTTAGACAAAGGCACAAAGATAATTAGGTGAAGGAAAAAAAAGGTCATTTCAAGTAATGGTGCTGGAACAACTGGATATCCATATGCAAAAATAACTTCAATCTATACCTCATATCACATAAAAAATTTTTCAAAATAATCACCAAACACAGGCATAAGAAATATAAAACTGAATATAAAATAAAAAAACTATAAAACCTAAATATAAAACTGAAAACTACCGAACTTCTAGAAGAAAACATAGTAGAAAAATCTTTATCATCTTGGATTAGGAAACATTTTTTAGAAACCACATCAAAACATAATCCATAAAAGAAAGTTGGTTAGTTACATTTCATCAAAATTAAGTACTTCTGCCTTTTGAGGAAACACTGTTAAGAGAATGAAAAAGCAAGGCACAGACTGGGAGAAAATATTGGCAAATCACATATCTAATAAAAGACTTGTATCTAGAATATATACAGTTTCAAAAATCGGTAACAAGAAAACTGATTTTTTTCATGAGCAAAGGATTTGGGGACTTCACCAAAGAATAGGCATATGGATAGCAAACAGGCACATAATGCTCAGCATCACTAGTCAGTAAGGAAATGCACATTAAAGTCACAATCAGATTCCACTACATGCCTATTAGAATGGCTAAAATTAAAATGACTAACCATACCTAATAATGGTAAAGATGGCAAGCAACTTTTACTTTCACATACTGCTACTAGTCTAGAATGTAAAATGAGTCAATCTCAAAATAATTATACTGAGTGAAAAAAAAAAAAGCAGGCAAAAGAAGAATATATACTGTAGGATTTCATTTATATATGTCTAGAAAATACAAAATAATTTATAGTGATAAAAAGCAAATCACTGGTTACCTAGGCATGGTGTGGTAGGGAAAGTGGGCAGAAAAGGGGGTAAGGAAATATAACAAAGGGGCACAAAGAAACTTTAGGGGGTAATAGATAGGTTCATTATCTTGACTGTGGTGATGATTTAATATGTGCATAAATATGTCAATACTTAAATTGTATACTTTAAATTGTTTAGTTTATTGGAAGCTATTATAATTCAATAAAGCTTTTTTAAAAAAATTAAACAAAAAGGGTCGGCATAATAAGCGTTTTGCGCAATCTGTTGGATTTCGTAATTTGGAAGTTAACTGTGACCTCAGTAGAAACAGTTAAAATCAAGACAACCTGGATTGAACAGAAGTAGGAAGGTAGATGTCGTAAGTGTGGCTGAAAAGAAGAGTAAGCTTCCGAAGAAGAATGGAAGGTTAAATGACAGAATTTATTTGTTTTATTTTGGAATGATATAGTCTGGAACACATTTTAAGCTAGTAATTGAGGAAACAAGATTCTGAAGAAAATAATGAAAAGAGATCGAGGCCAAGTAGGCACAAAATTCACACCTAGTCACCTAAATTTTCCTAATGAAATAGATGAGCTTATCCTCTGACTGGGAAAAATGAGAGTGTTTGTGGTCTGGTGAAAAAGGGACTTGTACAGTGAAATGACCAAAAATAATAAAAAAAGATCCCTAACAACCGTGCCCTAGCTAAGGTGGCAGATCATAATTATAAAATCTAAGCAGACAGAGAAAAGCAGAAAGAGTATCAATTCAATATTAGGTCTTTTACAAGTGAGTAGGGCAAGTCAAAGGTTCAAAAGACTTAAAGTGATTGATAACAGAATTTAGAAAACTAACCTTGCTTTGATTATCTATCCCTTGTATAAGGCTAGGGTAGAAGAGAGACTAGAGTGACTGGAATGAATCAAGAAAGTGGGCTTTCTATAACCCTAAGGAGTAGAGAAGGAACTTTCCTCTCCCATAAATCTTAATGTTTCCAGGTTTCCTGTCTACCAACCATCTGAAAGATTAATACAAGTAGAAAGAGTATGCTGGTATTCCTTTTCCAACAGCCATAGAATCATGGACTTTAGGCTTCTTAAAAGTATTCAATTCAACCACTGTTATTTCAAGCTTTCTCCCAAGAGGTTTCCTTGTACCAACTCTTAGACCAGAAAGGTCAACTCTAGTATATATTTTCTCCATTCACCATACATCTAAAGAAACATGGGTCTTATGTCTCTCTCCATCCGATTTCTAGGGTGATGTCCTATTTCCACTGAGCACCTCTACAATGCAAGGCACTTCATATCCCCATTTCATAGCTAGTGATCCTAAGGCTCAGAGAGGGTGAATGTGTCAGGCAGTTTTTACCTGACAGTATAGCCTCCTTTGAACTACATCCAAGCCACAGGCAGCAGAGGCAACTCAACATTGCTGAATGCCGACAACTAACTGCATTGCTACTTCACTTTCTAGGAGTACTCTGAGAAAAACAAAGCTCTCCAAATCAGACAACACCAGACAGCCCAAAAGACCTGATTTAAAAATTATTAAAAGTGACGTGCTCAAATTGTTTTCAACTTGTCCATTTTAAGAACAAAGTAGAACTGACAACTATAAACCTAATTATTATTCTCAACCACTTTCACTTCATTTATATATTTTTTATAATTTTTTAATTTTTCAATTGCATTGACACAATATATTAGTTTCAGGTGTACAACCTAGTAATTAGACATTTATATAACTTACGATCAGTTCATTAACATTAACAGGGATTCACAAATAGTGAAAAATATGAAAAGCTATGGAAGATATGGGATCCTCATTACTATTACTAACTGACCTCACTCTTGACCAGAAAAACATTCACTGAACAGAGCCCGGAAGTGTCTCAGCTGAATGGGGTCGTACATAGGTCCCTGTGGAGGCTGGGTTGACAAATGAGTTATCTGGGGGAAATCAATACCTATGGAAGAAAGAGGGCCACAATAGGCTTGGGTAGAGGGAGAAGACAACAAACTGCAATCAGGCCCAAAAAAGCTTTACCCTCACCAGAAGTCTGAGGCTTCCACGGCCCACCAGAATTGGCCTGAGGTGGAGTAGTGGGGTATTAGGCAAAAATACTGGGCCTTTATGTTCCTGCCACAGCCAGTCTTTGGATGTGGGCAGCCCTGGGAAGGGCATGTCCTTAAGCAAGGAGGCTGCCCACAGCTGAGGCAATCCCTGAAGGAGCTGAGAGCTGGAGGCCCTCTGTACTCCCATCAGCCAGAGTTCTTGGAGGGTACACTGGAGGGGCATCTCAATGACCACAAAAAGACTTTTTTGCTTTTAAACAAAAGGGAAGAGACCTGACTTGCCCATGGCGACATATCTAGTCAACAGCTGAAAATCACAATCTATTTCTTCTTCAGACTAGTTCATCTAAACTATGCTCTGAGACCAATGCTTTATAGAGGGAAATGCCAGTGTTTAGCAAAGAGGCTGTAAACATCGAAGGACACATAGTAATTAAAATGTTAGGAGTCCTAAACCCCCACCTTAGTTGCTCTGAAAGAAACGATCTGCCAAATATGGTACAAAATATAAGGGAAACAATTTAGAAATGTTAAAAATGACAGCAAATTCCACAAGCATAAAAACAGTCTAAAGGTTATTTTATTACTTTCTGATTCTTAACTGATAACCTCTCTTATAACAGCCTTAGGACGCTGGTACAATTGAAATGTTAGCAGAAAATAATAAACTGCTTTAGAGAGGGGGAAAAAACCCTCAAACTAAAACAGCTGTAATAACAACACATTGCCACAAGGAAATAGTGTGATCTAATTTTTAATTTTGTTTTTCAAGCACAAAGGAATACAACACTAAAAATTTTTAAAAAGTGAAAAACTTAGACAAACTTATAAAAACAAATACAAAAAGTTGTTAATAATTCTGAGGCCTGCTGAGGCAGTTCCTATTCATTAATTTTAAAAAGTTAAATTTGAAGTTTTAAAAATGATCTTTAGTACCCCAAAATGTAACCGAATATGATGTAGTAAACAGGGCTTTACTCCAAGTTAGGGGTAGGGAGGCAGAGCAAGGGGAGAGTCAGAGGGCAGTACCTAGGGAGAGGCCCAATTTTTTATCACCACGGCTTTTGTACACCTCTCATTATCAGAAATATTCCTATAATGATTTCTTTCTATCTTTTCAAAAGAGCTAACCTCTAACATGGACTCAGAAGTGAGACTGTAGGGCTAAAACTGTGCCTCAAATATTTCCCAGCTGTGTGATCGTTATATGGTGCTTCATTTCTCTGTGTAGGTTCTCATCTGAAAAACAGACATTATAACAATACAACATCATGGATACAGTTTAAAAAATCTTTATTAAAGTGCTTAGTGTAGAGTTTGGCACTGTTAAATATTATCCCTATTATTGCCATCATCATTATTATTGCTATTATTAATCTAAATGACATGCAGATTATTTGTACCTAGACAGGATTACCAAGACATTCTCAGAAACACCCGCCCAAAGAAAAACTGAAATGACTCTCTGAAACACCTTAAGAAAGAACATGGCACTTCTCTTCAGAATGCGGAAGACACAGCCAAGAGTCCTGAGGGAGCTGTTAACATTCAGTGTGAACACGATGAGAGCACACAGCACCTATTTTCTGTAATATATAACCCCTCACCCTTATACTTCCTAATGAACCTGGGTTTGGGTCACTTTCTCCCCTGCTTAATAGCTGCCCTGAGAAGCATCTTAGCAGATGGTACAAACATGTAGACACACCCGGGAACAAGCTCACACATTCCCTCTGGCAATTGCTTCCTCAGCAATACACTCGGTAAAGATGCACCAGGGCTACACAGATGTGTGGCTAACACATCTTTATGGATTTTCAAGGTGTTTGGCTACTGTGCAGATGGGGTTAAAAATGACCTCATGGCTGTAAAGAAAGAAAAAGAGGATTTTTTCACAGATAGGCTTTAGTGCATATGAACAACATATATTCTTCAGGCAGGTGGGTTTTTACTTTAATGCCATTCCATAATTCTGCTGATTCAGTCTTATAAACAAAAAATAAATTTGAAGATTTACAAGACAGCAACTCTGATCTGTAATGAAATGTGACACCTAAAAGTCTAGGCCAGTTGTATTTTAAAAATAAAGCAAACATTTGCCTGAAGTAGAGAAGCTACAATTTCACTGCTGTTTCAAGAGTTAAGATTCTTAATTCTTGGCCATGGGCATGATGGGTATCATAGTCAGAAAAATCATAAACTGCAGAAATGTTTTTTTTTTTTTGTAAGGAAAACTGCTACCTGGAAACTTTCACCTCAACACACAGTTTTGAAAGCTATTTAAATATAAATATTTTAAAAAATGACACAAAGGAAAGTCAAGGACCATATTCAGAAAAATGAATATTCTCGAGGACCATGGGAACATTTTTTATAATCACTACAGGGTCTAGCATGTTGCACCCTTTTTAAAATATTTGCTGCTGCTCGGAGAGAATGTTAAGGCCACCATCAAGACCAATTTGTCTGCTGTGCCATAGTCTGATACAAAATTACATCTCATTTCATTAGACAAAATTAAGACAAAATCAGCCATAACTATTGTTCTTGATAGTATTACTGTTTCTTCATATGCTCCCTGCTTTTATTGCCTTGTCATAATTTTCCTTCCCTCCCTCATTCCTTCATTTTTTTCATATTTACACATTTAACATTTTCTTTTTACAAGGCACCTTTCACATGTTAGCTCATTTTATGCTCATGTAAAACAAGTGTTACTACTCTGACTTTTAAAAGTTAGAAAACTGAGGCCTAAAGCACTAAATGACCTGTTCAAGATTTCAGAGTAAGTGAATGAAAGAGAACTTTAATTTTTCTGATTCCATACTACTATATCCCACTGGTCATGAGATTTTTCTATTAACCATTTTTCTTCCTTTCTCCTCTTCCTTCTTCATTCCTTAAGGTTACACGGCTTTATGCTTGTTCTCCATGACCAGTGTCAGCTGGATGCTCCCCACCCAAGAACCTTTCCTGGAGCCCATGCCGAGGTGCCTCTCCTCTGTGCTCCTGCAGCACGCACTGTTTCCCTGTGAGAGGATTTAAGATTCATGGCTCCTTGAAGGCAGGGACTATGTCTAGCTTATTCAGTATTGTGATGCTCACAATATGGTAAAAATCCAGTGGTACTTCCTGCTCAGAAAAATATAAGTCCATCCCCAAAGAGAGATAAGATGATCACAACAAGACACCTCCTCCAGGATTCAGCATGAGCTCCAGGAAAGGGTCCTGATTCTAGGACAGCTGAGCCAGCACTAGAGGGTAAGTAAGAATTAGCCAAGTGAAGGAGCTGGTGGTACTAAACAGGGGTGTAGTGGGGCGGGAGGGAATTTGAAAAATAACAAAGAAGAAGGAAAAACAGAAATACTAGTCATTAGAGAAAGCAGGCTACCCATCTATTCAGAATCAGTTATTTAACTATGAGGCAGTTTCTAAACCTCACAAACAGCAAGTCATTTGATGATAGAAATGTGTAGCAAGACATAAATAAGGAGAGCTCTAATAATTCTCTCCATAGACTGACAATAGAAAAATTTAGATTAAGCATGAATCTTTTTGCAAAGCTACTAGAGACAGACCACTACCTCCCTAAAATACACAAATCCCTTCTACCATAACCTGCCTCAAAAATGGCTTCAACAACACAATCCATCTCCCTGCATTCCAGTGTTAAATAGATTATATTACTGCTAAGAATAGCATAATTCCTTTCTTTTATCATTAAAGAGAAGGCGGCTATAATAGGATTTTCACAACAGTAGTCTCTATCTGAAACCTGTTTCACTATTACATTATACCATTTTAATATGAAATATTTCAAACCAGACAAATAGAAAATACCAAATTTCCATGTACCCATTATTCAGTTTTATCAAATCATAACATTTTTTCATATGTAACTTTATATCTTTTTTATTTAAAAAAAAAACAAAACACTATGAACACATTTGAAGCCTGGTTTGTACCTCTTTCCTAATACCATTTTCCACTTCCTAGAAAAAGACACAAGCATGAAGCTGATATACGCTTTTTAAAAATGTATGCATATAAAGAATATATAGGATTATTTAGTGGCTTCTTAAATATTACATAAACTTGACAATATGGAAGTCTAGACATTCAAACAAACCCTGATAAAATAGGACATCCATCAAAAGCTTACTAAATTATAACAAGAATCCTTTTAAATACATATTTGAGTTTACACATAGGTAGGGGAAATCTGGAGGTAGGAAAAATAGAAGTGAATCAAGAGTTATAAGTGAGCACTCAAGTTCTAGCTGCGGGAGATGGTAACTGAGACTCCTACATAGAACCAGGACTTTCTACTACATCTATTTTTCTATATCTTTGTCAACACTTATAAATGTTAGATTTTCAAAAGTATTTTCATATATGGAAAATTACAAAGGATAGATCATGGTGGCTTTCATTTGTTTTCCCCTGATTACTAATAAGGGTGATCATCTCTTCATGTATCCATTCTAGCTACATTATTTGTCACCTTCATGCTCACACATTTCTCTTAGGTTCATTTTCATTTGTTTCTTTGGAGTTATTTATATATGTTAAATGCTTATTTGACATACTACTACACTTCTATTAGAATAGCTAAAATTAAAATGACTGACTATATCAAGTGTTGTTGAAAATGTAGATAGAGCAACTAGAACTGTCATACACAACTAGAAGCAATGCGAAATTGCACAATCACTTCAGAAAACGGTTTAGTAGCATCTCAGAAGTTAAATTACACCTACCATATGATCCGACAATTCTACCCCTAGGTATTTACTGAAGAGAAATGAAAGCATATATCCATACAAAGACTTGTGCATGAATGTGATTAGAAGCTTTATTTGTATTAGCAAAAGACTGGAAATAATCCAAATATCTGTCAATGGGTGGATGGATAAACTATGGAATGGAATGCTTAGCAATAAAGAGGAATAAGCTATTGGTATACAGTACCCCATGGATGGATCTCCAAATAATTAGCCTAAGTAAAATAAGCCAAGCCAAAAAAAAAAGGAGTAAACATTATAGATTTCCATTTATATAAATCTAAAAGGTGTGAACTAATTAATAGTGACAGAAAGTAGTTCACTGGTGGCCTGGAGTAAGGAAATGTAGGGAAGGGCAAGAAGAAGAGATTACTGAGGGACAGCAGGAAACTATTGGAGGTGATGAACATGTTTATTTTCTTGATTCTGCTGGTGGTTTCAAAGGTGTATACATGTGTCAAAACTTAGAAAATTGTGTAAATACATTCAGTTTATTGTATGTCAACTTAGTAGATTGTAAATTTAAATATGTATAGTTTATTTTATGTCAATTATACCTCAATAAAACTGTTCTTTAAAAAGTGCACTAGAATAAGAGAATAAAAAAGAATCCTAACCATGCTAGACTTCTGTCTTCTAAATATTTTTTAAATGTAGGTCATAATTAAAGAAAATCTCCTAACCTCTTTACAGCTTTCTAAAAACAAACAAAATATTACCTCAAGGAAGTTAGAAATAGTTGGGGGGGGGTGGGGATGAATTATAAACAAAAATTTTCTTGGGAAAAATAATACAAAGGCAAGTGATTAAAGTGAGAGTCTACCTCTTAAAAGTATTGTTATTCCTCCAGGAAATTCACTGTTAAGGTTTTTGCTGTCCACTGTAGTAATCAGTACATAAATATGTAAAATTTTCTACTGGGCTCACTCGCATGGTTAAGAATCTTGCCCCACATGGGTGAACCTACAGGGTATTATGCTAAGAAAAATAAGTCAGACAGAGAAAGACAAATACCATATGATTTCACTTATGTGTGGAATCTAAAAACCAAAATAAATAAACAAGCAAAACAGAAACAAACTCACAGACACAGAAAACAAGCTGATGGTTGCCAAGTGGGAGGGGGCTTGGGAGGCTGGGTTAAAATGGTGAAGGGATTAAGAAGCACAAATTGGCAGTTACAAAATAGTCACAGATGTTTAACACACAGCATAGGGAATACAGTCAATGATATTATAATAACTATGTATGGTGTCAGGTAGGACCAGACCCATTGGGGGGATCACTTAGTAAGCTATATACATGTCTAACCACTATGCTGTACACCTGAAACTAATATAATATTGACTGTCAAGTGTAATTTTTTTAAATAGATAGATAAATAAATAAATAAGTAGATAGATAGATAAATGAATGAATGAATGAATGAATAAATAAATAGATAGATAGATAGATAAATAAATAAATAAATAAAATGAGTGGAAATAAAGAATCTTGCCCCATTGATTATGTCTGACTCAATGATAACATAGTTATACAATAACACTAATCAGTCTGTACACTTTCTCCCCATTGATGACCCTGATCTTAATCCATTATCATTCTTTTCATAGGATATCATCATTTCCTTCCCTAGCTAATTTCATTTTCATATCTTTCTGCTCACATGGAACAAACCAGGAAATCTACAAGTTCTACCTCACTAAGGACCCAAAACATTAAGCCACAACTTAGACCAAAAAATTTAGATACAACTAGCCTTAATGATTTCACGAATATGATAATTACGGAATATTTAACCCCCAAAGACAAAGGCATTTGAGTACCTACCATCTCCAAAAAGATGTGTCACAAGCCTGGTAAGTGTCTGCTTAAGGTCAAACTCTACGAGCTTCATGGCCTCCATGGTATGTGTCTCTTGTTTATGGGTAGAACGAGAACTCTGTTCAAAGAGCTGCAGGCTTTCTCCATCCTTTATGCCAGCAAATAACTGTAAACCAAGAGGAATAATATAAATAAATAAAATAGTATCCTTGCCAGTCTATATCTAAAAATATAATGTGGGAATCGAGAGGCAACCCTTGGTTGACCTCACAGATGGCAAAGACCTTGTCAGCTTACAATCCCTTATTTTTTATTTTTTACGCCTACAGCACCTGGTCTTCCTAGGTGGTCTCCCATCCAAGTACAACTAGGCCCGACCCTGCTTAGCTTCCAGGATCAGACGGGATCAGGCTTGTTCAAGGTAGCATGGCCGTAGACTTCCATTAAGTCTTATAATAGCCAATGAACATACTGAAATTAACATTCATTTACTACCAACTTTGAATAAAGCACTATGTTACATGTAATGAAGAGTGATTAGGGAATTAAAAGACACTTCTGTTCTTTGCTTATCTCTCTGTTTTAGTTTTGTGTTAACTTATAGTCATTGCCTCACAAGAGACATTATCCTCAATGTTAGTGAATATACCAGTGAATCAGGCTTTCAGACTCTAAAATTGTATCCCTGACCGGACCAGTGTCCTTAGAGCATGTCCTGAGACTAGATAGAAAGAAGAGTCCAGGAGTTAAATCCTGTAAAGTCCATGAAGGCAGGAAGTAAGCTGGACTTTGCTATTTCCATCTCTCCAAAGCACAGGACAGGGCCTGAAGCATATTGCTGCCACTTTGCTATCCAGGTAAACTCTAGCAAGTGATATGGCAGCTAAGTCTCAGATAATGCTTTGTAAAATAGAAATAGTAACACTAAATTAGATACTTCATAATAATTAAATAAGATAATGCATGAAAATCATAGAGTACCTGGCACATTGCAATGGCTAAATAAAGTTTCCTCATTATCATATAATCATAATTAATCACAGGTATTATTATTCATAAGATGCTTTACCGCCAAAATAATGTCCCCATCTTTAACAACAAAGCCGAGCTTTACCTGCTAGGAGATTGACTCAAGAAGGAGAACTGAGCAATTGAATCTACCATTCTTTCCATCTGATGTCTCATGAAATTAAAAATTTTTTTAAATCTTTTAATAAAAGGATAAATTAACTACTGTTTTTAATAACATTGGGCTGAATAATTAGAACCAAATCTCCTGATAAATCTATTAAACAATACAAAAATTCTTAAAAGCATTAAAGAAGTAACACAATAGAGAGAAAGCACAAAGCCAGAAAAACGTCCAGCACAAGGCAAGAGAAAAATAATGAGAATATTTGCCTATCCAATGTATCAACTGAAAACCTTAACATTGGTTTTGACGGCTTACCAGAGCAAGTGAGGCCAAAGTAAAAGTCCACAGCATCTGTGTCAGATAAACAGCCTTAAAGGACTTATCCTCATGATAAGAATGAATACAAAAGTAAACCAGTTCTTATATGGACTTTTAGTCAGGTGACATATTACCTGGGCACATAGAGAGAACCTCAGGCTGTGAAAATAAACGAAGGCAATTCCAGAATGGTGGTTCTTTTAAGTGTCCGGCAAAATCAAACATGTCATAATTCTGGGAGTCCACCTGCACGCTGCAGGCTTCCATTATTCATTATGGCCAATCTAGTTTAGTAGATTTAGTAGGTCAATCAGAAGCATTGGCATGTGCATGTAAGCACAGAAAACATATCAAAAATATTAGGGGAGGATGAGGATGGTTGAAGGAACAAATTCAAAACACACTGATGTTTCCCAAAGAGCAGCACATATTCTATTAATAAGATTTAGAGAGGTATGGAGATAAATATTTTATTTTAGTAGTTTAATAGTTTTATATTAATTTAATTGTATACTACACAAATATCTTATACCAAATCCTTAACTTACCACACAATATAGCTTAGAATAATGCTACGTTAAAGAAGTCAATCACTTCAAGACTATTTTTTAAAAACTATGAAGATCTAACAGTATATGCAATACATAAGTATATCTGAAAAATATCTATAACTTACACTAAAGACTGAAGTTTAAAAAACTCTGAAAGAAGGAAAAGTGGTAATTCATTATGCCATCTGCACATACAACAAAGAAGAATAAGACCATGAAAACAAGTAAGCTATTATTTCTAAAGGAAATATAATATTAGAGCTGGAAGGGACTTTAGAGATCAGCTAAGCCAAACCCAAATGAGGAAATGAAATCCAGAGAGATGAAGTTTCAGAGAGGATAAGATCACTTAGCCACTTAGTCACCAAGCTAGGACTAAAATACTCATCCCACCTTTGATTCCAGGGACCATTAAGTGGCTGCCTCTCACTTAGCTTTATGCTTGAGACACATCCACTGTTGATGAAATTAAATTAGATGTCCATTAACTGCATACACTAGCCTGTGTCTTTTGTTTTTCCACTAGGATTTCTTCTATTTCTCTGACATTTTCTTAAGTGTCCGTGCACAAATCCAAAGGACCCAGAACACAAATTCCACCTCTACTGCAACTGCCAGGGCAAGTAGTTCACAAATGAGAAAAAGCAGGTATAAGAAATTAATTCTAATCAGGCTTTAAAATAAAAGTGGATTGCAAAAACCAATTAAATTAAAAATTTTTTAATATCAAAAGAATTTTTTAAATGGCCCAGATTTTAAACACACATTTTAAAAAGCAAATAAATAGCCAACTGTAAACAGAGCTTGTACAGCAAAATTTCAAGGAGTCAATTAGGACTTCTCAAAGCAGTCATTTTTCTATTCAGCCATTTAAAAATATCCATTGGTCACTGGTTTAATCTACTGAATCTCCCGTAAGTATTAATGCTAAACACTCAACCACTCTGCCTCCATCTGAGTTCCTATGACAGATAAAATGACTCTGTAACAAATGGCTGCTGTTGTCCCTGCTTGCACTACTATTGGCTAACAGTTATTGATCATTTACTATTCTTGCTACCTTACTGGGTGCTTACCTTGTTTACAATACGGTTTCATTTAATCTTCACAATCTTTATTATTTCCTTATTTCTCATATAAGAAACCTGAGGTTTAGAGAAGTTAAATAACTTTACACTATCACATAGCAAGTTGTAAAGCCTAAATTCAAAACAAAATCTGACTCACAACCATACTTCAAGGCTCCATGGTTATTTCCATAAGAGCATATACATCATCATCTTTTGGGCTTCAGTGTAAAAAGAATCTATAAAGTCAGATAAATGAGATTAAGAATTGAATATAAAACACGAAGAGAGATGTGCTACAGTAGTTCCATACACTGATATTAGGCACCTTATTTAAAAGTGATGGTTTCTCATAATTAAATCATTATGGAACAAGGTAAATAAATCCTTCAAAAATGATTAAGATTTGTCTTTCAAATGCGTTAATATGTGCAACTGCATCAATGTGAATGGTTGAGGAAGATTGCTTTGAGACCAAATGTGAGCTACAACAATGTTGTGCATCAGTAACAGGAAGGCATTGTTTGGTAGAGGCCACACAGACTTCCAAAGGCAATATCCAGTGTAAGGAGGATGATATTTCTGTCGTGCCTATTGTGACACCAGAACTTGATGGAGGTTATCTCAGTCCTTTCATTCTGAACTGAAGGGGAGAAGAGAACCAAGGGAACACAGCAGTAGAAACGTGGAAAAGAAATGCTTGAAAGGTGAAGAAATAAATAATACTCAGACAAGTAAAAAGCAGAAGAAACATTACACAAACCCAAAAGTGGTTCAGAAGAAACCCTCCAGAGAGAAAGGCCATGGGTTTGTGATATTGTTGTTCTTTTTATATAACTTTAAAAGATGACATGGCATAGAAAATAATCAAAATAAAACCTTAATTCAAGCAGTCCCTGTGGTGGCTGGGGGCTCATAAAAGGCAAGGTCCTTCAAGGATACCCAACGAGAATGTTTTAAGCATGTGAGATGCACAGGATCATATGTTCATTGCATTTTAACTCAATCTTAATGCTGATGCAATAATTCCACTTTCTAGCTTGAGGTATCTGAGCCTGGGCAATAGGTTTGAGGGCTAGCCTAATCTCACAGCAAAAGAAAAATTTACGCTTAAGAAACTGTGGTAGCAGCATCAAGACAATATTTAGAAAAGTAAATCAGAAACAGATGTATTACTTTCAAGTTACCAAGCATTTCTTCATTATAACATTAAAACAAATATGATAAGGTCCCTTCAACATTTGAAAATTTAATCAGTTCATAAGCCAATTAGCCATAACTATATCACCAATTTAGTTAATTTTAGGTTCAAAAGTCAATCTTTGCCTGAGGTAATAGACCAAAAGTCTAAAACCCTGTGAGACAGACCATAACAGCATAATTGCTCTGAAAAATATCAAATACAAGTACAAGAAACATGAGTAGTGAAGAGACAATCCAAGATAACATTAATGGAAAAATACTGCTGGGTGACATAGCCAAACAAAATAGTTTAAGTAGACAGATTGAGTACAAGAAAGAAATGAGGTCATAACTATGAATTCGAGCTGTGCAAAGCAGCATTTTATTTTAATAAAGAAGAAGAGGAGGGAAGTGGAAGGAGCAGGGGAAGGAGAAAAAAAGGAGAAGGGGAAGAAGAGGAAGAGGAGCTTTAAAATCTCAATAACAGAACCCAAATGACATTTTGGTTTTGTGGGGTTCCTCCTAGATTGAAGTTATGCCTACATTTATAAACATTTAGTTCCTCAAGTTGATATTTTTAAATGTTTAATTTAACTGTATGACTCTGAGAAAGGATCTGACTCAAAAAATTACCAGCTTAATTAAATAGGGGAAATTTTTTTAAAAAATAGTCTCTGAGAATTCTTCGGCAGCTGGGAGTGTGGGGTGGGAGGGGGCGTTGTGGGGAGACAATAACAGAGCTGGGAAGTGAAAACCCAAAGGTTACCAAAGAATACAAGATAGTTGATAAACTGCTTCTTTTTTAAGGATTTTTGAAATCTCCTGACACTGGAAAGTGGGCCAGATAACAGAAAAGGGGATTTGGAGAGAAGAGACAGGGTTATTTAAAATTTTTTCAGAATGATTTCACTGCAGATTACATGATACAAATGCTCTCTTCTTTCTTACTTACAAAATTATCAACAGATTCCACATCGCTCATTAATGACTGGACTCACAGTAAACAAAAGAAGTCCCTAGTTCTGTATTCTACTGAGTGGGAAATGAAAACAAGAGGGTGCACTAGTGAGCACAAACATATTAACCAGAAGAGACTTAATTCCAAACTGTATGGCTAAAAAAAATGATAGGTCAGTATAAAGTCAGTGATGGGTATGATCTTTTCACCAAAACACTACTCTCTTCATTATTATTCTTCATGAACCCATTTTAAAAAGCTGTATTTACTAAATAATACTTTTCAAATTAAAGACACATATAACTGACACCAGGGTCACATTGACTTGATAAAATTCAAATTAATATTTATCTTTCTCTGTAGCCTTTTTTCCCTTCAATTGTATGATTTCTCAAAGGGATAAGAAGTGGGGTTTAGGATAAAACAATCCCAAAGAAACAATAAGGGAGACTGTTCAAATTATTGATTCAACTCATGTTTCTGAATTATCAGTATACAAGTACTCCTCTCACCATCAAAAATATTTGAAAAGAGCACAGCAAGAAGGTTTGGAAATATAGATAAAAATAAATGTAGGTAATAATAAGTAAAAATTGGTTTACTAATTGTGACAAATGTGCCATAGTAGTATAAGATGTCAGTAATAGGGGAAACTGGGTGTGGGGAACACAGGAACTCTCTGTACTGCCTTTGCAATTTTTCCATAAACCTAGAATGATTCTAAAATATAAAGTTTATTAAGAAATTGAATATAGGTACCCTATACTCCTTTGATTGAGATCATCATGCTCAAGAGAGACTAAAGCCCAAACAGCAACATTTCAAATTCTTATTGTGAAAGAAGACAGGCTACCATGATTTTTAAGCCACTTAGAGCAACAGGAAAGGGCTCCGTGAACAAGTGTCACCTCAAGAGTAAGGACCTTGAACACAACGATGAACACAGTGCCCTGAACACAACAGATGCTTCACACATTTCTTCTTAATTATTTCATTAATTTAGAACTATCTCTCTAAGCACGTGCTGAGTCAAGACCAAATCTTGTATTAGCTGTTCTCTCCAGTTAACTTCAGAGACCAATCATGTATCTCACTCCTGAAAACATCTATCCTACCTACATTACTTTCACTAGGGGGAAAAAAAAATTGGTTTTATCTTCTTCCAAGAAAAGAAAAGGCATCAGATAAGAAACTCCCCCCGCCCCAACTTCTAGCCTTCATTCCCATACATAAATTGTATTTGCCTTTGCAGTCATGTTTAATTCTTCATGCCCAATTAATTTGGGGGGAGGAGGAGAAGTGTACCTTCCTCCTGTCGGGCTCTAGGCATTACTAACCTCTCTCCAGTGAACTGAATACACCCAATCCCATCACTTTCTATTTCCTCAAAGTTCTTAGAAATCATCTCATGTCTCCTATACCTTTGATCTCTCTTATGGCTATCTCCTCAGTAAACATATTCAATCCTTCCCTTTAAACGAACAGTCCACAAAATAAACAAAACTCTCACTGATCCTATTTCCTCACAAGACTACCCTTTCTCCTCTTCCCAGTCAAGCTGGCCACTCTTTCTTGGTTACCTTCACAGCTTCCCTTTCCTTGCTTTCATGTTGCTAAATATTTGTATTCCACAGGCATTTTCAGTTTTGGACACTTCTAACTATGCTTACTCTTCCCTAGATGAAAGCAGCCAAACTCATAGCCGCAACTACCATCTGTATGCTGATGGACTGGAAATCTCCATCTCCATCCTAGAAAACTGTACCAGGGCCCAGACACATACATGCACCTGCTTACTGGGCATCTCCACTTGCAAATCCCTCACCTAAATATATCCCAAACTCAACAAGCTTTCCTGACCCCTACCCCAGAAAACAGTCCTCCTCTTGACATCCATAACCCTGGGAATGGTACCAAGAAAGCAACCCAGTTAATAAAATCAGGCAAAACAACTGATCAAATTTTCAAAATACCCAGAAGCCTTTGGCAATACCTTTGGGGAGTGGAAAGAGGCAGAAATCACTGATGATACTCCACTGACATTGGTGCTGAGTGCGGCCTGAGCATGCCAGGAAAGCAGCTGTGTGGAGTCACATGGGCACCAACTTGCTGTTCTGAATGTATTCCTGACCCTGACTTCTTGCGAACATGTGTTTTTGTCACTAAGCAAAGAACTAAATAGTCTCTATGATATATTCTACTTGAGATTTCTCTCATGGAGGCTTAATGAGGGGAGGTGTGGAAAGACCATGTTGTCCAGCAGGGACCTGTTTGAGTCTGCAGATGAAAGTTTGGGAGTTTCCCTACAAAAGACATGTGACTGAAACCATCGGAACGTGTCAATTTGAACTTTGAGCTTTCTGTCTTGTATAGGATACCTGACAGCCAATATTTTGTTCCACTGCCTGGCAAAAGTTGCCTTTGTATTTTTGTAGTGTCTTTCACCACAGAACATTGACTGTTTCAAATCTCTTTCCATTATTTCACTGGCACAAAGTCTCATGTCGAGAAGAGGAAATAAAACAAGCAGCAGGGAGAAAATAAAGTCTGCTTTTGCAGCGCAGAAATTTTAATGCATTCCCTCCCCTCTGCTAATCTCTGTAACTTGATTAATTGGCATGTGGTATGCTGCAGAAAATCCAGGGAATGACAAAACTGATTTAATATCAATTAGCTAAAACAGGAACGGACTTCCCACAGAGACCTTAGGACAGAGCTGTATTTAACTTGGCCCTTTTAAACACAAGCTCTCAAATGATGAACAGTAGAAGATCCCACTTAGGCCCAGTTGTTTAAAGAAATTAAAGACTGTGGAAATTAGCAGCTGAAATCCACTTGGATGAGTCTACTATCCCTTTAATAACGTCTGTCTATTCATTTCACTAAGACATCCCAATCCTTCCTCCAAAGTGATTTGAATACTTAATATTTGCTGAAATGCTTTAGTTGGATTTAAATAACATAACTGAATTTGCTTGCTGCATTCAGGGGAAATGAAGGCTTGGGAATTCCTAGGGTAAGATATGTGAACGTGCTTATTTTTAGAAGTGATTCTTACTTATTTCTCTGTCTGTGAACCAAGAATTAAGAAGCAGTGGACCTGCCAAATATATGAGGCTGTATTTGTCAGATTTATAGGGTTTATATGTCATTCTCCAGGTGACTAGCTTGTCCCTGGGGCTCAGAAGTGATTTGCTTAGTGACTGGTTTTGGCTGAGTTGAACAGGATATAAGATTGCTTTTGTACTTAGATACCATGTGTTACTTAAAACCTCATCTTAAATAGGACTGCTGTAAAATAAGTGCCTGACTAAGTGCTATTCCTTTCGTTTATAGCCTAGTGAGAGAGATAAACTAGAAACTCTACACAACATAGTCAGCACAGTTAAGAGAAATATGGCCAACGCAGAGGGGGAAATCTTTGTCCCTGGGGTAATAGTAGAAGGCTTACCAAAGACCCTTAAAGAGAAGTTTGACATTATTCAGGCAGAGACAAGGTGCTGTCTTCCAGATAGCTGGAGTAGCAGATTTGAAGGCATGAAGATACAAAAGAATGTGAAGAGTTCCTGCAATGTATACTGCAGAGTGGTTGGAGCAGGAAGAAGTGCTAGGAAATGAAGTTAGGGAGAGAGGTGTAAACTGCTTCATGAAGAGCCTCTAGGTAACCTTATAGAATATGAACTTTAGTTTAGAAAGAATGAGAAGTCTTTAATAATTTTTAAGTATAAGAGTGATGCAGTCAGATTGGCATTTTAAAAAAGAATTTTGCAGATTAGCTGTGGAATGGAGCAGTGTAGGGTAAGCATGGAGATAGTGAGACCAGCTAGAAGATTACTTACAATGATCTAAGAGAGAACCAATGCAGGCCAAGACAAAGAAATGGCAGGGATGACAACCCATGTGACACCACAAAGCTGTTTCCCTAGCAGGCCCAGGCCGCACTCAGCACCAATGTCTGTGGAGTATCATCAGCGATTTCTGCCTCCTTCCACTCCCCAAAGATACTGCCAAAGGCTTCTCGGTATTTCAGAAATTTGTTTTGCCTGATTTTATTAACTCTGACATATCATGACAAGTATCTTTTCAGCACTTTTCTTCTCTTGGGGTACTCCTAGGGGTACCAATGGGAGAAGGAAGTAGATTAATATTCTGCCAACCTCTAGCCTATAAAGAGAAAACATCAGAAACTTCAATTTGTCAAAGCAAGGAAGTTACATGAAGCTGTACACAAAATACATGAGAGAGTCAACGTCTGGATGTGTTGAGGCAAAAAGCAACAACGGCAACAATAAAAAGCACCCCACCCTGGTGTGAACTGGTTCTCATGACAACCATCATTTAAAGAAGATAAAACTTTATCCATTCTGCTGTGGAATTTAACACTGTGATCTCTTGTCATCCTCTTCCTAGGCCAAAATGACTGATAAAACAGAGAAATAGATTGCATTTTTTCTTCAAGTGGCTAAACAGCTCATTCATAGTGCCAATGGGTGAAATATAATGGGACTGAGACCCATCTAAATTCTATCACCTACTCTAAAGGAAGATGACAGAAGACACGTTAACTAATCAACAGAGAAAATACCAGTGGCTTAAAAAAAGAAAGAAAGAAAAAAGAAATCAGATTTAAAAAATAAGACCATAAAATATCTGATTCATGTTGATGACATACTTCACAGGAAGAAGGCAGACATCTATTTTCAAGATTAATATAAAGGTATGTGTAGAGGAATTAACATATTTGCTGAGTATCTCCCACTCAAAAGGTATCATACTAGGTTCTTTAACCACAAATCAGCAGTTGTCCTTGTTTTAATTAAGGCTCAGAGTGGTTAAATAACTTATCAAATGTCCCCAGAGAGTGAGATGCAGAGCCAGGATTTGACTCCCCTTTCACCAGCTCAAAAGCTGGTGTTATTTCTGGAATAACAAGCACTGCTACTGAAAACATTCTCCATGTGATACCAAGGCCCACATGCTCCAAGAGCCAATAATCGAAAGTTCAAGCCTTTTGTTCAATCCTGAAGGGCCAAAAAAATGGATAACTCCTTACTTTAACACTTTTATGTACAAATAAAGGCTATTTGCTAGTAATTAACTACATGGTATACTAGGAATTTCTAAAATATGGCATCCATTGAAAAAAATTAAGGCGTTATTAGAATTGACTAGGGACTCTGTGTTCCACTAGAAAGTCGGCTGCCCAAGAATGCTGTGATGGTTAATTTTACGTGTCCACTTGATTGGGCCATGGGGTGCCCAGATATTTGGTTAAACATTATTTCTGGATATGTCTATGAGAGTGTTCTTGGATGAGGCTGACATATGAATCAGTAGACTGAGTAAGGCAGATGGCCCTCCCCCGCGTGAGTGGGCCTCATCCAACCCGTTGCAGGCCTGAATAGAAAAAAAAGGCTGAGTAAGAAGGAATCTTTTTCTTCTCTGCCTTTTAGTTATTATTTTATGTTTTATTTTGTATATTATATTTTATATATTTTTTTTATTTTTTATTTCCCTCAAGCAGGGACACCAGTCTTCTGCTCAGATTTGGATTCCTACAGGAACTGACACCATTGGCTCTCCTGCCTTTCAGGTCTATACCACTGGCTCTTCTTGGTCTGAACTTCTCAGCTTCCATAAACATACATTGCTTTCTTTTAATAAATCTCTTTACATAAACCATATATTTGTGTATACACACACATACACACACAAACACATCCTATTTGTTCTGTTTCTAGAGAATCCTGATTAATACAAATAGTAAACAACAAAAAGCTCCTATAGCCCTGAAACACATCTGAAAAGTGGGAACTTCCACGATTCACAAGAAGAAAACTATCAGTAGATCTTCAGTGGTATTCTAGGTTGGTTGTAGATTTCAAATGCTGGTAGAGCCTTTTAACAATAAATCAATATTAGCTGTACATTATGAGTTTGTGTGGGTTACTGGATAAACAGTATATAGTATATGTTGATGCACAATAGAATCAACATTTAACAACTAGATTCTAAAACTGTATTTAAGACACTATAGTTCAAATAAGAATCATTTCTACCACTAGAGTCAAAGCAGATGTTCACATATTCTCCATGGTCCTGCTGCCAATTTCCCTGAGAAATAACACATCAGTGGTATCGCAGCATTCTTTTTGCACTAAAAAAGTGAAGAGTTGGGGCAACTGAACTGAGGAGTCTTTTACCTCATCTAAGAGTCCACGTCCTAAAAATATGACCCTAGAGAAGGTAAACCAAATTCTCACTGAAACAGTCTCTCACTCCCAATTCTTAGGGTGAGAAAGTTATTCTTTCCATTTGTCTGAAGTCAATTACTCTTTGTTGTGATTTACAACAAATTATCTAAACCTCAACTCACAACAGGCCTCCAAGAGTCCTGTTATGGCTGTGTGTTAAAATCTGTTCCCTACAAGATCCACGCTACCAACTCTGTACCTGAGTCTCATCTCCAGGTAGCTCAGTGCCTTACGAGATTTCTAAACACAGAACTACTATTTGTTTCTTGGATCTGAATGGTCCCTACTCAAGAATGTTCTCTGCCCTAGGACAGAGACTTAGGCAGAAACTATTTCCTTGGCTTCCGCTAGACACATTCAACTCAGCCTCCCGTTCCTAGAGAGCTTCTGACTTTTAACTCTTGACTCTGATCCTAATCCTCAAATCACCCCAACAACTGACATCTGGTCATTCCCAAGTTGGGCAGCATTCTTTGCCTTCTTATAGCTAACTTAACCCTGACTTCTGCTGCTGTTTATGTAATCCACCACTGAACACACAATACCAGTTTGGATCCCAGTGTGATCTAAGAAAAATATTATAAAGAAGCAGCAGAAGTGGGAAGAAAGAGAATTGCTAAGAGTATAAAGAACAATAGCTTCTCCAATTTTCTACAGACTTGGGCTGGCAATTGCCGACAAGGAGACTGAACTATCTCCTTGACAACGACTTCTAATTTCATAATCTAATACAGGAACATATAATATCCCTTAAACTATATACAAAATCTGATGTGGGAGGAGTGTCTAAATTTCTCAACAGATTCTCAAGTGGTAAAAGAAAAAGATCAGAAATCACTGTTGTGATGAAATGCTATCAACATCATATAAAGTCTCTATATAGCTGAAAAATATCATTGTGTTTAGATGATGTATCTAGTTTAAGAAAACTCTATTTTATCTTTCAAATTCATTCATAGTAACAGGTTTACAGTTTCACAGAAAACTACCCCAGGATGTGTCGGAAAGATAATATTAGACAGTAAATTCAAGGAGAAAATCTCAGAAAGAAGATACCTAAAATACTTGGTAAAGGACACACTATCAGTCAAATAGCAAGAATGTCATCTTTTACTTCTTAGACTCAGGCATTTGAACATACAATTCCATAGGATGCACATATCACAGATTGTTAGCTGATTCTGAGGCTGGCTAGTAAAGAAACTTCCTCTCATTACCACCCCACCTGCAGCTATCAAGCTGAAAATGTGAATTACGCCACTTCTTCTATATAAGTAGCTATCAGTAATGTGCGCCAGGCAAAGATATGTGGTCTCTAGCAAGGTGTAAAGTCTACTATGAAAGAGCATATCACTGTGAAAATATTTTTGCTACTTTCACGCATCACTTTAGCTAGTACAAAAAAAAAAATTCTTACTGTAATTATATGGATTCAGTAAAACCTAATAACACTCTCTTGCCTCCAACAGTAAATGTTGGATGTAAATGGTAATAATTTTCCTGAGATCTTGGAGGAATAAGATACAGAGAACATTCATCTGTTTTTCTCTGGATGCTATATTGGACCAGGAGCATAAGCTTTCACCCTTCAAAACATCCTCTATCCTTTATGTATTCCACGTACCAAGAGCCAATAACTAGAGAGCATCCTCACTACCTAAATTATACTCAAGGAATTTTAAATTAGAATCAAGAAAAAATGTTTTTGCCTCCCTAAATGTGACTTTCTCTTGCAACCCATTTGTTGGATTAATAACAACCTATCTCCCTAAAGACATATTCAGGAAAGGGAGAAAGAAAGCTGACTGTGCCAGTTATCAATGCACTACCTCTGAGCCACAAATCAATCCTTCATTAACTGCTCTGTGAAAACTTGAGTTGGGCCCTTTAAATATTTTTCTTTTGCCAGCTGGCAAAATGTTAAGCTCTGTCAGTAGAGGTCACTGGAGAGACATTACAAAGGGAATCTTGCTAGATCCCAAGTGCGCTGTAAGCCAAGCAGCAGTGCTCAGCTCCCGAAGAACTCCCACAGTAGCCAGCTGCTTCCTCCAATTACCCATCTTGGGCAGTTTCAGAGCAGACTGCTTCCTGCAAGACATCAACCCCAAAAAAGCTTTCCCTGGCACCTCAGAGAGCAGATTTACAAGAAATGCTAAAGTGTAGATAGTCAGCAATTCTATCAGCATTGACATCATGGCCACCTCTGAGTCTTTCAGTGAGCCACAGCTAGGGAAGGGGGAAGAGGCTTTTCCTTGGGGGCTCAGTATCAGTCCCAGGGGTAGCAGCTGCTCCTTATATCTGCTTGTTCTGTACTTTTTCCAGTCCACTTTATTTCTTACTCGCTAATCCCTTATTACCTCAATTCTCTGTGTTACACTTAATAATTCTTTATGTTAAACTTTCCCTGATCAAGCTACAATAGGGTTTCTGTCTTACAATCCAACCCTAACTGATATATCTACTCCACTGGAAGGCTGGAGTGTGAAAAATGGCTAAGAGTACCCAATAAGAAAAGCTTACAGGGAAACTCCATGCAGTTAACTATGTTAACTGCTATCTTTTACAGAGTGATAGTAGGCCGACTAGAACAAAGGAGACATCTAAGTGCCACATTTACCAACTACCACTCTGTGCAGAACCTTGCGTTAGAGGTGGAAGGCACAAAGAAAATAGAATGGCACCCTTAAGGAACTGACTAACCAGTTGAAGATATCTGATGAACACAAATTAACAATTCAAGGCAGTAGAGCTGAAAGTTCAACAGGGTCATGGGCAAGAACACTATAGGTCTGTAACAGGTCTCAGATTAAAATGCTATTTAGTTTCTATCTTGTCATAAGCAAGAACTAATTATTTGCAAAGCCCCGTGCCAAAGAAAATAAGAGACCAGCCTTTCTTTAAATGGTTCTCCAACCACTCACCACTTTGTCTTCTAATAATGGGGTATTACTCAAATACAATATAGTGTGGACTCCTGGCTGTAAACAGTTGCCTTTCACTTTATTGTCAAGAGATATACTTAAGTAAACATTTGGGTAGAGGGAAAAAAAACTGTTTAAGTTAAATCCATTTCAATTTAAGTGTGTCTTTGACAGGGGCAGTCCATCCTAAAACATTTTAAAGAAGAGATTAGGAAAACATGGTGACTATAATCTATCAAGGCCAAATAAAAATGCCTTCAATAAAGCCCCTCCACATGAGGCTATTAAGGAAACCCCTGAACCACATGGTGGAAAATAAAACCCTGTCATTCAATGAAAGATAGAAAAGTGATTCTGGACAAAAAGCAGGAATAAAGAGACAACCCTTGGCAAAACCGCAAGAGTAACAGTGGGGAAGCTTGGAAAAAGAAGCATAAGAACAGGAGGGTTCTAATGAACCATCTGGAAAGTGGGAAAGAATATCAAAGGGAACAAAAGTGAAATTTTCTAATGATAAACGAAAGTGGTTTTCTAATAAGAATGAATCACAAAGGATTTCAAAGGGGTTGTTCAAAATGAAGGATATCCACTCGACAAGGATTGAATCATTATAGGCAAGGAGCACAACCTATGGCAAGAACCCCTTAAACTACACTCCTATAGGAAGAAATGGCGAATGATCATGATTATTTTTTTTTTTAAGGAATGGGGTGGGATGGAATACAAATCTGACAAGACATCTTGATGAAGTATTTTACTAATGTGTTGTGGTCAAAATTATACCAATAGCCTACTCTTCTGTACACCCTCACTCATCTCTTCTATAAAAACATTCCCCTTTGTTTCTGAGCAAAGAAAGGAAGTCTCATCATGAATAATCTTCAATTCAGGAAGAAGTACTGTTTGCATATATGTGCACGTAAGAGAAAATCCCTGGATAAAACTGACCCAGAGTAAGTCATCAAAGGGGAATGAAGACTCACTAAGGAAACAAAGATTCTGCCGTCAAGAGTAAAGCGTGAACTACATGATGGCTGCCTCCTACACAGCCCTTCATTGTATTCATAAGAATCTTGCACAGGGCACAACTGGTGAAAAAGGACAAGGCATCTCCAGGGACAAAAAATAAAATAAAACAAAATCTTTGAGCACTGGTCCAGGTATGTATTTTTTAATTGATATTTTTAATTCAGATTAAATAGATACATAACTTATATGGGCTCCCTCTGGTGGGTCTGTCAAACACATCAAAATCTGCTATTCTTTGCAAAACAAATATCTCAATAAATATTTCATAAAAATTGAGTTTTGAAACTATAGAAAGGTGGCTCTCAAACATTTTAATCTCAAAAATCCTTCGATGCTCCAAAAAAAATCATTAACATTTTGCATCATTTGCAAACATGACGCTTGATACCATTGACCCTCCCTTAACCTCTCAGGTAATCTGTCTTGATTTTGATGTTTATGACTCCCAAGTAATTTTTTCACATCTACTTACATATTTAGCTAACAAAAAAAAAAAAATGTGATTGTGATGTGTATATGTATATTCGTGTGTGTAGAGAGAGAAAGAAAGCTAGAGAAGTAAAACACAGAGAAACAGAGAGAGCATGAGCAAGTATACAGTGAGAGCATGTATTGTTGGGCATGTTTTGAAATATCTATTAAAAAGATATCACTGTTTAATATCACTCATATTTCTTTTTCAACACTGTATGCAAACTTCATCCCTGTTGACAAAGATACCTCTAGTTGAATTACATTAAGTGCTATAAAGTATTCAATGTGCAAATGTACATTGCCTATATGTATTTACATATATATATATATATATTTACATTTAATGCCAGATCAAATAGCAATACAATTTTTTTTTTATTGGAAACCACCAAAAAACTATAGAAGTGGTTGCAACTATATACACTCCACTAGAAGGGCATAAGATTTACAGTTCTTCTAGACAATTGGTATTGTCAGGATTATTAATTTTTGCTAATCTAATGGGTTTGAAATAATATCTGGTTGTTTTAATTTCCAGTTTCTTGTTTACTGATATATCTGGTCCTTGTTTATTGGTCTTTGTTTATTGATCTCTTCTTCAATAGGCTGTTAACGCTCTTTGCCTGTTTTTCTTTCTTTATAAAAAAATTACACAATAAATTCATAAAAAATGTATAAGTATATCATGGTTAAAGAATAATAAAAGTATATACATGTGTGCTCACTACCCATATCCATTTTCAGAAAAGAGAACAGTACCAAAAACTCTGTAGCACCCTGCATAGTCCTATCTGATCACAACTGCCTTGCTGCAACTCAAGGAAGTAACTAAACTGAATTTTTAAATTACTCCCCTGCTTTCCTTAACTTTTCCATATATGCATGAACCCCTAAATAATATATTGATTATTTTGCCCATTTTTTAAACTTTACACAAATATAATCATGTGTAACTTACTTCCTTTGCCTAATAGTACTTTCTACATTCATTCATGTTGATGTATATGGTTGTGATTTACTTGTTTACACAGATATATGACACTCACATACCACTGAATAATATACCACAATTTACTTATCTGTTCAACTCTTGGTAGAAATATCGGTTATTCCAGTCTTTAGTTAATACTAATAGTGCTATGAACATTCTCATCTATCTGCAGATGCAAGCACTTAAGAATGTATCTAAAGTATATAATGGGAGTGGAATTTCAGGTGTAGGTTTTTATACCCTCCCCAAGAGCATTTCCAAGGCTCCACATAATGACCAACACTTGGTATTTCTGACTTTACCTTATTAAATTCTTTTTTTCATACTGAGATCTTTTTATTTGATTAGCACTAATCTTCTGCTAGTCATATGCATAGCAAATATCCACCCAGCCCGTTGCTTCTCTTTTAACTTCATTAATGAAGTCTTTCATTATGCAGAAGTTTTATCTTAAGATAGTCAACTTAAACAATTTTTCCAGTAAAGATTTTTCTTGTTTAGAGATTCTCGGTTTAAGATATTAATTTTTACCCCCAAGGTGATAATGATAATCTCTGACATTTTCCTTTAACATATAAAGACTTCCTTTTCACAAATGAATTGTGAATCCATCCAGAATTGAATTTCTCATTTGGTATGAGGTAGTTATCAATTTTTTTCTATATAAGTAATTCTCTAAGAGCAATTCATGTACACTACATCACCTCTCCATTTATTTAACATCACTCTTATTTTATAATTAGATAATAAATTCCCAGATATGAGCAGAGCTGCTTCAAAGTTTGTTCGACTAATCTTGTGCTAATACTAAATCATCTTAATAATTAGATTTAGATTCTTGACGCCTGGTAAAGAGTGTCCCCTTAAACCAGTACTCTTAAAAACTGTTCTGGCTATTCGTAAACTTGTTCTCCCTATGAATTTGAAGATCAGTCTTCCACTTCTTCAAAATACACATTGGACACTTACACTGAATTTATAGACTGATGCTGGTATAACTGCCATCTTCATATTATTGTTTTCCTACCTACGAATCTACAAACATCATATATCTCTCCTTTTTCTCTTCTTCTTTTATGTCTTTTAACAATATCTAAGAATTTTATCTATAAATACCTTAAACATCTTCTGAAAGAATTACACTTAGGTAGCTCAAAGTTTTATTTGATACTACGAATGAAACTTTTATTCTATTATATTTTCTAATTATTATTTGTGATTAAGAAACTATATTATTTTTATACCCAACAACTTTGCTGAACTATTAGTTCTAATACTTGACCTGGATATTGTATTCAATTTTCTAGGTAGACCATCTACAAATGAATCAGTTTTATCTCATGTTTTCCAATGCTTATACCTTCTACTTCTCTTTCTGGTTTACTGCATGAGCCAGAACTTCCCACACAACGATGAATAAACACAGTGATGGCAAGTAATCCTGAAATGTTGCTAATTTTGATAGAAATGTTTATAATGATTCACCACTAATTATGATGTTTGCTGTGAGTGTTTGACAAATATCACTTATAATGTTAAGGAAGTAACCTTCTATTCCTAGTTTGCTAAAAGTTTTTATCATGAATCATTAATGTCATCAAATGCTTTTTTTAATGTCATAAAACATTAACTGCGGATAAATTATTTTCTATATCTATTGAGGTAATCACATGCTTTTTCTTTTTGTATTGGTTGAATACAGTAGAATGTATTACATGTATAACAGTAATATAGAAGGACACAATACACAATGAATTAAATTTTTACAAATATTTCACTTAATAATTCTATATCTGTACATTAAAAAAGAATCCATGTTCATAAAGCTGAAATATCCAAAAAAGTTTTATTCAGTTTGTATATTAACACATCTAACCTCATAAAATGAGCTTTTTCTATTCTCTAAAACAGACTGTAAAAGTCAGATTTCGTAAAAATCCACATGTAAAATCATCTCAGACTGATAGAGAGAGACTATTGGTTTCAGTTTTCTATTGCATGCACTGTATGCTCTTATGTTTAATATTTCCTACCTCCTGGTTTTTTGGTTTTGGTTCTTCCCTAAGAAACTATGGATCATCTCATGACTGTTTGATACCTTCTTACATTCCTGGATCCAGTTCACATTCGGCAACTGTTTTTTTGATTGACTTACTGATCCCAATACTTTCCTTCAGTCTTTTCCGTCAGACCTTTATTAGGAATTTTTCAAACATATGCAAAAACAGAAAGGATAATAATTTCTCATGCACCCAGCGCAAAGCTTCAATAATTAACAATTCATAACCAGTTCTCTTACATTCATCCCCAAGTGCCTATCCCCATATTATTTTGAAGAAAATTCCAGACATCTGATCATTTCATGCACAGGTATTTCAATATGTATCTTGAAAAGAAAATGACTTATAAAAATATAATACTATTATAATTCCTTTAAAAAAAACAACTTAAATTCAAATATTTAGTTAGTGTTCAATTTCCAATTGTCTCACTATTTTTTTCTTTAAAAATGTTTTCTCTTGATGGTATCTACACATTGGTTGATCTTTTTTTTTTTCATCTATAGGTGCCATTTCAATCTCTTTTTTTTTCTTACAAGTTATTTGAAGAAATTGAATCATTTACTCTAGAGCACTACTTCTCAAACTCTCTATGATGAAGAGACAGTTTTAGATTTCCAAATCGGTCTCAAACTGATATGTGGTCCTACTGCACATAAGTACTAACAGACTGAGCATATGCAACTTACCAAGAGTATTTAAGAACACCTAGATCAGTTTACATGGTATTTAACAAAAGACCACTGATAATGTGCTTGAATATAATGGCTTTAACATTTCTAACCACTTAATATTGCTTAAACATTTCTAAGTGCTTACTTTTGATCATTCTATTTATTTCATGATGCAGATCACATCCTGGGTAGCATTGCTATAGAATTTCCCACAAGCTGCATTTTGCTTATTACATCTCCATGGCATAGTTTAACATGTTTCTCTGTCCTCTGTACTTTCTATAAATTTGGTAGTTAGATCTAGATTTTGATCATATTCAGTTCCACATTTCTTGGCAAGACTTTACACTTAGTATGGTATTCTTCCATCAGGAGACACATAAGTCTGGCTTCCCCTCTTTTTGTGATGTTAGTGGTTATTGGTAAACAATGTTATTACTAGTATTTAATGTCGAAGCTCCTCTAGTAAATTTGGTTGTCCACGGTTTGTTCTCTGATAGACCCTTAAGGAAGCTCTTCTCCTCCCAGGTCCCATCGCTTTCCTCTACTAACTTCTGACACAATGCAGATCTTCCAGCTGTCAGATGTGAGTTACCACACATTTGTGAAGATCTTAGAGAGACCTTGTCACCCAGCTCTCTTACAGATGTTATCTATAGTTTTGGGTTTTGCTATTCCAGATGGCTGTATCTGTTTTTGTAAGATTTGGGATTATTTAAAACTATATAACCACCTCCTTTCTAATGTTTCAGAACAATGCTGCTTACTTTTAGCATCTTAAACTGAACACTTAATTTTTGATTTTGAGGGTTTAAATTTTTTCTTAAATAAATATACTTAAAACAAAATGTACCACAAGTACCTTTATAACTATATCCCATCTATTTTGCTTTATTAATGTTAACTGTGATCGTATGATTTAAATGGGGTCTACCAAGTTTCTGTAAAATAAAGTAACTGTTTTCCCTCACATCTAAGCAGTATGAAATGAGAATCTTCAATGCTGGTTAGTGATAAGTAATTTGTGATTTACTGTAATATTTCTCTTTAACCTATGAATCTATAGCTGTGAATTCTCAAATGTCTGAGGATAAGAAAATGTTCTTACTTTCTACATAAACTATATTGTACTCAGGCATAATTCTACTTATGTTATTAATTCTTTGACATTTGTTTAGATTTCAACTGTCAACATGGACAACTTATTTAAAGTATTCCATGTGACTGTATACTTCCGACTCTTGACTATAGAATTTATTCGTAATGTGTGATGTGT
This sequence comes from Pteropus medius, assembly GCF_902729225.1. NCBI lineage: Eukaryota > Metazoa > Chordata > Mammalia > Chiroptera > Pteropodidae > Pteropus > Pteropus medius. The sequence goes on from NW_024344241.1 coordinate 4,564,860, forward strand.
ATCTATACACACAGTTATAGAATTTTAAAAATAAACATAAATCAAGCCTATTGATCATAGTTTTCAGATTATATCTTTACTCATTTTGTCTGCTTAATTCATTTTATTTTGATTGAGGTCATTTAATATCTATACAATAACTATGAATTTGTCAAACACAATTTTTATTTCTTCAATTTTAATTTATGCATTAAGGCTACAATGTTGGGCATATTGAAATTCCTAATTCACAAAGCATCTTGGTTGATATATTATCCCTCTTTATTCACATCTATCATTTTTCCATAAATTCTATTTTGTCTAATATTAGTATTGCTGTACCAGCTTTCTTTTGGTAAGTATTTGCTTGATATATCTTTTTCCTGCCCCTTACTTTCAAGCTCTGGTATGGGCTTTTTTCAGGTTTCTGTAATTAAAAAATGTCCAATCTGATAATGTATGTCTGTAATCAGTAAGTTTAATCCATTTAAATTTGTGACTACTAATACATTTTACCTTTTTTTTCCAAACAAGAAAAGGTTTTCTTCACAATTAACAGTTAAATACTGTTGACCCTTGAACAACCTGAGGAGTTAGAGACACTAACCCTCCACAAAACAGAAACCCATGTACAACTTTAGACCCAAAACTTAACTATTACTTGCCTACTGCTGACCAGCTTTACTAATAATATAAACAGCTGATTAACATATTTTGTATATTATATGTATTATATATTCTATTCTTGCAATAAAGTGGGCTAGAAAAAAGAAAATGTTATTAGGAAAATATATTTACAGTACTATATGTATTAATTTTTAAAAATCTACATATAAGTGGAACTGTGCAGTTCAAACTCGTGTTATTAAGGGTCAGCTATAACATATGTATTGTAATAGTTCCATTTCAGTGTTTACCAGTGTTTCTTTCACCTCGCACCTCTCTATTCACTTTTCTTCTTGCTGAAATACACCTTATAGTACTTAAAGTAATAATTATAAAGATTAAATAACAGGAAAACTTTAAAACATAACAATATGATTTTTTAAGTTACATATGTAGCATAATTAAAACTACTGAAAAAAAATCCTATTCATAGGGGAATAAACTGAAAGAAGAAAAAAAAACATTTTTTTGAGAGTTAAGATTAGGTCAGACTTACAATCAACACTTTGGTTAAGACCAGGAATTCAAAAACCACCTCCCCTTTCTCTCACCTCATTCTAGGAACTAATGCTCCACTTGGGTCATAAGCAGGTCCCACTTACAAAGCAGCTTTATGAAAAGCAACACAATACAGTAGAACGAACAATAAACTCAGAAGACCTAAGTTCAAGTTTTAGCTCTGCCACCAACGGGTTGGGTAACCTTGGGCAAGTCAGTAAACCTTCCAGGACTTCAGATTCCTTGTGGTTGAAGTAGAAATAATCTATCTCACAAGGCTTTTATTAGGAGTAAATGAAACAATAAGCATGTAAGTACTTAAATGATAACATCAGACATATGTATGTGTAAATTTTTTTAACTCTAAAGCAGAACATACTGTAACATTATCAGATTCAATTAACTATGCCTGCTACCCACTAAATCAGACTGAACCCAAAACAAATATGACACAAGATAAGAAGTAATTCTCTACTCTCTTCTTATTTTCCACTTTCTAAGGGAGCCTTGATTTTTCTTCCATTAAAATGCTAGTGTGAGTCTCAGAGCTTCCACTGCCACTTTCACGGCATGCAGCTTACAAACCAGTGAGTGCTTTCCTTATTTTATTTTTATTTTTTAATGAGATAAGCTGGGCTGAGCGCCTGCCCGCTGCCATGACCTGGATATCACATTACTGGCATCACATCTCTTCTAGCACATTAATTGTGGGTGATATTCTATCTATCTGGTCATATTTCCCAGATTTTAACCTGTCTTTGTTCATTTCCCTTTCATTTCCTAATAAATCTGTATCCTTAATAGTCATTATCCCTAACTTAGAAAATAGTCAGATATTCCATGTACTAAGAATGCCCGTCTAAGTAGCTCTGAGATCAAGCTTGGATAGACTTTTTGTATAAAGATAACCCATTACTGTGTTATCACAGATTCACAGGAAAATAGCACGTCCTAAGACAAAAGGTTGTCTCCTACAACATGACTCACAGTTTACAGTCTAAGCCAATAAACCACCAGTCTTCTTCACTATAGTATAAGAAATTCATTAATTTCTAACAACATGAACACATAATTAACTTCTACTAACTGAAAACTGGAATAACCTGACCATAAGTTTCAGCATTGTATCATTAGCCATCTCGGTGAGGGTAAATTTGAGCCACTGACCATTCATTCTTAGGAAGAAACCTTGAGAAAGGATGAGGTCAGACAAGAGAAAACAAAGACCTACCAATATCTATAGTTTGTGATGCAACAAATCAGTCAAAAAATATTGAGGCTCGGCCTATACAAAGGATGGCATTAAGGAAAAATAATTCATGAACGCAAAAGACAACTGTACTGGTTTCGCTGAGATAAGCTTTAGTGACCTCAACAAGAATGTCCATGCTGTCCTTCAACAACTGTCTCAAGACTCACCTCATGCTTGGAGAAGAGCCGGACAGCCTCCAGCTGGTGGAAAACGGGGTAGTGCTGGGAGTCAATCTGGTCACGCCGGTAAACGTCGCCCACCACCAGGAAGGCATCCAGCCCAGCGTGCAGCAGGTCCCACTGATGCGCAGAGGTGTGCGCTCGTAGCATGTGAGTCCGATTCAGGTAATAGTTGTCACCCTTCTTCCGGCTGGGGTGGTCAGCTGGGATGAGCAAGCTGTCAAAGTTCTGCCAGGTCGTGACCACCGGAGAAAGGTCATCGTAGACGGAGAACAGAGGAGTCCCAAAGCGCCCCACGTACTGCTTGTAGAAGTGCTCCTTCACCCTCTCCTTGATCAGCCAAAGAGGATGATGCCGCTTGTTGTGCAGATTTCTGCCAACCCTGGAGAGGACTTTCCGGGAGAGGTTGCTGTAGTCGTCCAGAGGGTAGGATTTACCAAGCAGCTCCACCAAACCACCTGGAGCTCCTCCGACAGTAAACTCTGAAACAGCAGGCCTTGAGCCCAAGGCCTGATGCTGATGGCCTCTGGAGACACTGCTGGCCTTCCTCACCAGGTAGACACGCATGCGGGCAACTCTTCTGAGAGCTGAACAAACCATTGTAGAAGCTGCTTTCACAGATTCTGAAAAGAACATACATGCAAAGCACAAGTCAAGTTTTACTCTGAGAAAAGTGTGTCTTTTGTGTCCCCCACCAGCTCCCCATTGTCCTACTAACATCTCTGCTTCCTCCATCACCTCCCCCACATACACAGAAGATCCAATTAAGGAAATCTGCGGAGAGAGGCTTAATATTTACTGCTCTAAATCAAAAGAATCCTGAACGTCACTTTTAGATCCCTAATCTCTAGTTGTCCTTCCTTTGCCATTTAGATCTTTGGGTTTAAAGAAAATTTCCATTATCAGGATATGTCATGTTCTGAGCACCTCATGTTGAATAAAACTTATAAATATGACTTCTTTTTTTTTTTTTGCTACATTTTAGGTCCAAAAATCTTCAGAGAAATCATCTAAAAGAAAGGACTTTTAGCAGGGTCCCACATTAATTAAAGGAAGCAAATGATTGCATATACGCCTCTGAAGTATAGCAGAAGCAATATTTGAAATAGCCATCCTGAACATCTCTTCTGCCTTTCTTCTTCATAACTACAAAGTTTTGCTTACCTTTGACAGAGCATGACTTCTGGATTATTTCACTAAATTACAAAATGACATTAACAACATTTTTTTTTTTGACGTCTCGAATAAAATACACCACTTTAGGTGTGTGGTTATTTTTATTTAATACTTTTAAAAATAAAAATGAAAAACTTAAGGAAATAGCACACAAAGTGAAAGACTATACCAATGGACAGCTGAAATTATTTTCATAAAAATAAATCCTTTCTATCTTCACATCTGTTCATGTCATTTAAACTTGATACCATTGCAGCATCCCATCAATTATACTTTCATTTTGTAAAAGGCCAAGTTTCTACTACACACCCACAATAAACCAAGAGCAGGACTAAACTTACTTGGAAAGGGATGCAGAGAAGCCAGAAGCCAGAATATTTACCATATCATTTAAAAAAAATGCCTAGAATTTAATAAGAGCACCAAATTTCACAGATGAAAGTCACCTTGGTAGTCATCTAGTACAGGCTGTCCATGTCACAGATGAGGTATCAAAGGCCCAGACACAGGTGACCAAACCATAAGGTACTGGGAAAGATAAGACAACATTGCAGGATTTGGGACCACTTAACATAGTATTCTTTCTCTACTGTCACAGAACAAGTTTTAAATTGACTCAGGGATCCCGGTTATAAAATCTTTAGATGCCATATCCCTATGTTCATAAAAAATTTACTAAGAACTTAAATCACCCAAATCCATCTTCTACAATTGTGAATTCTCATCTATTAGGCTACTTTACAGCATACAATCATGTGGTTATTTTACTTCAAGGGCTCTACAATCACACCAAGAAAATGCATAACTTCATGATATTAACCTGCATTAGGAGAGAATTATACTGCTCCAAATGACCATCAAAAACATATGTAGTATGTAGCCAGGCAGCACAGTTCACCAGATTAAAAAACAGAATTGAAAATATCTAGCACCAAGTTAAATTATCATGTGTGTGTCACTGCTTATTAGAAGCTTGTGCATAGCACCTTTGTCTGACACTGCCGTCATGTCAGAAGTTTTTGAAGATTCTCAGGAACTCTCTGGATTTATTCATTTATGGCACTGTTTTGTCAAAGTTGTTTTGAAAAGTGTTTTTTGGCTCAGATTCAACAGAAATCTGTCTTCCCATCTACAGTGTTCAATGGCTTGTCAGTGCAGTAGATAGGAATTTTAAATATGTTTATGCCACCTTATACATCTTAGCACAAAGTTATATTGTTAGGTTGTTAACTACCTAGCCCACTGCCCTTGGCAAAACACAAGAAAGCATTTCTTCCTTCCAAAGGCATACGCTGCTATACTAAGTTCAGAATTCTTCTGGAAAAGGTGCTTTTGATGCACTTATTTATACATTACTGACTTCCTTTTCCTTCTCAGTCCCTAGCTCCTCACACATCCAGACCCATTTCTAGGTTGTTTCCATAAATAGGCACCATTCGACGTCCTTTCTTTGTTCTGCTCACCCACCACTCGCTTTCATTTTCTTGTCTTCATTTTCAGACTTTATATCTATCTGCTTATCCCCTGCATATATTCTCCACTGTCATTTCTGCCAACTCAAAACACTTGTATTTTTCTATTATCATCTTTTAGAGAGAAAGAATAATGACTACAATAGTTTTCCCACATCCAACTGAAAAGTAAATTTCTTTCTTTTGCCTTTATCAAGTCTATAAGAAATAGTTCATCTGGAATATACAGGAGACCCAGGAAAATAACACCACTACCAACAGTGTTCTTTAACTGGTACATTGGTCTTCCAAGTCATCCTTTCAAAAGCTCGGTAAGAATATGTATTATTCTTACCATTTGACAAAGAAACTAAGGCTCAGGTAGATCTTATAATTTGCAAAAACTCATATTCCTACCCATGGACAAAGTTCAGAACTCTGAGCAACTCAAGTACTATTCAATCAAAATAGACCCAAAACTATTAAATTCAAAATACATCTCTTAATTACCTATCTTAACTTCTATCTTATCTGAACAATGTATTTTATAAAGCAATGCATTTTAAATATATAAATGAATACATGAATGAATATATCAATAAATCAAATAAAATATATTAGACTAAATGGTGGAAGTGAAATATTGTTTAACACAGGACCCGAAGCCCAAACCTGCCCATGTCCTGTTTTTGTAAATAAAGTTTTGTTGTAACCCAGGAAAGCCCATTTGTTTACATATTGTCTATGATAGCTTTTCTACTATAAAGGCAGAGCTGAATAGTTGCCCCAGAGGCTGTACAGCCTACAGACCTAAAATACTTATCTTGTCCTTTACAGAAGGAGTTTGCTGAGCCCTGTTCTAGCTTACCTCTAAAAAGTTTTCCATGCTATTAAGCATATCTTCCTAGTCACAAATATATGTCAATTATAAAGCCACTAAAAGTAACAAAAGTCCAATGTGGATATTAAATATGCTAACACTGGTACACAAGAGGCAGTGAGACCAATCGCAAGAAGAATTAATACAACAGAATGGGCAAAAGATCACACTTTGCAGAAACCTCCATGTGGGTATGACCCTAAGTCTGCCACTTAGGTGCTGTGTGTTATCCTTGGACAAATTAATTGACCTTTCTGGCCCTCAAGTTTCTCATGTATGAAATACAGAAAATAATGCCTATCTCTAGTACAAAAATTAAACTTGATCCTCTTCATAATACACTTAACTTATATTGCCCAGTTGAGGGACTTAATTTTTAATTGTATTTAATTTTACTTAATTTTAATTTAAATGGCTCCATGTGACTTGTAGCTACCATATTGCACAGGGCAGATTTAGACCCTCATATAAGAAAAATGGGAATTATATACCCAAAACAATCAAAACTGATTCCCAAGAATATATCTTAATATACAAACTAGCTTCAAAAAGTGTAATTTCAACTTTTATACAAACAGAGGGAGATATTCAATCTTCAGCAGAATTAAAAAAAAAAAAAATAGAAACATAGAAAGGCCCACAGAGGTCATTTAGTCCAAAGCTCACATTTTGTAGATAAGGACACCAAGTCACAGATTAGCTGTGTTTCCAAGGATGTTCAGCCGATCAATCATAGTCACAGGTGGTAACAGAACCCAGAGGTCTCATTGCCAGGTAAATGTTCTTTCTACTTCAAGTTAAGTCTAGTTAAAATCTCACATATATGTGGAATCTAAAAAAGTTTAATTCATAGAAGCAAAGAGTAGAAAGTAGGTAGGGAAAATGGGAAGATATTGGTCAAAGGTGACAAAGGTGCAGTCAGTAGGAAGAGTAAGCCTAGAGCTCTAATGCACAACACGACTATAGTTAGTAATACTGTATTCAATACCGGAAAATTGCTGAGAGTAGACTTCAGGTACTCTCATTATACATACAAAAAATGGTAACTATGTGAGGAGATGATGTGTTAATTAGCTTGACTGTAGAAATCATTTCACTATGCATATGTGTATCAAATCATCGTACTGTATATCTTAAACATATACAATTTTTATTTTAAAAATTAAGTTAAAATAAATTTAATTAATAAAAATAAAAAGGTATCTGAGGCATCTTATTATACGGTTATAGATCGCACCACTATGTATCAAGCACAGTGACTATGAACTAGTAAAACATCGAATAAATGTTAGAAATGAATTTTCTAATTGCTTAAACAGTCTTTCCTTTCAATCTCCTTCAGTTTTGCGTATAAAGGAGACACTAAATAGTACATGAACTCCACCAGACTAGTAATTTGTCTCAAGTGCAATTAGCTTACTGGAAAGGGCCATGGTAAGCAAGCATGACCTACATATGGCCACAACTACACAAAAGATCAGGCACATTCCATTACCCTCCAGATGCAGTATTTAAAAACAGTTTTTACTGAGAAAAATGAAGCTTGACTCAGTCAACACATAGTTTACACATTTTACTCTACTAAAAAACGATGGAGAGATTGCTAACTTCCATTAACTTTTACTCAAAAAAGGCAAGGCAAGAGTATGTTTTCGTTTCTGCTGAGTAGTATAAATACAAAGGCAGTTCCCCATGTTACCGGTGGGAGTATTATTGGTTCAACCTTTCTAGAAAGCAATTTAGCACTATCAAGAGACTAAAAACTGCTCATACCTTTTGACAGGGTAATTACCCTTCTAGGAATTTATCACAAGGGAATAATGTAAATGAAGATAGATATTAAACATGAAGTTTCATTACAGTATGATTTGTAATAGAAAAATATTATAAACATAAGCATTCCTAACAAGGGAATGATTAAGTAAATTATAGTAGAGCCATAAAATATTATGCACTCATAAAGTATAATGGTTGCAAAGAGTTAATGATATAATTGTACACTTATAAAGTGATAAATAAGATATAAAATTGTATGTAGGATTTGATCTTAACCATGTAAATATATATCTACCTATAAATACATGCACATTATATTTAGAAACCTTGGGGAAAACTATACAAGATTTAAAAGCTATTATACCTGATAATAATTTCCTATTTCATACCTTTATATATCTAAATTTTCTAAATAGGTATCTATCACATTTTTAATTAAATGTTTTATTTTGAAAAAATTGAATTATTTTTGTAAGAAAGACTTACTTTAAAATATCTGTTGAGTTGAGCTATAGTCACTTTAATAGCCTATAGTAAACCTGCTTAAAATTATATCAAGAATAAATGCAAATGTACAAATATAACATTGCCATAGTTTAATTAATTGTGTTCAGTGACCAGCTCAGCAATTATTTTTTATAACAATGCAGGTGGAATGTCTGGCATATAAAAAACTTCTTTGCCTTTACAATGTTCTTTCTCTAGATATAAATCGACTTTCATAAGCACAATTCCAATCACTTGATGGTATTTTCCCAAGACGTTCAGATTTTCTAGGAAATTGATAATATCGGCTTCTATACCAAATAAATATTTCTCAATTAAACCAATTAATGAAGTCCTTAATACATGTTAAAGTTACGCTGTATTTAGTTTTGAGAAATTTCTTATTTCTAAGGAAAATATTCACTAAAACTTATTTCAAATTAAGTTAATACCTATGCCATATATGCAGCATTGTTTGGGGCTGCCAGAGGATCTCAGAAAGTAAGTCAATATTGCTATTACTGTAATAATCATTAGCCTTGCTCTGGACATCTAATGATGAGCCTGGAACATCATCCTCAAATCATGAGCATCACTGATACATGGCCTTTAAAAAGGCTTGTTCCTGTTTCTTTAACATGGGTTTCTATCTGAGCAGGCTTTCCTCAACTGAGTCACTCCTTGCCCACTGTTATCACTGCATACTTGCTGTTCAAGGCCAGGAATTAACCAACAATACATTTTTCACTATAGTGCTCTTATGGAGATTTTTCACCTGCTCTGATGTACATTTTCCGACACCAGCAATTTTCCAATTCTCTGCAGACACCAGATAAGGGACCTACAATTTAACTCAATTCTGAGCCTGAAGGTAGCAGTGTTAGATCCAACAGGTTAAGGGGCTCGGTCCCACAAGACTGTCCTCTCTCCCCACTTCAGAGGCCACTCACAAGGTCCAGGTGATGACTGACTATAAATCAGAGGTTCCCTTAATTTAGGTTCAACTAATTTGCTAGAGCGGTTAACATAACTCAGGAAAACATTTTACTTACTTACTATATTATCAGTTTATTACAACAAGATATAATTCAAGAACAGCTAGACAGAAGAGACACATATGGCAAGGTATGTGAGAAGGGGCCCAGAGCTTCCATACCCTCTCTAGGCACACCACCCTCTCAGCACCTCCACATGTTCACCGACCCTGAAGCTCTCTGAACCACGTTCTTCTGGGTTTTTATGGAGGCTTCGTAACGTAGGCATGATTAGTTAAATCTTTGGCCACTGGTGACTGGGTTCAATTTCCAGTCCCCTTAGCCCGCCCCAGAGGTCTGGTTGGTTCCCCTGGCAATGAGCCCTCATCCTCCAGTTATCTAGGAACTTGCCAAAAAACACGTAATTAACATAAGTGCAAGCGTGGTGGAAAAGAGATTATTATTTGAATAACAAAAGATCCATTTCACCTTTATGTCTCTGCAGTTACTTCAGGAACTAGAAACAAAACTAAATATTATAATAAAAGATGCCCCTATAAGTTATAATTACATGGGTTACAACTGCAATTAGAAATTATGAGTTGTTTTAGGAACTATGTGCTGAAAAGAAGGGACAAAGACCAAATATATATTTCCTATTACAAATCACATTATTACATCTGTATTCATGATGTCACCATCACCATCGGCAACACTACCCTCATGCTTGTCTAAATTTAATACCATTTCAGCAATTTACCCATCATTCAAGGAATGCACAAGAGGTACAACATTATCAAAACCAGCATTTACTCAACTTATTTACTACTCTAGCTAATCAACTGCTGGCATGAGAAGTGTGACATAATCTTTCATTGGTAACATGAAATCCTTCAATGTCTTCTTTGCAGGTTCACTTTCAAATACAACTGTAGTCCAAAGTCACTGCCAAGTATTTGCTGGTGTTAATTCATCAACCTCATTTCAAGCATTAGCAATTGCATAAACAGCATTTTTGCGTGTGAGTACTCCCCAGCCTGTCCCACACAAAGGCAAAATATGATCCTATAACTGGAAAAAGTCCTCAGACAAGAAGAGAAAGAGACAGACAGAGACAGAGACAGAGAGGCAGAGAGACAGAGAGACAGAGAGAGAAACAAAGAAACAAAGAGACATGCAGGTACTTGACATAAGAGGCAGAGTAAATGTGAAGTGTTCCGCAAACCTACAGATGATATCCAGAGTAACTCAGGAGATTCAGGCAGAGCACTGATAGTGTCTGCTGACAGGAGTTACTTCTTTTTCTTGGGTTCCTTCATCCATAAAATGGAGGAATATAATAGCTCCTATCTCATAAGGGAATGTGAGGATTAATTAGTTAAAGTATCTGCAGTATTTAAGAGTCAAAAATGCTTTTTTTTTTTTTTTTGGTCCAACTACTTTAAGTGTCATTTTACCCTTAATCAATATCTTTGCAAACTTCTAAGGCATTCTTATTTTTCCTAATGCAATATTCTCTTTTTTTCCACTCATTCACCCACCTCCCTCCCCTTTGGCAACCATCAGCTTGTTCTCTATATCTATGGGTGTGTTTGTTTTGTTTATTTTTTTTAAGATTCACATATAAGTGAAATCATATAGTATGTCTTTTACTTATTTCGCTTGCACAATACCCTCTAGGCCCATTCACGTTGCTACAAATAGTAAGATTTCATTCCTTTTTATTGCTCAGTAATATTCCACTGTGTATGTATAAGTGTATGTGTATGTATCACATATTCTTTATCCATTCATCTATTAACAGACATCTATGTTGCTTCCAGTCATGACTATTGTACATAATACTGTAATGAACACGGGGATGTACATCTTTTTGAATTAGTATTTCTCTTTTCTTTAGATAAATACTCAGAAGCAGAATTGCTGGGTCATACACAAATAGCATTTTTAAGGCTGAGCTCTTTCAGAAGGTCTTGGAACCTGAGTAATCTATTAACTAAAGCAAGCATATAGTTTTGTTCTAGTTTTTAATACTTGTTCTTTAGGAGGCATAAAACTTCTTGGTTGCCAGGCTCTATTATAGATGTCAAATTGTTGGGTAGGCAAATTTCAAAAACATTAATTGCACAAATAGCTGAAAACAACAAAATTTCACTTTTCTTCCAGTCCAGCTTATTAGAGAGCCCTTATTGCATGTACAAAGTGGTAATGAATTAGTCAGAAAATATTTCTCTGGTTACCTCTACTTTCTCATATAAATAATGATGCCTAAGTAAATTGCATATACCTCTCGAACCTGAAGTAAGTTCTCCATTCTCTGCCAACTTTATCTTCAGTGTGCCTGCAACACTGACATATCCAAAAAGAGTCACCCAATGGTTAGCATTCTTAAAACCAGTTGGTGCTTTCCCATTGTTTATCCTTTTTTCTAGAAACCTAGTCTCATACAATGCCTTCATCTACAGTGTAAATCTGTTCCAGACTAGCTATGATCAGCAAAGTTTTTCAATGCAGACTTTCAGATACTTTACACCATGAAGTTTCTGAAACTTCTTCAGCTAATCTCTGAGTATCTATACTCACTTTTGACAGTTTTTTTTTTTTTATGGTATAGCCTAAGTTATTTCATAACCAATAAATCACACTTTCAATTCTTCACCATCCAATCCTCTCTATTAATGCACAGTCAACATTTGCATTGTAGGGCTATGTAATGTTTCCCTATTTGTCACTAGTTCCTGGTCATCACTGTCTCTATAAAAATTCCACACAACTCACCTGTGTCTTTAGGTTGTATATGGTGGGGCTCCCACATACATAAAATACCTCACAGATATACCACAATTAGATTTATAATAATTCTATTGTAGGTGCTACTGATTATAATAGATGCTTTCAGTTCTTCTTTTGACAGTGTTGGGACCCAGGGCAGGCACCTCAAAATATCCTACATTGGTATACTGATTATTTTGAATTAAAGTTACGTGACAAGCAGATGGAGTTAGAGAGCACACTGACCCTCTCTTGTCTTTTTGTGGAGGAAGCAATTCTCTTCATTGAAAGATGCTCCCCTTGCTCCAAGCAGGAAAGCCATCCTTAGAGCTAGAGTTAAGGAATTCAGGATCAAAAGAGCCTGTGTAAACAAACTTTGTTGCTTCTTTGTTAATTTACTACCCAAGCCAAATTTTGTTTAGATTCCTCACTAATAGCACCAACTTTTTTGTCCTGTCAATGCCTCACAAATTTATTGTTTCTTTGTCTAAAAGGTATAAAAAGTTCATCATCTCAGAGCATCATGCATGATTCTCCTATGCCCAGGCATTAAATTGGTATTTTTCCTGTTAATCTGATTCTATGTCAATTTTATTATTAGTCCAACTCTAAGAACTTAAAAAAGGTAGAGGGGGAAGAATTCTTCACCTCCCCAATAACGGTTATCCACAGGGCTGTCTCTAACTCCTTTTTTATATTTCCAAAGTAAAAATATTTTCAGAAACACACTTACACACACACACACCCCTAGAAATCAACATAGATTATTAGCATGACCAGTACCAGTACTAAAATAATTCACACATAAAATCAGTTCAGTTCAGATTTTACTGACAAATGAGTTTTGTCACCACATTTACAAAAAATATATAAATAAATAAATGACAAAACTTTCAGTATTCAGAATTTTTTCAGATTTTGGAATTACAAATAAGAGATTATGGGCCACCCCCAATATGGCCCCTTTCCTCAGCTTTTCTACCTTCACTTCCATTCCATACTGTGCATTACAGGAGGCCCCTCTAAAATATAGATGTGACCATGTCAATTTTCTGATGGAAAACCCTTAACAGTTTACAATATTAAGTCTAGATTACTTTACAGTCCTATCCTAAACTGCCTTTCCTGCACCCTCTTGGCTTCTTTCCCAGGACACTCAGCATGTTTCAGTTCTCAGGCACCTATGTGTTAGAGAATGATCCCAGGATTTTGAGTCCTTCCATAACTAGCATTTTCTTTAACTCTGATATATTAACATAGGTATGTTAATAGTGTTATCAGAATTTTAATTATATGGCAAAACAGTAATTTAGTTCAATTAAAGTGATTTCACCTCTCCTACCTCATAGGTGACACTGAACAGAAGGGAAATGTAATTTAATAAATTGGAAAATAAAATACATCATGTTATATTAGTAGAAGAAGCCTATCGGAATTCAAGAAAATCTATATCAATGTGCATTTATACATTTCAGAGAAACTAAGAGATTAGGCTATAGAATGTTTACATTACCTAAACCAAAGAAATTAGAGAAGCTAAGAACACACATGAAATTTTATCAAATAAGACAAATGTCTTACAAATTAAAATGTACAAGCCAAGCTCCTGGTCCTGGTGATCCCAGCCAGAGTTCTTTCCAACTGAGAGTGAAACTATAATGAAAATTCCACATGCAAATGAAGTCAGTCATCAGAGACAAGGCAACACATTATCTAGATAGCTCTACCTAGAGAATAACTAGGGGGATATTATTCTGGGAGTTTTGTACAACACATGAAGAATAAAATCTCTAAGAGTCCAGTTTGGATGTGCAGAAGAACAGAAGATACTGTTTCTATAAATTCTGGAACTAATTGGACACCAGAAAAACTTATTTCCTGCTGGCTTGGTCGAAATCAACATAAATAACCTAGATGTTTAAAATAAAAATATTCACACTTTTCATGCCAAATGAACCCAGGAATAATTATCTGTGGACATGCTTATCTCTCCAGGTAGAAATTAACTAATATAAGGTCAAATGGACACTGTTTTGAAATCATTAACTTGCAATAACATGAAATCCCTGGGAGAATGTTTTAACACACAGTTGTACTAAGAGCATCCCATACTCCTTCCTTGAGTTTTGTCCACTTGGACACGATTATGACTTTTTTACAATCATCCGGTATACCTAATCCCTAGACATAACTGTAGGCACTGATAACAATGATCTTGCTTTTCTACCATGGGCACTTTAGCAGCATTGAATAGAATAAAGTAAATAAATTATTTTCTCTAAGGATTCACCAAGATGTGTTTTTCTGATTGATTCGGGGCACATATAAAGTGACAAAAGGAAAGCAGGAAGCTGCAGCTCCAGCTCACAAGAGAGTCTACAGCACAGAAATACCAGCAGCCCCTTACCATTCACAAAAGTTCTTATCTTGAATGGATAAATTTAAGTAACGTTTACCTCAAATGACTATTTATCCATCATTGGTTTCAACAATGTATTTAAGTCATGGCTTAAAGCCACCAGCAAAAAATTGGCACTGGACTTTGCCTGGGCCACATGGCTTCTGCGGGTTGGCAGAGGCCCAGTTACCATATTAATGAGTATGCCATTTGTCAAGACAATTATGCAAGAACTTGGCAGCTGCACATAAAGGGCAAGCCCAATGAGAGACAGTGCCAGAGTACGCGGATCAGAGAGCCTAAAAAACCCCTTGATACTTCAGTCTTCTTTTGTAATAGTTACCTTTTGGGAAGACAATATCTTTTATTAAAATGAAGTCTAAGGGGAGGGGAAAAGGAGCAGAGAAAGTAATTCTAAACATAGTCATTATTTGAATATACAATGCCATGTTCCCATTTAGAAGAGATATCTTTTCATCACTGCAATTCAGTTGAGAAATGACTCTGTTTCTTTGCTAACAAATGCTACATTTTCAAGAATGAAAAATTTGAAAATGTTCTCTCACACTAGAAGCTTCTTAATTGTCAAGAATATAGGAGTACTCCAGAAAACTATCTTGTGATGGACATAAAAATAAATGGGAAAATACAAATTTTTCAAGGTTTTCTTTTTCTTTTTTTTTTTAACACAAATCATGGTATCTAGTTTCAAGAGAAATCAGTTCTGCTGTCATAAGTCAAAAGGTTAAAACCTATAACTAAACAAATGTATGAGGGGATGACTGCAGACCAAAGACCCTGCAAAATTAATTTGAAGGTTGATTAATACATGTCTAAAGACATCACCGTATTTGAAACTGCAGGTGGACTCCCAACCACACTTTCACTTAAGGAAAGTATCATCAGTTAAAATTAAGTTACCGATATCCATTAAAATTAAAGAGTATTTTTCTAAAATGTCACAGAAAAAAAATCCTCTCAATGTATGTAAAAGTAAACACACACACACACACACACACACGCACGCACGCACTAAATAAATAAAACAAAAATATCAAACTCATCCTTTATGCGGCTTTTATCATCTCCTCAAAAGCAAGTGAAACATCAAAACTGCTAACCTCAACTTAAATCAACCTACTAGTCATCATTTATTTTTATTTTTAATTAAAGGTACTTACTTTACTAGAATATGTAGTTCTACATATTCCGTATTTGGAAAATGACAACATTATTAATTATCCACTAAATTCAGCAAAAAAAAAAAAAAAAGTAATAATCTTCCTAATGCACATGTGCATAATATGTGCATAAGTCTTAAAATAAAAAAAATTTAGCTAATAAAAAAAAGTTTTTACCCTGAAATAATTTAGCAAGCAGGATGACTTTGGCAAGTAAATTTAAAACTTTTTAAATCAAATCAATAAACTGCATAATAAAAACTATTTTAAGCAAGTAGAAAAAATGACTGCTATATAGAAGAAACCTCCAGGTTAAAAATTCTGTTCTCCTAAATGTCCTAAATTAACTGATTTGATCTAAGATTTTCTAAATAAAGCCACTGCACTTAAAATTCTGGAGCCTTGGCCGTAATGAAAGAAAGTATAAATTACAGCACCCAAAGACTTTGCCTGTGCTTAGTTTCTCAATTATGAAGTAGAGGCTAATAACCTGAAAGACCTCCCTACCTACAAATGGTGATATAACATCACCTCCTCTCTGAAGCCTTTTATTTCTTCTTCTTTTTGTTTTTTCCACTTAATCCTCATGACAACACTATGAAAGATATAAACTAATTTGTCCAATGTCATGCCTACTGACTAAAAGTACTCGATGGCAGTATCAGGATTCAAAACCAGGCCATTTGACTCTTCCATTGTCTCAATTTGTTGCTGTCATTTCCATTGCTTGCCCTATCCTGATAAATACCACTGTACCTTGCTTTTTCAATAGCTATAGTCCTGATAAGTTCCTTGTGAAAAAATATAGTTCCATAGTTCTCTATAGCTATGTAAGTTCTAAGGATTAGCTAGTGAATGCACTTCACTGAAATTGCAAAATATATAGAAAATGAAAACAATGAAAATAATACACAATCAATGCTTATTTTTTGTGGTAGTTATGATTTATAACATTTAGAACACCAAATTAGCAAATACTGAATCATTGCTCATAGGGTAAATACAGAGCTAGTTTTCCTGAGCCTCTGGTCACATTTTCGTCAACTAATCAACACAGAATCTTGTTTTATGTGTGTTTCTGTTTAAAGACACTCTATGTAATAAATACTGCTGATTCATTAACACTAAATGAGCTCACAATCAAAAGCACTGCAACTCATGCCTGAACGAAGCTTATCTAACACAAGTTATCTTCTCCATAAGGTATATCACAGCCTTCTTGCACTTGAGTACATTACACAGGACTGCACTATACTTGGGAGCCATTTTAAACAGCAAAAATCATCAATGAAAACACAAAAATAATAACAAAAAAAAAACACGCATTAAATAGACAGCAAAGGGGACACTTGTTTACAGTATGAGAACTGAAACAAGAAAGTAATATGTCAACATTGTTCGACCACAGATGGAAACATTCATGCAAGGAGAATCAAAATCTTTGATGTTCTGTGCATGTCCTCAAATGACCTTGAAAGCCCACAAGTATTGATTCAGAGGTTACAAATAAATTCTAGCAATTAAGTGAATTCACAAATACAGAATCCATGAGTAATAAGCCTTGCTTTTATGTCAAGAAACTGGTAACAGTAGATGTCTCCAAGGAAGGGAACTGGATGGCTGGGAGAAAGAGGTAGGAGAGAAACATTTTTTCACCACATAGCCTTTTAATCATCTTTATTTTGGAGAGAGAGAGAGAGATTGAAAATTTTATCGCCGTTGCTCAGAGAAAGCAGCATCAAACAGCGGTCTGTCATTAACGAGCCTCAAGGGTAATTCTGATGTCAGCAAAAGTTGGTACAGAAAAATTGGTACAGAAATACTTTGAGATGTTACTATACTATACCATTAATAGAGACTATAAACAAAACTTAAACTTTCCGTGATGACAGTCATCCTTTAAGAAAAGCTATTGCTGTTCTGTACAATCATACAATTTTTTAGTGTTTTTAATTTTTTTGCCTCTTTGATTTCAGTTGGCGAGCAGATCCTCTACCACTATCATAATACTAGTACCAAAAAGCTCTGCCCTCCTCTGAGTTTGAGGCTTTCACTATATTGTAAAGCTATTGAGAAAGTAAAATAATTAAGCTGAGTTGAACGCTAAGACCAGGTACAGACCTAAGGAATAAAGTGCCTGGTTTTAGTGCAGGAAGATTGAAAGTGATTTCCAATTCCTTAGAGGCTTTTAATTTCAGGCTCCAAGCCAGTGCATCAGAAGGATGACATGGGTAGAAAACTAATCTCTAGAAAAGATGAAGATGGTAACATATTGAGACTGGGAAAATATTTTAAAACTTAGACTTGAATATATGCCGGTTACTGTTGTTATAATAATCCACTTTTTAAAAAATGCAAAGCTTGTGTAAAGAGGAGAAGCTCAAAAGTCTGGTTTCCCCTTCTGCTTTGGGCTTCATTGTTTGACAGCCTCTCCAACATTAGACAGGATGGCTGGCTCTCTCAGTGGCTAGTTAAGCAGAGCATCAAAGATTTTCATTCTCTGCATGCATGTTCCCTTCTGAAGTTGAACAATGTAACATTCTTTCTTGTTTCAGCTCTCATATTGTAAAGAAGTGTCCTTTTAGCTATCTATTTAGTACCAAGTCCAAAACAAACTTAAAATTTAAAGTCATAGGGAACTTCAAGATGAGCTAGACCAATCATGACATTTAACAGAGGAGAAAACTGAGGCACAGACATTGCCTTCTCTGCAGACACCAAGCCAACTACAGACCCTGTCCTCCAGTCTCCTTTAGCTGTCATCTAGTGCTCCTTCCATGGTCCCACTGATATCTTCCTTCACACAAAGAAAACCACAAGCACCAAGAAAGTGGCAAGCAAACACTTGAGCAAAGTGGATACTACATACTTTATTTTAGATTTTAAATTTTAAAAACCAATGTTAATCTTCTGAAAGAGGAGCTCTATTTTTTTAAGGGTCCTTTTCAGAAATCTAAGTTACCCTCAAAGATCATTATGGCAGTAGTTGACCCACCACATAAATGGGGGGTAAAAAATATCATTTCAAATATTTATTGCCAGAGATTTAGTTTGTTAGATATGGTGTCCTTGTCTTTTCATAGAGATTACAAAAGTGTACTGCCTCAAATCACTGAAAAAAGCAAAATAAAAAACTGTCCAACTCTAAGGGACCTGTGAAATAAATATGCTATAATAAAATGAGAGAAGACAGCAATGAAAAATACTCTTTGACATTGGACAATGGTCATGAAATAGATAAATTAGCTAAAAAATTATACATATAAAATGATACTATCTTTATTTTGTATGTATGTATGTGTCTGTTATCCTACAAAAACTACTGGAAGAGCATATAACAAATGGAATTAACAGTGACTTTTGGGGGTATGGCATTTCATCTGATCTCCCCCACCCTGCTTTTATGCACTGAGTTTCTGTGTTAGGGGAAGAGGAGCAATGTAGTTTGTTATGGAGGATCAGTTAATCTATGTCAATAGTCTGGCAAAGTACTTCTGAAAAACTTCCATAAGCTATTATAAGGACTATATCGGAAATTTTTTTTTTCCTGAGTTTGCTAAATTTCAGGTCTACCAACCAGTCGCTATTTCATAGTAGTGTGAAAAGACATGCTCCTCTATTCCAAAAAACATTTTTTTTTTTTTATCTCCCTATCTGGTTCTTCTGTTTGGTCATATAGCTTATTGCCCTCATAAAAACTAAAGCATATACTTGTAGAGGAGAAAGTTTTCCTCAACCCTCTTAGAGTCTCTAGCTGAGTCTGAAAATTAAACTAGCAAAGACAAATTAACAGGAGAAAAGCATATAAATTTTATTAAATTTTTACACGTACATGGGAGTCTTCACAAGAGAATGAAGACCAGAAGAAGTGACCACAGCAAGAAGCTTATACTCCATTTAGACAAACAATATATTTGTGATGAATTGTCAAGACAAAGGGGTTTGGGTTAGGGGTAGTAAATAGTGAAGAAGTAACTAGAGAGATAAGGGTTAGTTTAACAAAGTTTGTTTGTACCGATTTCTCAGACCCAAATTCCCTGACACTGGTGGTAAGAATGCATTCCTTCCTCCTGGTACAGGGATGATACCTTTTACATGAGAGACTTATCTCCTGCTTTCAGGAAAGAAGGGTGTGGGGGACAGAGGAGGTCAGAGTGATCTTGCTTTTGCCATTTTTCAAATTCCTTCAGCTTAAAATTTTCAATATGCCAGGTGCCATATTTGGGGGTAGAATGTCCTAAACTCCACCATATTCATGCAATCAATAAAGCATCCAGCATATTTGCATTAAGTGCCTCATATATCCCAGCTACCAAAGGCAGATATTTGGAATACAAAGATGAACAAATGACAGCACCATATGCACTCTTTTAGTCTGACAGACAGCTATGTGGAATTCAACACAAGTATGATCTTAATGCTCTCTGAAAACATATTATCTTCCCTGGGTAATGTTCCACCACTTATATGCTCCTGAATCCCAAATATCCAGGCTTGTTCTCACTTTGTAGTTTTAGAACCTAGCAGTGAGTTTGGTGGAAAGTAGTAAGATAATAAATGTTGAGTGAGTAAATGACTACATGTCAAACATAGAAAGGTATAGAAGACAACCCAGTTCTCCAAAGGAATTAGCTTTTAAGGCGATTTTTAAATTAAACTTAATTTTGAGATAATTACAGCTGTAATACATAATAGAGATCTCATAAACTCTTTACTCAATTTCCTCCAATGATGACCAATCTGACAAAACTATAATACAGTATCACAACCAGGATATTGACATTGATACATTAAAAATACAAAACATATCCATTACTGCAAGGAGCCCTTTCATAGCCAAACTCACTTCCCTTCCCCCCACATCCATTACTCACAGTAAGCAGTAAATTTGTTCTCTACTTCTATTTTAGAATTTTAAGATTATATAAATGAAATCATACAGGATTGGACCTCATAGGATTGGATCTTCTCACTTAGCTTAATTCTCTGGAGATTCATGCAGGTTGTTGCATGTATCAATACTGTGCTCCATTTTATTGCTGACTAGTATTCGTAGTATAGCTGCTACAAGCATTCACCGAAAGATTTTTATGTGAACGTATGTTTTCATGTCTCTGAGATAAATGCCCAAGAATGCAATTGCTGGGTTGATGGTAGTTGTATGTTTAGCTTTTAAAGAAACTGCAAACTGTCTTCCAGAGCTGTCGTGTCTTTTACTTTCTACCAACAATCTATGCGTGATCTATTTTCTCTATATCCTTACTGGCACTTAAGGTTGTCACTATTTTCTATTTTAGCCATTCTGATAGGTATGTAATGATACCTCGTTATGATTTAAATTTGCATTTTCCTAATAGATAATAATAGTGAACATTTCTTCATGAGCTTATTTGCCATCTGTAGATCATCTTTGGTCAAGTGTCCATTCATGTTTTTGGTCCATTTTCTAACTGAACTGTTTTTTATTTGTTTGTTTTACTGTTAAGGGTTCTGTATATATTCTAAACGCTGGTCCTTAATCAAATATGTAGTTTGCAAATATTTTCTCCCAGTCTTAGAGCTTTTCATCCTCCTAACAATCTTTAGCAGAGTAAAAATCTGCAATTTTGATGAGGTCCAATTTACGAATTTTTTTCTTGTAGATCATGTTTTGAGTGTCAAGTATATGCCAAATCTTAGATCCCCAAAATTTTCTATTTTTTCCTAAAAAAAAAATGTATAGTTTTACATTTAAGTCCATGATCAACTTTCAGTTAATTTTATATAAGATGTGAGGGTTAAGACAAAGTTTATTGTTTTGTCAATGGATGTCCAATTGCTACAGCACCATATTTTTTAAAAAGGCTACCTTCCTCCATTGAATTGCTTTTCCTGGGTCCTCTATTCTAAGTCTATCCTTCTACCGATACCCCCCGGCCTTAGTTTACCGTAGCTATAATAGACTTTAGTATCAGGGTAGAGTGATTTCACTGACTTTATTTTTCTTCAAGATTACTGTAACTATTCTAGGACATGTAAATTTTAGAAGAAGCTTGTGTATTTAAAAAAATAGCTGGTTCCAAAGAGTAGGTATAGGGGTAAAAAAGAATCATTTTACAATGAAGAAAACTGAAAAGTACTACCTCAGCCACGTAGGTGATCAAAGTCAACATCTACAGTAATAAGCTATGTTGATAATAAGTACCCATGTTATTATGTGATGCAAATGACCCTTTACCACTGCGGTTGTTCTCCAAAAACACATATCACACTAAACTGATCATAAGAAAAACACTACACAAATCCCAACTGAGAGACAAAATACCTGAAGGTACTCTTCAAAACTGACAAGGTCATCA
The DNA here is from genome assembly GCF_902729225.1 of Pteropus medius. NCBI lineage: Eukaryota > Metazoa > Chordata > Mammalia > Chiroptera > Pteropodidae > Pteropus > Pteropus medius. The sequence goes on from NW_024344241.1 coordinate 4,586,866, forward strand.
AAAACAAAAAAAGTCAAACTGTTACAGCCCAAGACAAAATGACTAAATATAATGTAGAATCTCGAAAGGAATTCCGGAAGAGAAAAAGGACATTATGTGAAAAATAAGGAAATCTGAATAAAAAAAGGACTTTATAACAAATATACCATACTTAATGTAAGACGTTAATAAGGGGAAACTGAGTAAGAGATGCATAGACACTCTTTGTATTATCTTCTCAGTTTTTCTGTAAATCTAAAACTATTATAAATTAAAAAGTTAATAAATACATATACACACATATATATCCATACATATATTTCTAAAAAGGCAAGTGTTCAAGGATTTAAATTTAATAAGATTAACATAATTTTTACTGCTTCATCAAAAATGTTTTTAAGTAAAAACAAAAACCTTGCTGGGATTTGCAGTTATTGCATTAAAAATATATATATCAACTTAGGGAGAATGGACATCTTCGCTATGTTTAAGTCCTCCAAACTCTGAGCACAGTATATCTCTCCATTTATTTAGGTCTTCTTTGATTTCTTTCATCAGCATTTTATAATCTTCAGCATACAGATCCTATACATGTTTTATTAAATATATTCATAAATATTTCATTATCTTGAGAGGGATTATAATTAGTTTTGTGTTTGTGATTACGGTTCCCACATGTTCATTAATAGCATACAGAAATGTAAAAATTTTTGTTAACACTATATCCTGTGACCATGCAGAACTCACTTATTAGTTTTTGAAAGGTGTTCTGTTTTGTTTGGGGTTGGGTACATTCTTTGGGATTTTCTGTGCAAACAAGTATATCACCTGCAAATAGGGATACTTTTATTTCTTCCTTTCCAATCTGAATGCCTTTGATTTCTTTTCCTTGCCTTACTGCAGTGGCTAGAACTTCTCATACGATGTTCAATAACAGTGTTGAAAATAGACATCTTTGCCTTTTTCCCAATCTTAGAGAAAAAGCATTCAGTCTCTTAGCATGAAATATGATGTTAACTAGAGAATTTTTGTAGATGCTCATTATCAAGTTGAAAAAGTTCCCCTCTATTTCTAGTTTGCTGAGAATTTTTTTCTTGACTAAGTATTGAATTTTATCAAAATTTTTTTCTATATTAATTGATATGATCACAGGATTTTCTTTTGCCTACTGATATGGTGGATTATATTGTCTGATTTTCAAATATTGTATTAAGGTGAGTCTTAAAGGACAAACAGACTTCGCCAGCCATAAATATAAAACCTTTTGTTTTTATTTGTTTAATATCTATTTATCCTTACTAGATTACCAGATCCATGGTGGCACAGATTATTTATTTTGTTCAACATTAAATATCCAATATCAAGCCTAGCACCTAGCACACAATAAGCACTCAATGAATAATTGTAGAAGGAAATAAAGAAAGAATAGAATGCACAGGTACACTGCCATGACCAGTCACGCAGGGTAACAGGAGAGATTATGTTAGAATGTGGCCAAAAGGCAGAGGCCCTACCTCACAGATTATTCATAAATTAATTCAAGATTCATCAAACACCTAAACATAAAAATCAATGACCTAAACATGAAGCTTTTAGAAGGAAATCCATGAGAATATTTTCATAACTTGGAGTAGACAAAAGTTTCTTAGAATACAGAAAGCAATAATCATGAAAGAAAATATTGATAAGATAATTTCTTTTGAAAATTAAAATTTTCTGTTCTTCAGAAAACATCGCTTAAGAAAGTAAATGAGGATGCTAAAGACTGGGAGAAAATATTTGCAAAACATGAATGACAGCTATGATATATAAAGAATACCTACAATTCCGTAATAAAAAGAGAAACGGCCCAATTAAAAACAAACAAAAGTTTTCAACAAACACTTCAGAGAAGATACATAAATGGCTGATAAGCACATAAAAGGTTCTTGACATCATTAGTCAGCAGGGGAGTACAAATAAAACCCAATGAAATATCACTATTATTATTAATTATCATTATACTTATAGAATAACTAAAATTAAAAAAGACTGATAACAGCAAATGTTGACAAAGATGTGGAATGACCAGAATTCTCAAACATTTGTTGGTGACAATGTAAAATGGTATAACCTCTTCAGAAAAAAATCTGGCAATGTTTTATAAAACTGAACATACATCTATCCTATGATCCAATAATTCTGATCCTAGGTGTTTAACCAAGAGAAAAAAGACTTATATTAGAACACTCATTGTAACTTTACTCATAACAGCCCAAAACCAGAAACAGCCCAAATGTCCATCAATAGAAGAATAGGTAAACAAACAGTGGTATAGTGACACAATGGAATACCATTACATACACACACGCACACACATACAACTATATGCACAATAACATGGATGAATCTCAAAAACATTATGATGAAAGAAGCCAGTCACAAAAGAGTATATACTATATAATTCTCTTTATGTAAGGTAATAGATAAACCAATCTACAATAGAAAAAAAATCAAAACAATGTCTTCCCCTGGAAGATGGGAGTGAAGACTGATCTTCAAAGGGAGCATAAGGGGACTTCCTAAGGCATTAGTAATATTTTGTATTTTGATAGGGGTTTGAATTACAAAGGTGTATATATTTGTCAGAACTCAATGAATGGTATACTTAAAATCTGTGCATTTCACTGTACGTAAATTTTACCTTAAAAAAATGTATTAACTATATGCATTTAGGGAAAGTCTGCAACTTATTTTGAAATCTACCCAAAAAGAAAACAGGACTAGATTGGTAGATGAATACAGGGACAGACAGACAGATACGTGATAAGGTAAGCATACTAACATGTTAATAATAAGAATCCCAGTGGTGGCTATTTAGAAATTTACTGTAAAAAATTTTCAAATTGTACTGTCTATATTAAATTTTTCATAAAAGAAAAAGAGGGAAGAAAGTAAGAATGGGATTGGATCAAGAATACAAGGTACATTTAAGAGTATAGATGTTACCCTATATTTCTAATTTTCAAATCCTAAGGCTCTATGGAAGTGGCTCAGGAAATGCTCAGGGGGTAAAAATTAGATAAGAAAGTGGGGCAGAGGCCTTAATAACATCGCAGTAGTTCTACTTTTATAAATTGGCATTTCAGGCAAAATAATTTTTAAGGGCTCCAATGATGCAAAGAAACACACACACACACACACACACACAAACACAGAAAACCATCGCTAAAGGCAATAATGAATTTTATCCACACAAGTACCGCAAGCCTCAGTGAGTAACAAAATAACCATGTCTTTTTCAGGAATGGTTGAGTAAAATATGTAGTGGTGCGTTTTATGTATAGTCATAAAAGCAGAATGCTAGAAAAGACACCAAAGATCAACTGGTTTAATATACTGATTTTCCAGATGAGAAACTTGGCTCCAGCTAAGAAAGAGATTTCCAGGTGACAGGTCACCGCCGGCAGTCAGCACAAGGTGGACTGGGCCCAGGCTTGTCAGTCCACTGCTCACTCTTCTTCCTGCCACAATCCCCAGCACCCCTGAAGAGGCTTTAATGAGATTTTCTAGTTATTTTAGTGACAGTTTATTTGAAAAATAAGGTCTGTGCTTCAGATGACAAAATGCTCCAAAAACAGAAAGTCCATTTTCTTCATAGCTGCCTATGAAAGATTACAGGCCTATTTTCTAATTCTGACATTTATTTGAAATTCAGATTCTATTGTATTACCTAATCTGAGCCATGAAGATAATTAATATAAATGTGAAAATCTCAGGGTGAAGTAAGAGAACGTAGGAAAAGGAACATTCTTAAAGTTCAAGCCACTTTCTTATGCCACTTTACGACATTTAATTGTCTGCTATTGTCAAACACAAAATTCAAACACTAAGCTGAAATTAGTCTCCTCTCTAAATATCTATTTACCTATTCTGAACAAAGAGCACATGGACCTCTTTTATGTGTGCGTGTCCGAGAAGCTGTGGGTAGAGTGCTATTTAAAGGAAACTTGGAGTTGATCTTTTGGTAGTCAAGATGTCTCTCTTGATTTAATTTAACTGGGGGCAGGTTAACACACACCGGGCATACTCTGGCAAGCTACCAGTTTTACAATCTATGCAGTCTTGGGCCTTTCTGATATTTTTCAAATATCAAAAAAACAGCTTGCCTTTAAGATTTTTCACCTTTAGAACACAGCAAAAAAGAATATCTCCAAAAGCGGCTTATTTTTTTACTAACACCTCTTGCAAAGATGTTAGAAAAGATGAATAATAAAAATAGTAAAGAACAGATGAATAATAAAAATAACAGCATTATTATTTCTTGAGTCACTGACTGAGCATTTCACATATATTATCTCATTTAGTCATCATCACAATTCAAAATTTTTATTTTATAGGGAAAAGAATGAGGTTTTACAGTTACATAGCAAAAAAAAAAAAAAAAAAGGCAGTGTTAAGTATCAGAAGCCCAGATCTAACTCCGAAGCCCAGTTTTTCCACTTAATTGGATAACGGATAAATTTCAGTTATCCAGACCAAGGTCACTCACTGTCATTGCACTGCTTCTAATGGGTTGAGCAGAGTAGACCATTTAGTGCAGCATGTCCTTTAATACAGATGGAAGGTTCCAGGAGATGCATTGCCTCTGCGTCCATTCTAACGATAGTTCCTCCTCTCTAAACACTAGCTCAAATGCCAATGGCTAGCCTTTCAGTACAGCAGAATAGGAAAGTAGAGTGTATTTAAGAGGACACCATAGGTTAATCGAGACATAGGGAGAAGGCCAAGCAGCTACCCTGAACATAAAAAGATTTGCTATCTACCTCAAGGCCCTCCTTCAGGTCAGTTTCATCTGTTAGAAATTCTTGTTATTTCTTCTCTGGGTCTGTGATGTCTCTTATACCCCTTTCTGCTTCTATCTCCATGTCTCATTCCTTTGCAGCGATGGGACTAGGGAGCAAAGAGTCCCCACAGAAAATGAAGTCCTTGCCCACCATAACAGCCAGCCTTTCCACAGGAAGCAGCTGCACTGGCCTCTCTGAATCACAGACTTATAAACTGGACCTGTTGGCCACATACTTTGAAATCACCACACAAAATGCAGTGGCTTCTGTGACGTTTGGTGAACTGAAATCTAGTCACCCACTTAGGTGACCATATATCTTAGAAATGAACAGTGAGATCTCCGCGAAGGAGGCCTGGAAGGGCAGAGCTGTCATGTTTCTCACAGCAAAGGCGGAGGAGGACAGTTCAGAACAGAGCAATGCTCAATCTTACCCATCAATCGTCATGCATGAGAACCACTTCAACATTTTAGTTGATTTGAGCTAATAAATTATTTCTCACTTGTTTAAAGGGACTGGGGAGGTGAATTTCATTTTAAAACTCTTAAAGTGTAAAAGTAACACCACAGTCTTAGGAGAAGAATGAGAATCTGTAGGTTAGACAATGAAAGAGACAAAGGCCCTCTCCTCCCACAGGACAATCCCCAGACAGGGTCCATGTAACATCACCTCTCAGCAGAGCTCACTCCTTCCCTCTGTCAGCGACACTGCCTGTCTACACCCCTCAGCATCTGCAGGGCCAAACAGTCAACATGTATGTCATCTTTTTCTATGACTCTTTTTTTCTACTTTTGTTTCTATTTCTCTTCGTCTTCTTAATTTTTGTTTTATCATAAATTTATATCCTAATTTTAAACTGCCTTCAATTATCTAAGAAAAAAATAAAAAATAAATAATAATAATAAATCCCAGTTTCCAATCTGTACCTGGCTTTAAAAAGAGGTAAATAAAATAAACTTATTTGTTCAAATTATCCCTCAGTAAGAATACTCAGTTTCTGTATAAGCATCTGAATATCCCAAGTGAATCACATTACCACAATGGAAAAGAATCTTGAAGATCATAAGGACCAACTTGGTCATCTTGCAGAAGTAGAAACTGAGACCCAGAAAAGATTCAACTTAACAAAGACCACAGTGCTATTTATGGGCACTCCGCTACTTTACAGCATGACTTTCATGCAGTCAACACTTTCAAATATTAAATGGGGATATATTCAAATCACCTTTTCTGAGCCTAATTGAGATACTCATGCATCAGCTGATGAACATGCATATCCCACTACTTAAACATAGTGAAACACAATAATCGACAGTTTCAAGCAATGCTTATTTGTGCAATTATTTAAACATTGTGTCACCTTTACTTATATTAGTTTCCAAAAATGAGTGGGAATAAAAGAATATTGTGGCAGCCTGACCCTGCCTGGCCATTTCCAGCTCAAACAAGTTCATTCCTGACTGTCCTCCACCCCTTCCCAGGACTCTCTGGCTGACGTTACTTTTCTCATAGCTTGCCAATCAATTGATGTTCTCCTTCCTTATATCTGTAGCTGTGTAGGAATGTGGAAGTATGAGACTGTATAAAACTGCCCGCTATGTTACAATTGGGGCTGAGCCAGTGCCAGCATCAATAAATGCTGCTTCCTTCTTATAGCTTCAGTGTCCCGTCTCTCTGTTCGAGAATTCTGCAACAATATAAGTGCTGATACTAACAATACAACAGAGACAAAGATGGACATAATTAAATATATAAAAGTGATGACTCATAGTCAACTGTACAATTATAGGACATATAGCTGATCAACTCAGTGTACAAGAATAAGAGTGAAAAAAGTAAAGCTATCCCAAATACCAACACGACAATTTCTAAAGACTGTCCAAGTGATGAAAAGAAGTAACAGAAAAGTTAAAAGATCACAAAAATATAAAATAAAAACTAGCATCGAAAGAACATTCCAGTAATTCAAATACAGAGTGGAAGTTCACGGGTCTGTTCACCAGGTATACAGCTTTCAGAATCATTTACCAAGAAAGGTGGCTAGTTCCTTAAAAAAAAAAAAAAAAGACAAGATAAAATCAAACTCCATGTCATGAGTTTCTGCTCTACCCTTTCCAAAACCACCACTGATAACGCCTTACTTCCAACAGTATTAAAAACATATTTTACTAATTCCAAGATCCATAAAGATAATGAAGCACTTATAAGTTGGATGTTCTTATACTCCATTCTTCATCCATGAAAAAATGTGATCAAAGACAGTTCATATTTACTGTTACCTTTTTAAATAAAATACATCCAAGGAGATCAGTTTTCAATCATAAGCAAAAACTCATAGGGTAAAGAAGTAACTAAATCAAACCACAATTAACCACTGCAACTGTCAGCCTTGCTTATAAGTTCCTATCTATAAGACAGGAGGCAAAGGTGAAGTACAAAGATAGAATTGTTCCTCCAAAAAAACACACAAGATTACCGGAATCTCCAAGGTAGTCAGAGAATGACTAGGATTTCCATTCAGATGTAATGATTTGATTAAGTAAATAAAATAAAAACAGTAATGTCAAAGAGTCATAATAAAGCTAACAAATGTAAGGTAAAAATAAATAAAAATAAGTTATCAGTGCCCTCTTGTCTTTTGATGGCCTGGTTTTCCCTGAGCTCAGGACTGAAAGCAACAGAGATTTTCCCACTGGCCTTGAAAAAGCAAAGAGCTAAGATGTGAACTATCTGTGGAGGGTGCCATGTGGCAGGGGGCTGTGGGAAACCTCTAGAAGTGTAGGGGCTCTATACTATAATCCAAAGAACTGAATACTGCCAACAACCACATGAGTTTGAATGAAGAACCAAAGTTCCAGATATGGCAAACATATCTCAAATAAACAGAAAATAAGCTATAGACTGCTAAATACCATAAATAATACTATAAAGTGTCCTGAGATTCCAGGAACTAGTGTCTGAGGTAATCAGAAACAGCTCCATCAAAAAGGTGAGTGAAGACATGGGATGGGTGGAAGAAAAGAGTCATTCTGGAACATAGGGAAAGGCAAGTCACTGCTACAGAAGCATCTAGGGAACAGATCCTGCCAGTTCTAAGTGAATTCAACTCAGAACTGCAGGACAGTTGAAAAGCTATGCAAAACATTGCTGAGAAGATAAAGAAGACACATATCTGCATCCAAGTAAAGGTACATAAAGGGGGGAAGTAAACACAGCAAAGCAAATTTGATAGGAGGTTTCAGTTTTCTGCTATGGAGGGAAGATAATTTATGAGATAGAAAAAAGCATACCATGAAGGCAAGTTAATTAATAGGAAAGTTACATAAATTAAAGATAACTGCTAAGTCTAATTTAAAAAATTCAAACTTTTATTTTATTCTATATAATCAATATGTCTATTAAAACAATTATCCATAAAAGTTGGATTTTACTGGTTCTGGTCAAGATGGTGCAGAAGGCATATGGAAACTCTGTACTTTCTGCTCAATTTGTGGTGAGTCTTAAGCTACTCTAAAATATCAAGCCTAGCAAGATGGCAGGGTACGTAAACATTGTGAATACCTCCTCCCATGACCACATTAAAATTACAACTATATTATAAAATAGTCAACCCAGAGAATAATCTAAAAACTAGATGAACAAAACCCCTATAACTGGGGATATAAAAAGGATACCACATTGAGACTGGCAGGAGAGGCAGAGACAAGAAATGAGCAGGTGGACACCCACCTGTGGTGGTGAAGCATCAGAAGGCTATCTCAGCTGTGGGGGGCCCCCCAGAGGAGCGAGGTGCCCTAGATACACACCACAGTTCCAGTGGCGGGAAGAGGAGTCTCTACAAAATCTGGCTTTGAGAATCAATAAGGATCCTGGCCCATGGGGTGTGATGGAAGGCAGCTAGAAATCTGGACACTCCTTAAAGGGCCCACGCACAGATTAATTCACTCGCAGGCACTCACCCTGGGCTCCAGGGGATGGACAGCAGCTTGGGAGGTGCCAGAGACATATGGGGAAAGAATGCATTGTGTGGTTTCAGGGCAAGGGCTGGAAGGACGGCTGGCACTGTCCCTCTGTTGAGTCCTCATCGGGTGCAGCCTACAAATGAGTGCCATCTTGCCTGTTAAACCATCACCCCACACAGCCAAATCTGAATCTGAATCGGTCTAGTGAGATCTAGTGGCTCCACACTGTGGGTGAATCCCTGAGTCCCCACCCCACTAAATCTCGAATAGCCCAGTGGCAATTTCATATTCTTACTAAGCAACCAACCCCATGCACTGTGCTCTCAGCAGAAGGTTCCTTCAACTGCAATCAACAGGCCTCCACTGGGGCACCTCAGGAGACACTTTTGGTAGCAGGCAACCAGACCCAGCCCTAGCTACAGTATTTCTTAAACAAATCTCGGTGTCTGCAGGCCCAAGGCAGTCAGTGGCTGACCTCGGTGTGAGCTGAGACATTTGCAAGTGACCACAAACAGCACTGGGACAAATGTGAATCTGCACCAAACTGCAGAACATCATTTGCCCCACCCTGGTGACTCACTGAGACCCAGCCTCATCCAACACTGGTATCCCTGAGGCTCAATGAATTTAAGAAGCTTGAAATTATACTGAGCATCTTCTCTGACCACAGTGGTATGAAACTAGAAATCAATTACAAGAAAAAACTGGAAAATATACGGAACATGGAGACTAAATAACATGCTACTAAATAATTAATAGGTTAACAATAAGATCAAGAAAGACATCAAAAGATACCTTAAAATAAATGAAAATGAAAACACAATAACCCAAAATCTATGGGACACAAAGAATGCACTCCTAAGAGTAAACTTCATAGCCATACAGGCCTACCTCAAGAAACAAGAAAAATCTCAAATAAACGATCAAACCTCACACCTAAAAGAACTACAAAAAGAACAGTAAACAATACCCAAAGTGAGTAGAAAGAAGGAAATAATTATGATCAGAGAGAAAATAAACAATACAAAAGATTAATGAAACCAAGAGCTGGTTTGTTAAAAAGAGAAACAAAACTGATAAACATTTGACCAGATGAATCAAGAAAAAAAAGAGAGAGGAATCACATAAATAAAATCAGAAACGAAAGAGAAGTAACTACAGACTCCACAGAAATACAAAAGATTACAAGAATATACTACAAGAAATTATATACCAACAAATTGGACAACCTGGAAGAAATGGATACATTCCTAGAAACATACAATCTTCCAAGACTGAGTCACGAAGAATCAGAAATGTGAACCCACCGATTACCACAAACAAAATCGAAGGAGAAATCAAAAAACTCCCAAAAAACAAAAGCCCTGGACCAGATGGCTTCACAGGTGAATTTTACCAAATATTCAATGAAGAATTAACACCTATTCTTCCCAAACTATTCCAAAAACTTCAAGAGGAGAGAAGGCTCCCAAATTCACTTTACGGAGCCACAATTACCTGATTCCAAAAGCAAACGAAGACATTACCAAAAAAAAAAAAAATTATAGGTCCATATCCCTGGTGAACATAGATGCAAAAAACCTCAACAAAATATTAGCAAACTGAATTCAGCAATACATTAAAAAGATCATACACCAGGATTGAGTGGGGTTTATTCCTGGGATGCAAGGTTGGTTCAATATCCACAAATCAATTAACCCATTTCCCATTTAGAAAAAAAAAGTACAGCTTGCTGCCAGCACTAATTTATCATCTCACGTAGGAATGCCACATTTTCTAGGATTTGACATTTTCGGTGATCAAGAATTACTATATTTTGTAAATGGAAATATCATTACTAAAAACATGATGTCATTTGTTTCCAAAGACTACTGATAGACAAGCAATGTGAAAATAATAAAAGTGAGATATTTGTGGCAAACTTTGGGTGTAAGGTTAGGACTGCAATCTGCGAGTTATCTCACAAGTAAATGCTGCAACCACAAGTGCCAGCAAGTATTCTTGGGGCAAACGGGAAATGGGTTAATGTGATACACCACATTAAAAAACGGAAAGATAAAATCATATAATCCTAACAATACTTGTAGAAAAAGCATATGACAAAATCCAACATCCATTTATGATTAAAAACTCTTAGCAAAGTGAGCATAGATGGAACATACCTCAACATATTAAACGCCATATATGGCAAATGCACAGTTAACATTAAACTCAATGGGAAAAAGCTAAAAGCTAAAAGCTACAAGATCAGGAACAAGACCAGGATGTCCACTTTCACTACTTTTATTCAATGTTGTTGGAAGTCCTAGCCACTGCAAATCAGACAAAATAGAGAAATAAAAGGCATCTAAATTGGAAAGAAAGAAGTAAAACCGCCATTATTTGCAGATGACACAATAGTATATATAGAATCCTAAAGATTCTACCAAAAAACTGTTAGAACTGATAAAAAGAATTCAGTAAAGTAAAAGGATACAAAATTAATATTCAGAAATCAGTTGCATTTCTATACACAAATAATGAACTATTAGAAAAAGAAATTAAGAATTCATTCCCATTTACAATTGCATCAAAACAACAACAACTAGGAATAAATTTAACCAAGGAGGTAAAAGACCTGTACTGAGAAAATTATAAGTCATTGAAGAAAGAAAATCAAGAAGATACAAATAAATGGAAACAAACATACATGGTGCTCATGGATAGAAAGAATTAACATCGTTAAAATGTCCATACTACCCAAAGCAGTGTATAGATTTGATGCAATCACCATCAAAATACCATTTGTCACAGAGCTAGAACAAATAATCCTAAAATTTATATAGCAACATAAAAGACGTCGAATATGAAGTACTGCATAGGGAATATAGCCATAATATTGTAATAACGATGTATAGTGCCGGATGGGTACTAGACTGGTTATGGGGATCACTTCGTAAATTATATAAAAGTCTAACCACTATTCTGTATACCTGAAACTAACATAAAAAAATACTGGATATCAACTTTAATTGAAAAATAAAAAATTTTTTTTAAAGTTGGTTTTTACTTTAGAACCACTGAACCCAGTATTTCTAACTCTGAATTTCTCTTTCCCAATATCACTGAGTTTTCACCTATAAAAATAAAAAGGATAAAAATATACAATAATCAATTTAAAAGTCTGCTTCAAAAAAATTTTCAAGGCCAATCTTTTAATAAATTTTCCCTAAAATATGAATAGAAATTATTGATTCATTACCAAGGAAATTTCACAATTTCCCAAAAACTTTTTCATGGTAAAAAGTGATCTGCAGTCTCTGGGTAAGTTACAAATCATTTCCAAAAGTGAATACTTTATAACCAATATTTTTTTTTTACAACCAATATTTTTAAAAATGTTTAGGACTTTAGCCAGTATGCAAGCACGAGATAGAAATTAAGGGAACATGACTACTACAGTATTACTGTCCACAACATAATTTTCTATACTGAAAGCTAAAACAAATCAAACTGATAAACTATCGAGAACAAACAATAGTTTGGTGAAAAGAATAAATTTAAGGTTTTAAAATCAACAGCATTTTTCAATACTAGCAATAACCAACAGGAAATAAAGTTATAAAGAAAAACATCTTTTATAATAACAGATATAATGAAGGGATCTATTTGAAGTAAATTACAAAAGTTTATTAAGAACCATGAAAGAATATCAGAATAAATTGAAAAAGATAAACTTTGTATGGGAAAATTAAATAGTATAAAATGCCAGCTCTACCCAAATTATTTTAATTTAATTCCCAATGGAAATGTCTACAGGGGGAGACAAAAAATTAGGAGAAGAATTTAAAAAACAATCCCCAGCTCATCTGAAAAATTAAACAAGTAACAGAAGCTGGGAATTTTTTGAAAAACACTAAGAAGAAAGCAACAATAATGAAAACTGGCACAAGAACTGACACAACAAATAGATTGAGATATTTTAAAACAATATAAATTCTCATGAACCAATATAGAAATAGATTACATAAGAAAGTGTTAAGAAATTGTCTAAATATTTGGGAGAAAAATGAACTCATCTTCACTTCATGCCATGTGCCAAAATAGACAAAATAGACTGTGTCGAGTTCTATGTTTAAAAAAAACCAAATAAATGACAACAATAACAACAATAACAAAAAGAATACTGGTAATTCTTTAGCTGAATTTGGGTTAGAAATGACTGTTCTATAAAAGAAGTAAATGAAATTAAAAAAAATTCACAAATTTGATCACATGAAAATTTAACTTTTAATGTTTACAAACACCAAAAAAATGTGAAAGCTTAAAAAAGAAAATGAGAAAGTTTTCTGCGGTGAATGATGGAGTCAGCCACTAAGTTAACTTGAGCTCTGGGACAGAACATCAGCTCTTTGATATGCTGATATTCTTTTCAATGTTCTATACCATATAAATAGTTCTTTGTGTCATTTTAAATAGAGATATGGAAAACATAAGCATACATTTTTATTTCAAAAACAAATCTGGGCTTTTGGGAATAGTTTATTTGCTTATAGAATTATAAGATTCCATATATGTAGAGAAATATCTTTGGTTTTAGAAACACTTTAAGACTCACAGCTTCCAGTTACATGGTTATTAAATAAAGTCTATAGACTTTTAAAAACCATCAGACTGACATGTCTTTGTTCTTCTAAAGGAAAAGGCTCTCTTATTTTATAACTCTAGAATGATATATTTAGACCTAAATTTTTTTTCTTCTACTCTGAGTTTCCTTACCAAAAAACAACCTTACCTTTTGGTTTGTTTTAATCCCAAAGGAGATAGGATATGATAAAATAGAAATAAAACAGGATAAGAAAAAAACAGTTTAAAAGTTATGGTTCAACTACATTTATGACTCTAAAATTTTTCATATTAAGTCTTAAAAGAGTTCTGTGCTGGAAAAATAGGTCCACTGTTTCACTAATTTGCACTGGAAAGACATTAAGCAAGTGGAGGCAGCAGTTCTGAGGTGCAGCACAGTCTAAACAATAAAAGTTCCTGTCTCTCTCTTCCCTGTAAAAAGCAAAATACCTGCCCCATAGGTATTAAAAAAATGGAGATAAGCGCCTAGCTATCCACTATCTACTACACCTAAGTATACGTATAAGTACTCCTTATACCGCTTATTATTTGACAATACGACTAAATAAAAGTGAGGTCTATGTTTCCATATTAAATGTTAAACTTTTTTCACATTCTACTTTGCTAAATATTCTATATTCTTTGATCAGTAGTCACTCAATTTCTCCGAAAACTTACATCTCCAGAAGTAATGGTGAAAAACTCATTCATGACACTTTTACACATTGAATCACGCAATATAATTTCATTTCATTTCAAAGGATTGCTAAAATATTAAAGAAAAATGATTTACATTAAAATTACTAGTAAATTGTTCAGTAATGTGTTAATTTTCACCTAAGAAATTGTGTTCAGAAGAGACAGTGTTTTAAACCATTTCTAACTGTATGACATCTATGCATTTAATTAGAATAATTCTAGAGCTCAATGTTGGTCAAAAAATAACATCGATACTTAAGTACAAGACAGAAAGATTAAAACCATATCTATTAATAGTTTTATGGATAGTCCATCAAGCCAGAAAGCTTCAATACTCTGAAGCAAAAACATCAACACAGAGCATCTGCACATGGTCACCCTGCTGGTTAACCTTAGATCTTTCCCTGGTATTTCCTCATTTGTTATTCCCACTTTCCATCTTTACAGTTTCCAGAAGAGCATTTGTCCCTCTTTCTGGCCTAGGGCATCGCAAAGGATCAGATGGGGGCAGAACTGAAATGGACAAGGAATTTGCAAATGCGTGAGTCACTTAAAGCAATAAAAACCCCTGAAGTGAGAAGACGCTGATTTGGAAGTAGAAATTTCAGGCAACTACACCTTCTTACAGCACAGTTACACATGCCAGGGAACTAATGCTCTCATAAGTCAAATGACAACAGATGCTCACATGACTTAGAAGCCAAATTTAGTTCCATCAACTTCACTGAAATCATTAAATCGCCATAGAAATCATCAAAAGACAATATCAGATCCTAACCTTAATTTATAGGTAAAAAGCCTTGCTTCTTGAAATATGGCCTGTATATACCTGAGCTAGGTGACAATGGACAAAGATTCCACATCATCAAAAGATAAACATGGCTCATCTGTCGCCACGGCAAATTTTGCTGAATTTCTTTTCCCCTGGGGAGATGCATTAGTTTTTTAATTATTTTCCTGACATTAAGTACTTCACAATTATTTTGTTATAAAAAACAAATAGAGAAATATTATAGACAAGAACAAGGAAAATCTCATAATTTTTAAACCAAATCATCAGAACTACAAACTATTTCATCACACTTTAGACCACCTCTCCAAGATTATTCAGATCTCCCAGTTTAGGGTAAGATAGGAGAGGGAACATTCACTGTTCTCTGCCACCAGGGGTTGTTCTATGTAAAGTTCTGACATCATCCTTACTACTCCACTATATCTCCACGATGACCACCACTCATATAATTTACCAAATACTCATTATTACATCTGGAACTTTGCTAAGCTCTTTACACACGTTATCTCATCTACCGTTGCTAAGTCAATTGATTTGAGAATTTTAAATTCGTACTATCAGACTTTTAAAAATTAATCTAATATTTTTCATAGATAAATCATGTATATGGTAACAAAATTCAAATGTTATAAAAAGGCAAACAGTGAAAAGTAAACTTCCATCAACTTCTGTACCTCCCTGTAGACATGTTTGTATACTATGCTACACAGTTTTATGTGTGCACATACACACACACACACGTACACTCATACTCCTCTCTGACAAACTTAATTTTAATACAAATATCAGCACAACATCTTTACCTTATTCTTCTCAGTTAAGAATTTACATTGATGGTATTCCATAGAGGTCCAGGACAGCAGAGAGATCTACCTCATTCTTTTAAATAGTGCAGAGTATTCCATCACATGAAAGCCCCACAATGCATTTAGCCATTTCCTATTGATGAATATTTAAACATTTTCCAGTATTTGTTTAAATGAATAAATCTATAAAGAACACCTTGTATACTTAAGTTTGTATACACATACTAGCATTTTTAGGATAAACTCCTAAAAATTGAATTGCAATGTCAAATGGCTTATGCATTTTAAATTTGAACACGCATGGCCAAATGGATCTCCCAAGATGGAATACACTAGTTTCAAACCCCACTGAGTCCCACCAAGAATACCACACATGATCAAACCATGTTACCTCTATACTGCCAGAGAGCTTGACTAAGATAAAGTTACACCAAATAACAAGATTTTTTTAAGTCCTACTTTGTGCAAAATACTGGTGTTTAATTCACCATTCATGACACCAAAAATTTTAATAATATGAAGACGGAGCACCAGGGTATTCACAGTGAAACACAGAAATACAATTATAAAAGCATATACGATTTATAGGACAGTCATAAGTCCTGCAGAGGTACAGGAAGAGCAGCAAATATGAGAATGACTGGGAATGCACTCATGGAAGAAGTGAGGCTCCACCTGAATATTCAATGATGAGTCAAGTCTGGAGAGCAAGAAAGCAACAGGGAAGATACAGCAGATGGTATACATACAAATAAGATGAGCAAAGCTTGAGGTCAAAGTCAAAACCCAGACACTTATGTGGTATGCTGTTGGTCTAATACCTGTCTAGTGATTGCTCAAACGATCAATAGGCCAGTCAGACAAGAGAAGCACAACGTACAAATGAGTTTCACAAGTAACAGTTGCCAAAAAGAACTTCTAAAACTCAATTACAAACAGAGACCAGCAATTAAGAAAGGCACCCTCTTCTGCTCTGCTCTAGGTGATTATATACGTCCTTAAAAACAAAACAAAACAAAACAAAACAAAAAGCTCAACGCCTAGCCAGATAGGACTTTCCTTACACATTTTCTAGATTCACTATAGGACCATCTTGAAAAATACCTACTTAATGTAATCATGGTACTCAAAATAAAAAAATCAAAAACAAGACTACGGCTTTACCACTTCATGTTTTATAATCTTGCTGATAACTGCAACTCAGTCATTTCAAACCAGAGAGAGCAGCATATACCAGCAAAAACAAGGTTTTTGAAAAATAAAAGTCCTGGGTTCAAATTCCAACTCTGTCTTAACTCTTAAAATCACAATTTTCTCATCTGCAAAAATCAAAATGGTTGGTTATAAATGCTATGCCGATGAAATGAGATTGAAAAAATATATAATCTAGGAGAGTGCATGGCTTACAATGCGTAAATTCTACACACAAATTTCTTTCTCTCCCCTTCCCACTTATTTCAAGTAATACCGAAATACATAGTATCACTTAAATATTGACTGCTCTCAAGCACATCTTTTAGTTTTCTCTAATTTCACTGACATAATTCCATAAAAACAGTAAAAATGTACTTGGTGATGAAAAATGCCTAGATAATTCAAAAATGGTACAGTTTAGAAGTTACTGATACAAAAATAAAGTATTTTGGATTAAAATCAAGTAGGTTATATAAGAAACTCGATATTAGTGTGAATTCTTGATTTTGCCTATAAACCTAACAGCTGGGTCAACTGAGAATTATTCATTTTGCTAAATAAAAGCAAAATTTGTAACATCTGCTCTTAAATATTCCTTAATACTAAGCCATTATGTTTTTAATACAGGTTGCCCCTTGTCTTGATTCTAATCATCTTTTCAAATATGAGCATTTCCCCTACTTACCCTTCACACATTGTCACTCACTGCTCTAGCACAGTATCATGGGCAATATACTAATAAACAGTGTTGGAACCACGTCATAGTGCGCTTGCTTTCTTCATTTTCTCTGACTCTAAAACATCCTCTATCCAACATAACAGGTGTATACCTTCAGACGCATTAAAATAGGGTTCTCTGAAAGAGCATGGTTTAAATAAAGCAACTTGAGTTAATCTGAGTAGTTCAGCTACTTTAGGTATATCACCAATCATCAAAACCAGCCAGAAACTGCTAGAGTAGCACCTTCCAAACTTCACACAAATAAAACTGTAAGTTTCTTAACATTCTATGCTTTCAATTAGCCTTTCTATGGCTCTGCTCATTTCTTTTTTATAACCATATACTTCTTCCTATTGATTCTTGGCACTTCATATATTGGCAGGAAACCACTGCCAACCTAATATAATGTTATGCATTTATGCAGTGCTTTTAATTAAGTCACTTTGGAATCTCCTTAACATTCCAATGAAGATGATGCATTATCTTCCTTGAAGTGAAAGCAGTCTAATTCTTTGCATTTCCAGTGCCTGGCCCAGTGCTTGCTACGCAGTAGGTGCTCAGTATCTGTCACAGGTCATCATACTGACATAGTCCTGGGTTTGAATTCCGGCTTCAGTACTTTCCAAATCTAATCATAAGCCTGAGTAAATCATGTTACCTCTCAGGATTTTAGTTTCTGGTGTGAAAAACAGGGATAAAGAAGACCCATTTCACAGAGTTTCCATGATCACTAAGTGATATAATGTAGTATTTAAAGTCACTGGCACATAAGGACTAAAAAAATTGCAGATAATTTTCACTAAAACATGCATCTATCCTCATACATACATCCTCATAAATTGCATGGTTGATGTTGAACAGTGGGTTCAGAGTAATACCCTCTGTATGACCAGAAACTATAAAGGAGTGGTACTAGGCCCTAAGAAGCAGCAGAAATGTTTTCCACAATATGCCTTGACCATTTTGGAATATTCCCCATACTGTTTCATGGTCCAATTCTGTTAATATTGATCTCACACTTCGTTTAGACTTAACCCTGCCATGAACCAGTAACAACTAATGTGAGTCCTAGGCCAGCTAATCCCCAGTTCTCCCTTATATATGTCCTTCCTTGTATCTAACCTTTGCTATTCTACTACTGGGCCTAATATTCCAAAATGAAATAGAGATGAATGTCAGTAAAGTTAACCTTCAGTTTCAGATAAAAGGAAATTCCAGCCACAAGGAGAACACTATGTTTTGAGCCCTTCTCTGTGGCTAGGGAACCCTAAGAGGTATAATAGGTATAACATGGAAGTCTGCACATGGGGGAAGCATGACATCTGAATGCTCCCAAAATATATGAAACATGGTTCTGGTTAATCTCTCCTTATGAGTACCTACATACAAAGCACTTTAAAACTAAACTCATCAGTCTAATAAATACGCCTTGAAAAAGGCAGCATTTAAATGAAAAAGACTATGATTAATTCAGTCAAGTGAAATAAGAAAATTAAATCTTTTATCCAAAGACCACCTAAGAATAAACTTGAAAACTTCATTCCAGTATAAATAACAGCCCAAGAAATATTTAGAATAAGATTATCAATCAACAAGTACTAACTTAATATCTCCTATAATAATACTAACATTTGTACAGTCTTTTAAAAAGTTACAAAGCATATTCAAATACTGGCATGTTCTAACTACTCAAATCTAACTACCCCATCTGAATAGAATAAAGGAACATATCCCTGGGAGAACATGGAGGCATAATCCCAAGGGGCCTGTTAATGAACATGAAATTTCTTTGATGCCACATTTCTACATTTTTTCTAATCCATAATATCCCTATATTTGTTGTAATCATGCCTACATAACAAAATCTCCATTACGAAATTCCTAAACAATGGGGTTCAGAGAACTTTCACATTGGTGAACACATCCAGGTGTTGGGAGAGTAACAAGCCCTGAGAGGATCCATTCCTCACCCCTACAACCTACTCACGCATCTCCCTGTGCATCTCTTCCATTCAGCTGCTCCTGAGATGTACCATTATAACATACCAGTAACAGTAAGTAAAGTACTTTCCTGAGTCCTATGAGCCAATCTAGCAAATTTTTGAACCAAAGGAGTGGGTTATGGGAACCAAAGATTTATAGCTGGTTGGTGAGTACAGGTGGCAACCAGGGGTGGTGACTATCATCTGAAGTTGGAAAAGTCTGGTGGAACTCAGCCCTTTACCTGTGGGGTCTGAGCTAGCTCTGGATAGTTAGCACAGAATTAAATTTAATTGTGTGGCACCCAGTTGATGTCTGGAGAGTTGGAGCATTGGTGAGTATGTATTTATTTGGTATCTAAATTTTATGAGTGAAAACAACTCATAAGCACCTCAACCACTGCAGGACAATTATAGTAAATTAAGATACTGGTGAATTCATTCTAGGTTACACTCACATTCATAATTTTGAACCATCACTCCAATGTTGTGAGAGACTGAATAAGGTAAAGCACATGACTAATTTTGGAAATCAGTATCTACAGAAACTTAAATATTATGCCAAGCAGACTACTTCAAGTAACAAAAGTACCACCTTGTTTATGAGTTGGTTGGCAGCCACACATTTTTTTGGAAACTATATTCACAATAGAGGTTGGAAATTATCAGGCCACTCTGTAACTCAAACACAGCAGTCACACCAAAATCCACCCACCCTAGAATCTACCCACTCCAGAATTTACCCACCACATAAGGCAGAAGCATTTTGAAAAGGTGGATCTGACCCTAGAGCCAGGAAGGTAGCACTAGAAAGTTTCCCTCCCTCTAACTTCTGAGAAAGGGCACTTCCTCAGGTCAAGGCCAAGAGTGGCTGCCATCCACAACAAAAGTTGTCTGGTGAAGGTTTATAATATAATGTCTGGGAGCATACTGGGGGAAAGAAGAGCTCTTTAGCACAGAACTGGGTTCATCTGCAATATGTCAACTTCCCCATTGTTAACATTCAGGTTCACAGAACTAAGTTCTAGGCCATGGAGCTGCAGTGGAAAAGGTGTTCACAGGCAGAATGATTTAGAAGTCATTCTTATCACAAAAGGACTCCTAACAACTTCATGTCATATCTTGAAAGCCAAAAGGAATAAAATATGAGACATCGAGACACCTAAAATACAGTCATCAGTTACACTTCAAAATTACAAAATTAACACTAATAAAAAGATGCAGACGTAGTATATTTCAGAGGTGCGATGCACAAGAGGGACTGGCTTAGGGACAAGGCAGTTCTCCACAGTCATACAGGAACTCTGGAGAAGAGCTCAGCGAGAACCTGGGTCTCCTGAATCTTAAGCTATTAATCTTTTACAACATGACATTGCCAATGAAAAAACTGACTCAGAGATCCTAATGTATAAATTAGGAAGAGGGGGGCCTCCTACCTTCATGCTCAAAACAGAGCAGCAAGACTGCTTCATTATTCTCTAGACCATGTTCTCAAATAGCTTTCCCCACAGTAGATTTGGAGAGAAGGATGTGAGGGAGGGAGACTGAGTAATCTGCTAAAATTAAAATATTTTCCTACATAATTTTGTTAAAAATCTGATAGGTAGACTCTTCCCAATTTCTTCTCTTATGATTTGGGGGGAGGAGGGCTGGTCTAAGATGCTGGTCTATACTGGAATCTAGTATACATGAATGTCCAATTTAACATTAACAAAAATAAAAGTACAGATTTAGATATTTTAAAATCTATTAAATTCAGTATTTGAAGGTAATGTGCAAAGAGTAGCATGAATTTCAAGGATTCTTCTATTATTTAGGAACAGAGCTCTTCTATCACTGCCTGATCTCTGAATGGAGTAAAATTTCTCCAAATGCTACTAAAAGTCAGATATATACAAACCAGGAGTCAGTATGCTATTTCAATAAAGCCCAGGATAACAACATTGCCAAGTAGAACCCATAAAATGGGAACCAACAGAAGGTAAGGGGCAGTGCAGGTTTAGCCACGTGCCTCATCCCAACTTTCTATTCTCAAATGAGGCAGGTTGTGGCCTAGTCACTCCCAGGATAAAGGGTAAGAAAGGAGAAAAAGAGGGAAAGGTCAATTCAGAGCTGCAGCATGCAGTGATACAGGGTGTACACTGCAAACCCTGTGGGCAATCTTCACAATCTACAATGTGACCTTTTCTATGTGTTTTTCTGTTCATCAACCACATTCACAAAATATGTAGACTTTGGATTAAATAACAGAAAAAAAATGTGCATTATCATAGTGCCTACTAAGTAAAAGATAGTAAAGAAATTGTTATTTTCTTTTCTCTCTTTTTTTGGCAGGGAGTGGGGATAAGAGCTACATCAGCTGACTCTTAAAAAGACATAATTTCACTGGAGTGCAAACGGAGCTACCACTCCAGGATAAGAAATCAGGGCTAAGGAACAGCTGCATTGGTGAGCAGCCTCAGCTGACTGGCCATTACCATTGTTTTTACAAACCTCAGTATTTCCTGTGGGTAATGCCCTTAATACTGGGTTTAGCTGTAACAGTGGTTAGCTGCACTAATTAGCCAAATTCATGGAAGAGTATTAGGAGTTAGTCAACAGACGCTGATATGTAAATTAATGCAATGGGTCTATGAGGTCACTGATACCAAATGCTGCCTCCTGAAAAAACAATCCACACAATTGTATGCTCCTCACACTCACTACTCTGAGCATCTGATGACACTTGCACATGGAGACACATGATTCCAGAGCACTGTGGCTGTGAGGGCACAATGCAGTCTAGCATGTGGCCCATATGCTCCAGCCCCAGGTTTCTAAAGGGAGTGAAGTGACAAGACTGTTTTTCTGAAACTCAAAGCTTTAACAAAGGTGGGAGAGAAGCAAAAAAAAGAAGGAAACTGGACGTGTCCTCAGCAGCCCCAGGCCCAGCCAACCTCTAGTCCCTGCTGGTCCTAGAAAAGGAACTCCAGGAAGATAATGCAGCCATTTGAGCCCTGGGGACAACAGCCATGTGGTTAAGGCTTCATCTGCAGAACTGTCAGGATAGCCCTATGCACAATGTTAATAATTTGATTAAAGAAACTAAAAAGTGTTCCTCTAGAATCCGTAATCATTCTGTCCACAGCAAAAGAAATGTCCTTTCAGTGACCCTCACAGTAACTTGGGCTTGCATCATAGCTAAGCATGAGCTCTGAATCTAGTGAGTTACACATCAGAGGGAACAGGGCAGAGTAAGCTTTCCGTCAATGGTCACGTGAAATAAATAATGTCATACTGAACAATCCTGAATCAACCTCCTTTGGAGTTTCTCATGTTATATAAAGTGGAAATAGACTAACTGACGTGGCAAAAAAAAATGTGTATGTATAATTTAAAATTGTAAAATATATATAAGCAAAGAGCCATACAAAAACATTGTACCTGTGAATGTTCCCGATAGGTAAGAAGACAGCTCAACAATTTCTCCTGATATTGAATATTGTGAATTTTGGGCATCTCTGCCAATTAATGCTTTAAAATGTATGCTTTTATATTTTCTTTTACTATTTGTGACATTTAAAATGTTTTTATACATTTTATTAAACTTTTACGGTTTTTCTTTAAACTGACAATTCTTGATATTTTACTAATAGAGTGATGATTGTTTTGTAACTAACTCATCCATCACATAAACCGCATATATCAAAATTATTTGGCCATTTCCATTTCATCCTTTCTTAAGGTGCTTGATAAGAAAAATATTCATTGAAAAAATTTTATCACTAAGCAAAACTAGTGGCACCTTCTTAAACAATATGTAGACAATTTTTTTATCCCTAGACTGAAAATATATTCAAAATATTTCTGATATTTGTTTTTTAGGAACCTGTTGCTTGAGCTATAGGAAGATTTATGCATCCTGCAACAAACCACCAGAAATGCTTGTGGCTCCTGCTCTTCAGCAACTGATCCTTGTACTCATGAAGCTTGGAGGCTGCACACAGCTGAAACCAGCCCCTGCACAAGGCAGCAGGCAAAGCAGCTGGGACCATGCCAGTTTCTGCCTGTGACTGGATGGCAGAAGAGGCAGCATTTGGTATAGCCATTAGGTGCACTTAGCGTAGGGCAGCAAAAAATTAATAATGCATCACTCTGGCAATTTCCTTAGCTGAGATATTCAAGGTGGAAAGAGATTTGCTTCAAGTGTTCTGGCACGCAGTATGTCAGCAATTTCTCCCCGCTTTGACACAGAAAAAAAAATTTTTTTGAAACATCTACAAAAGCAGTCAGCTTAAAAGGGAATGAGATATCCAAAAGGATTAATACGCCCTGTATCTATGGAGTAGCAAAGCAACATAGAAACATTCTTTTTTAACCTAAAAAGAGTGACCAAAATTAGAAGGAACATTTTTAAAAGTGAAAGCCATATTTGATAAAATCTCAAATTTCTCAAGATCTGCACCTGTGCGCTAAATAGAAGTACAAGGAAACAGATGTTTGTCAGTGTTTGCTAACAAATTCCTTCCTGCTACAAGATGGCATGTCTCTCAACAATCTAAGGAGGCAGGGAGGTGACAAAAAAATATGTGTTCTGTTCTTGACAGAAAGCCTGCCTGACTCTCCTTCAACTGAACAAGGCACCTTTAGTACGCATTTTTTTCGAAGAGGGATGACATCTCAAGGGCTGCAAGTCAATCCTTAAAAGGCTAGATTTCACCATTTCGTCACACTGTTAGGATAAACAGCTACAATTTCTCAAAAACTATGTTTCTACATAGTTTATCATATACTTCTTTTGGGTTCCAGAATGTGTATTCTTCATGCGTTGGTAAATGGAAATTCGTTTCAGCAAAATGGTTCAAATGCTCCTTCACTGACATGTTCAAAAAACAAGCAGCAGAACTGAGAAAAGGAAGGGAAGATGGTTGAGAGGATCCAGTTTCACATAATAGCAGAAAGAAACTGCAACACTTAGAAAATCATGGTCTCTTCCCTGCAATTATCACTGAAAAAAGCAGTGATTGACAAAGTGGAATCAATTATAAATTAATTGGTATAGAGAATAAACCCCAGAAGTAAACTGCCAACTTGTTTTAAGCAGGTAAAATGTACATGCACTATCCTCGTTCCTTTCTGCATAATTTTACAGCCCTGTACAATAAGAGCTGCTGTCACTACGGAACCAGGGTCAGCTGCTGAAAGTCCTTGGTGAGACCAGCTTCCTGCCAGCTCTTCCCAAAGGCCCAGCGGTAATGAGCCCTTCACCAACCTGATCATTCTGTTCTGTCTTCCTGGGTGGCTGGTTAAGATTCTGGATGACAACAACTTTCAATCCTAGATATTCATAACATAACAGAAACTCATAATGAAAAAAGTCTATTAGAAAAGCATAACTCACTACTTGTGTAATTTTGGTTGTAAGAAAAGCAGCAAGAATCTTTTAAGCATCTCTTAAATCATAATGGGAAAATAGCCCTATCTTCATAAGGTATCTCTTGGTATCTCTATTGTGATAACTAGGGTAAGTCCAAGACGCCATGAAAGACAGGCTGCATGCAACGTTATCCTGTCCATCAGAACTATATCAGTTTAAATGACTCAGCGAGTGTTTAAAATAAGTAACAGAACATAAAGAAAGAAAAACCTTCTTGAGAGGAAAAAGTATTACAGAACAGAGGGAAAATTTATAGAATTTTTATATCTTATGACAGGCTATATGCTATATTCTATCCTTACGGTTATAGCAGTACCTCCACAATAAATACTTTTAATTTTCACCTCAAAAATGCACAGATGCTTTAAAAAACAAAAATAAAAAGCCCACCTAGAAACAGAATTATTGATGTCTTAAGCTGATAAAAGAAATAACACTACACTAACTTGCAAAAGAAAAGCTTCAAAACAAAATATCATTTTTGGTAAATATTTTAAAAGATGGGACCTATCACTTATAAAATAGGAGAGATAATCCACAACAATCCAGATTTTGATTAATAATGTAGGAGCTTAGTCAGATGAAGAATAATACAGACATGAAATTTCAAAAATACTAGACAAAAATCAAACCAACCAGAACAAACAGCAGACAGAGGAAGAAGAATCCTTCTTGGGCAAATACTGAGAGGGAATCAGTGCCATAAGTCACAACCCTAGGAGCCACACAGGATGAGGGCTTTCACCAGAACCACCCTTCTCCCACTCAACAAGAAGAGTCCTCAGTGACATTTAGCTTACTTCCCCACCCCATCAAAAACAAAATGAAACAATGGACAGAGAAAGAATGCATGTTAAAGCTTTAGTTCCTCAATTAAAGCATGTAAGGCATCTAACTATAGTTATACGATGTCATACGATGGAAAAACAAATCTACTTGCTACCTGGCAAAACCAGTACTGTTTAATGAGAACATGCTCTTTGCTTCATAACCTTATCACCAAGGAGGTTATGTTCAATGTGCTATATAACTTTCCTATGCATAGGCAAACATGCATTTGTTTTTATGGATTATACTCTATACTTTGATAGCCCTATTTTTAAACACCCAATGTTACTGCAATCATTTTACAACTCTTTGAAACAATTTCAATGACTACATTATATTAAACCAAAAGAACATGTTATAATTTATTTCACCACTTTCCTATTAGACATTTAGGTTGCTTTCCATGTAAATTTATATTATTTAATGAACATTTGTATAGCTCCCCCGATTGCAAACCTTGTGTTTGTTTTCGGTCACTACTCTCATTCTGTAGTAGTACCTGAACCAGACCAGGTAAGCTAGAGCATCTGGTGAATGAATGAATGAACCTATTCTTAAATTCTTGGCTCAAATCAGCTTCATCCACAGAACATTACTAATCCACCTCAGCTGTACTTACTGGGCTCTCTTCTGAAATTGCCCTGTAGTTCTTTATAACTCCCGTGAAGGGTAAAGAGAAAAAATGCTATTTCTTGAGCACTGTGCTAGGAACTGTGCTAGTCATATTTAAGAAGAAGGTCTATGCCAAAAAGGTTGCATCTCAACCTAGGGAATATGCCAAAACTCTACCATGAAATTTTCAATCAAAGGACCTTCCAGAACTCTCAGTGGCCTCATCAAGGAGTCTCTGGTAAAAGTTCAGGTCCCATCCTGTTATCTCTGGCCCCTATGCCTCGGGATAGTCTGAGAGGGCAAAAGTCCAAAGCACACTATACTTAAGTGGATCTGCCATGGCAGCTGATCCCTGTGCAGAGAGACGTGAGCCAGCAGCTCAGGAGTAGTACATTAAATAGTTCTAAATAGCTCATATTTTATCAAAGAGGGAGTTTGCAGAACTTTGTGACATCATCTGCAAAAAGAGGGAAAAAGATAAAGAAGAAATCCACGAATGGTAATTTATTAGCCCATTCTGGAGAAAGGGTAAAGAAAGTAGGATTCTGAGACTTTCTTGCCTTCTGAACATATTGTACTTTTTCTCATAGGTACCTTCCGAAAATAAAGACACATTCCACTACCATCATCCCCTCAAATTGCAAGCCAGAAATAGAGCTGTGAATTATCACTCATTCAAGTCAACAAAGCTCTCTATTTTCTTCAACCTTAATTGACACTTTTAAAAATAATAAATTACTGATTTTTTTATTTCACATATGATACACACCAAAACCATAAGGCTTCAATTCCAACAATTATTTGAAAATAATGCAAGACATTTACTTTCCTTCATATCACATATTTTTAATAGCTCTATTTTTTGTGCCATAATTCACATCTTTAAGCAGTTGAGCCAGTGTCTAATTATACTTTATTAATGATTCCAGGAAAATGCTACAGTACTTCCTACAGCACATCTCTAATGACTTCCCAAGGATAAGTCGCTGCATGTGAAGGATTTAGGGGACAAGAGAGGAAAGGGGGAAGGTGGTAGCTGGACGTTGCAATGGCCAACCAAGTTTATTTCAGAGACAGGATAACTATTAAAATTAAGTACTTTATATGACGGATTTCTATGTGGATGAAGAAATAATTCTTAAGTAAACACAGAATACATCTACCTAATGGCTATTAAGTAGATATAACAAAGCTTAGTAAAAAATTTTGCTCTCTATACTATGCTCTCAGCCCACCAATCTTGAACTGCCCTTACCTTGTCTCCATCAATGCACAGGGGCCAGTATTCATGACAGAAAGATAAACATGCACAAGAATGCCAAACTCCAACACTCTGACACTCCCACTCCATCTCTACTCACACTGTGTTCTTCCCTCTTCTTATGTCCAGGTCCTCCCCACCTTAAAGGTGACTTCTACAAACTGCAAAAACACATTGAGCCCAATGCATGATCCTACATGTCAAGACCTTCTTTAATACAGGACTTTAAAATAACATGAGCATCATGAAAAATATAAATCGCACAGCTTACTGAAATTAATACTGATGTCCAGAGAATACCTGAGGCAATGGTCATTTTATAGCGGTGACCCAAGAACAGATGCTCTATGAAATCAGGAGAAATCTATTACTCTCCCTCTCTCTGGGACCCAAGAATAGTTTAGATCCTCTCTGAAAGACCAGCCCTCACCCATAACTCTGACATTTCCAATACAGATGAGATGACTCTTACGTTAGCTTTCACTAAAAAAAAAATTTGACAAGGTTCTTTTGACACTGGAAACCAGAACTCTTGAAAAACCCGATTTTCTCAAGTTTCAAGGGACTAAAATCAATTAATTTCCCAATCTCTCCTATCCTAGCAAGAATTTTTACTTTCAACTACCATTCCATCTATAAAAATGGCTCTTGACTTTAATATCCATGCCAGTCTCTGTACTGCCTTAGAGGTCATCAAAAGAATGCAAAGAAGTGAGAGAAGGAAGGCGCAAATGCTCTCCAGCCATAGCATAAAGTTGGCACTTTGGAGAGATGAAGGGCTTACAACACCCCGTACAGAAAAGAGGAGCAGTGGGTTAAACTGCAGAACAGCCAGCGGGTTAATGGCTTTCACTCTCTATTTGTAGATTTTCCCATCATTAATGCATCTGAAGCTGCTGTCCTCCAGCCTGCCTCTAGCTATGTTGATCTGGGAGAACAGCAAGTCTTCAGGAAGAAGACCTATGAGACCAGCCAGGTAGCATCCATGCCACTTGAGTGCTGACATGGCATTTCTCAGCATGTACTGTTGAGCACTAGTTTCTCAAAACATTTAGGTGAAAAAGCTTCTCAAACCTTCTGGGAAAGAGTGGACTTTACCCTCTCTAAAGATTCACAATGGATATTTGTATTTTCTGAACCAATTTGACCTCAGAACCTATCATATGGCATTAGAACATCTTCTGGGAAGCACTAAGTTTGTACGCCTGAAATCTTCTCAATTAGTGTCTATGGTCTAGGCCACCCAAGAAAGTGGGTGAAGCATGCTGTCTGCCTCTGCTGGCCCCCAACAGCTGGGAATTTATTTCCTTGGCCCTACTTTTCCAGGTAAAAGGAGTGCTGTTTTCTCCACACATACAGCTCATTGCTGAAATATACCCCTAAAATGTACATTTTGTTATCCTTCTCAGGCCCAGATCTTTAAAGGCCTGTCCTGCCCTCTTCCTTCCTCAGCCAGCTAACTCCCACCCATCCACCAGTCAATCATCACTTCTTTTAGAAAGCCTCACCTTCCTTCTACTTTCCACCAGCCTAACCTCATCCTCCTCAGGCTGTATTAAGTGCCCATCCTCTATACTCATCTGCACCATTCAACAACTTAAAGTAAAGAGAAGCTTTATTACTCGCTTGGCACTAGGCACATAATAAATACTTGTGAAAGAATCTCCAACTAGTGTTTGCTCTTTGGAGACAAGTATACTTTACTCACCTTTCTGGCTCTTATACTATGCAAGCACATAGTAGCTACCCACAAAATACATTAGTTTGACAAATACTCCCTATACATCTTATATTCATATCCAGCTCCTAATATCCCCTCAGGAATCAAAATATGAACTATTTAGATAAGTTTGTTTGTACATTAACAGAAGATAATTGGGCTACAAAAAGGGGCTCTTCCAACTGAACAAGTAAATTTCAAATATACAACAGATGTTCAACATGAAGTCATCACTCCACACTGGCTCACTTGTAAGGATTCTAACAAGAGACAGGACAGAAGCAGGAGACCACCCTGCTCTAGCCACTGCCCTCTGGTTTAGATCTGGATTAGACTACTCCAAAAGCTGTAATAATATTGGAGAGACCAATTTCCATACTGAAGGGGCTATAAGGCACTATCCCTTATGCTAAATAGGGTTTCATATGCCCTTAGTGCTTCCAGCATTCTGGAAAGCTTTATTTTTCTTCCATAATTTTGAAGTAGAGTTGTCCTGCTTGTGCAGAGAAGAACTTAGGGGACTGAAGACAAATTAAATCACAGGAGCTCTGAAAAGTGGTTGGTTGTCTCATCTCTCATATGACTGAATTATCCATATAAGAAACACAGTATAACCAATCTTAAAAGGATACCAAAAAAAAAAAAAAAAAGACACTACAGACCACAGACCGCAGAGCACCAGATTACGAGGGCAAGCTTAGGACACAAACTCTGCCACTCACCAGCTCCGTGGATGTCAACAAGCTACCTAACTTCCCTCAGCATTCATTTACTAATCTGCTAAATGGGTATTTGTGGCTAAAATGAATTGGAATGTTAAAGTCTCTGGACAACAGTAAATGCTATTATTATTTGTTGGTGTTAATATCATTTTACACTATCTGCTCAAGGAAGTGACAATTTTAGAGTCTCTAAGACAAGCATATATGTGAACTATTCAAATTAGCAATCACCTCCCATAGTCCATCATTAAGCAACTCAGAAGACAGTAAATTTTTTTTATTGTGTGTATTTCTATGGAACCAACTGTCCTCCCCACGAACACAGAAGACAAGAAAGGAAGAGCAAGAAAGGGGAGAAATGCTCCACAAAAATAGTTCAGTCTCTGAAGTTTCACCAGGTATGAGTAGAAGGCCAGCCTTTCCTGTTTTTCACAGGGGCTCTTGGCAATCCCATTCACTTAAGGTTCATAGCTGTTTTGGCCATGTTTTTGAATGCCATGGAGGTGTCAGAAAGCTTCTTAATTTAAACCTATGGAAAGAAACCCACAGCAGTTTGTACTATATCCTCCACTGGACAAAGTCCTCTGAGCTGGCCAGACCATGCACATACAGCTGAAGGAAGATGGGTCTGCCTGAGGCTCCACTGCCATTGTTGCTATTAATGGTGCCTGGGGAGACCAGAGAGCCATGGTGGCGGTGCTGTGCTTGGGTAGTAGTCTTCGTCTCTAAGCCAATCGCTTTTCCTGGTCCTCATGCCACTGACTTTCTGTATTAGAAAACCAAGTAAAGGTGGGAATGGTAGTACTGTGCTATTTGGGTTGACAGAGACCAGGCTGTATCTCATGGGATGGGAAAGGACTGCAGTTGTGGGTGGGATTAGCTGTAAGCAGGGAATTCATGGTGATGGTGTACTCCTCCAGTTGGGATGCTTGCAGCCCTGAAGCCAATGGGTGGTCATTACTTCATCATGCTTCAGGCCCATCAATGAGTTGTCACTCTCTTCCCACTTGTAGCCCACACACAGCATAGACTCAGTCTGCCAAAGGTCCTGATAGTCAAGGAGTGGCTAGATGTAAGGTTTCAATTCCTTTCCAGGGCCCATGTTTATCCATGGCTCTCATGATTTCCTCTAAAATGCCCTTCTCACTGTGGCTGAGAATCTGAAATTTTTTAAGCAAGTTTTCACTCTCTATGGACATTTAGAAACATAGTACATTCTGAATTCATCTCTCTAAAAGGCAAGAATCAAGAGACCATCATAAAAAAAGCATGACTCCAAGTCTCCACATATCTACCAAGGAGCCATCATAGTTATGGCTCTGAAAGAGTTCTGGGCAAAAGTACCAACTAGGAAGGGGGAGAGCGACTGCCACAGAAGGTATTCATCTTATAATGATGAACTCATTCCTAAAGCCAATGTCTGCAACATTGACATTAAGGTCAACACCAAAAAGTTCTCTAGCTTTGGGTCTCTGGTGGCAGTACTACACAACAGACAATATAAGGCAGAATTTACCACAAGCCTCTTTCTCATTCATGTGGCCATGGTCTTGCAGGTACTGGGACATCTCTCCTCCACTAACATGTACCATGACCAGATAGAGTGTTTCCTATGTCTAGATCACCTCAAATAGTTTCACTATATTAGTTTACTTAAGGCCTCCAAGCTTCAGATTTCAAAGAGTTGTCTCTAGAAGCTGGAAAACTCTACCGACTATTGTTAATTACCGTCAGAGCCACCTCTGTCCCAGTCATAATATACCCAGGCAACATCACCTTGGAGAAGCTGCTCTGGACAAGGATCTTGAGGAGCCAATAATTGTCAATATGGGTCTCCTCATCAGCAGAGATGGCCGTTAAGTGACCTACTAACTACTCTAACAGCACTAACTAAAAAAAATTACAATAAAAAATAGTAAAGAAAAAAAATTAGCAAAAGAAACAGGGAAAAGAAAAAAGACAAAAAAATAAAATCACAAGAAAAATAATTTGAAGAATAAAACAAATAAAAAGACACAAAAAATAAAAATTAAGACAACAAAAATGGTAGAATAAAGAAAAATAAGAATGAGGACAAAATTAAGTAAAAGAATGAATAAAAATGAGAAAATTTAAAAGAAGAATAGGGGGGGAAAAGCAGAAGAAAAAACTAAAATAGACAAAAAAAAAAAAAAAAAAAAAAAAAGCTAACTATGGTCGAAGTCCCTTGTCACCAAAAATCAGCTTCCTGGGTAAGAGGACTAAAAACCCAAGACCCAGCCAGGGACTCACACCACTGCTTAAAATTCCCTAATAATGGCTGCTTATAAGGTCATAGCAAGAAATACACCAAACACAGCTGGGGGATAATCCACAGTAGTTCTTCCCATAGGGCATTAGGCTGCCTTACAGAGAGCCACAGTAGAAAAGCAGAGTTCCCTTGCTTATGCTCAGTGAAAGTCTGCAGACCTTGGCAGCATACTGCAGCAGCAAGTCCTCTGAACTGGTATTCATCCATCAAGTTCATAAGGCAGCCATCCACGTTGCTAAACAGAATAAAATGAAAATTCAGTTTGTCACCTACTTGACATTGGTTTTCATGCGCTATGGTGTCATGGGCTGCCTGAAAGGCCTCATTCTTTTCAAAGCATTTTGCTGTCTTCAGGGCACTTTGTTTCAGAAAGAAGCTGTTTTAGGACTGACCCATCCTCAAGTTCCCTTTGTCTTTATTATTGGTCATTGGGTGTATAAGTCCAATGACACCACAAGAGTTCCCAATGGTCTGCTTCATGAAGTATACTTGAAGATTGACTTCTCACCCTTCCAGTTCCTCAATCTGTTTTTTCCTGAAATTCTCATGCTGGGCCATGAGGGAAAACAGCAGCAGCAGCGTGCAGGTAGCTGCTGGGAACAAGCCTCTTCCTCCAGCCCCAGCAAGTCCACGAAAAGCCACAGGCTGGCAACCCCCTGCTGGGCTAGCATTTTGTTCAGGATCTTGGGGTTAAATTCCATCAGTTTGAGCTGCATCTTCTCGAACTGATGTAGAAACCACAACCCAGAGAAGAAACCACTTCCTTTCTTTATGTAGATATTTCTAAACTGTATCATTTTCCTTCTCTCTAAAGAACTTTTAACATTTCTTGCCAGGATGATCTACTGGTGATATAGTCCCTCAATTTTTGTCTTGAGAAAGTCTTTATTTCTCTTGCAGTTTTGAGGGGTAATTTTGCTGAATACAAAACTCTAGGTTAATTTTGTTTGTTTTTCTTGCTTATATGGTTTCTGAAGAAATATCTGGTATAATTCCTATCCTGTGACTACAGGTAAGGTGTTTATTTTCTCTGGCTTTCTTCAAGAGTTTCTCTTTGTCTTTGATTTTCTGCGGTTCTAATGATATGTCCATGTGTAGATTTTTTGGAATTTGCCTGCATAGTGTTCTCAGAGCTTCCTGGATTTTCAATTTGATGTGTGTCATCAAAATTCTCAGCCACTATGAGAATATTTCAAATATTTCTTCTTCTTTCTGTTTCTTCTCCTTTTGGTATTCCTATTACCTGTATATTACAACTTTTGTAATTGGCAGTACTTAGATATTCTGTTCTAGTATTCTTCATTCTTTTATCCCTTTGCTTTTCAGTTTGGGAAATTTCTATTGGTGTATCTGCAAACTCATGGACTGTTTCCTTGGCCCAGTTCAGTCTACTGATAAGCCAAAAGGCATTCTTCATTTGTTTAAGTATTTTTGATTTCTAACATAAACTTTCCAGAGTTTCCATTCCTCTCCTTGAACCCATCTGTTCTTGCATTTTGTCCACCTTTTCTATTATAGCCTTTAGCACATTAATTATATTTTAAATGGCCAGTCTTATAATTCAAAAATTTCTACCGTATCTGACTCTGTTCCTGATGCTTAATTTGTTTCTTCAAACTGTGTTTGCCTTTTAGCATGCCTTGGAATTTTCTGTTGAAAGTCAGACATATTGTGTAAAAAGAATTAAGTTAAATAGGCCTCTAGTGTAAGGTTTTAAGTTTATTTGGCTAGGAGGTAGGCTATGTTTACTGTTTGTTATAGTTGTGGTATCAGCAAACTAAAATTTCCTCTAGTGTCCTTGTTTATGTTGTCTCTGTTGCCTGTGACTTTCCCTTAAATAGGGTCTAAGTCTTGAAGTTCTTTTAGCTGTAATGGCTTGTTATTATCCAGGAGGCTGACTGATGTGGTGCTATGGTATTGGAGGAAAGGGAGCCCTCTACAGTACTATGATTAGGTCTCTGTCTTTTAGTGAGCCTGTGTCCCTAAACTGTGACTTTCACAAGTGTGTCTCAGCTTTTTCTCCCTTAGGTGAGACCAAAAGTCTAAAGGAAGCTGAATTGAGTATTTCCCATCCCCCACGTCAGTTAGGCTCTGGTAAAACCCAAGTCTGTTCCGCTTTAGTGAAATTATTTAAGGACAGGCTTTTGTTAAGGAGAATGGAATGCTCTGGATATATATTGAAATGGTTACTTTTCCCCTCCCACTGCCAGAAACAAAAGAGGATTTTTCTGAGACTCTTGTGAGATTTCTGGAAGTAAAATTCACAAAAGCATGAACACCCCCTTAACCCAATACCGGGCCCTGGGAGTTTTTAACTCTCAAGCTTGTGTATACCAAGCCTCCGGCAAATCACCTCTTACAGTTTGACTGTTCTTACCAGCCCTGGTGGGGAGGAGTGGGAGAAAGTGGTTTCCTATTCCTAGACTTCTGCTTCTGACAAACTATGATTTGATTCTTCGTATCTACTTATCTCTCCATTTTATAGGCCAGGGCAGCAGTTTATCCTGTGACCTCAGTTCTCTGATGTACCTAAGAGTTGTTGATTTTCAATTTAATAATTGACCTTATTTTCTTATTGTAAAGACAAGACTGTGGACTTCCAAACTCTTCACATGTCCCATTAAATTTTTTGGTTTATTAATGTCTTGTTTTGGTAGTTTTATAGTCCTGTTTATAATATTCGAACCTTCAAAAATCTGTTTATTTCAAGGGTTTTGCTTACAAGATACTATCTGAAAGTACTACTTACACTCAGGAAAAATACACTCAGCACATGCAAGTGTTTAGAGAAGTAGCTAATCCCTCCTACAGTGCCACTCACCTAGATGAATCTTGAGCAGTACTTCTGATATTTAAAAATCTCTCTAGCTGTTTTGATTACAATGATCTTTTCTTTATAAATAATGTCTAAAACCAGACATCAGCCCACATGAATATAACTCCATTAGTCAGTTAAGACTGCCAGTTAAATATCTGGATAGCCACCAGCAACCCTCTCCATAATGAAGCCCTAGCAAGATAACAGAGTGAACACCGTGAACACCAGCATTATATGCTGCTTTATTTCTCATCCACGACTCATTTGTTGATGTCATGCAAGGTGGCAGGAGGGAAATGACTTCATTTAAATAAAGCAGTTTCCTATATGGTCTTTTATCATGGACATTTGCCTCTGAACATGCATCTATAACCAGCCTATCATAAATGTGTTAGGTATTCTGGTGCCCTCTGTTCCCATCTTCTCCAAAAATCAATCTCTTTAGAAATAAAACAAATGTTTTTCAAAATATTATGTTGCCAACAATAGATCTCAATGCTTTGTGAAATACATGTTTTATTGCTGGTATATTATTCTTTCTTTGAAGATAGGGAGAGAAATTATTTCCCTGCATATACTTAATGCTCAGGTCTTAACTATTTTTCAGGTTGTTCACTGGTTCTTCTTTTCAGATTGTGTTTTGATAATTGCTCCTTTTTCTCACCATCAAATAAATTTCCCATCTACCTCTATGATTTCTGGCTTCAAAACTTATTCATTTACCTAGATAAATCTATAGTGAATTTCATTAAATATAATTTAGGACATCAGAATCACATTCATGTCAACAGACCAAAATGTAACACACAGGGGTGGATTTCACTACACAGGCATGGCATGCAAGGAAAGGGATGGGACAACTTTACACAAAAGCTACAGTAATTGGGAAAGGTCAGACAGCACATATGTAAAGGAAGATTTTCCTTGTCTTACATTATCTAGCATTATGTGGGGGGAAGGGGTCTTATTCTTTATTGATGTTTGTCTAAGATTCTCATAACAATATTAGTTGATTATATAAGACCCAGGTAGGCCGTTCCTTATTCCAAAAGATTATTCCTGAATCCAAGTCATTTCAACAAACGTAGAAATCTTACATTACGAAAGATTCCTAAAGCATATCTTTTCACAAAGCCAAGAACCCATTAGCAAAATCATCATCGACCAAGTACTTCCACCCAGAATTTGCCAGCTATGTCATTTAAGATTTTTGTATACTGGATTTTCTCAAAATAGAGCACAACTGAAATTTTGATACATAGATTGTACTTCTTTCTCAAAAAATTCCAGATTGCTATATAAAATCTGCCTCACACATTCTCTAAAGACTTTTCAGATAAAATATAAATTTTCAATTCAATTATAATGAAATGAAATGAGTAATGCAATCTGTATTCTCCATCTATTTCTCCTTCTTGAATAAAAGGGAGCAAAAGCTATTTAGATGCCACGAAGCCCTGAGCCACTGGGATTTCCATGGATCACAAGTGTGGGGAGAATTCCCCTCAAGCAGATCTCTTATGCAAATGAATATATAAGATGATTAATCCTTAGAGAAAAAACATACAGACTGAGGAGGAACAAAATATACCCTGGACCTCCTCAGCTATTTCCTGGAAGGAGAAACCATCAAGGCTGGTGACCAGCTGAAAAATGAAAACAACACATCCCTTCCCCCATACCATCCCTCCTCTCCCTACTCTCACCCACCTAAGCAAACTGGTCACTCTCCTCCACCCTACACATCCCATCCAATCCATCACAAGTTCTGCTAAATCTGTTTCAGAACTATCTCAGAGATCCATCTACCTCTTTTCATCTCTACCTCTTTCCCCTCATCAGGCCACCTTTATCTACAGGGCCCCTTAACTGGTTTCACTGCCTTCAATCTTAGCCTCCCAATTCATTTTCCCCAAACAACCAGCAAGATCTTCCAAATTTACAGGTCTGATCAAGTTACTCTACTGGTTAAAAATCCTTCAGTGACCCTCAGTACCAAAGTGTCTCTATGGATAAAATCTATATTCCTCAACAAAATAATAAGGCCTTCATAAATTGGCTTGAAGGTTCCCAAATTTTACTACACATTGAGATGTGGAAAGCTTTACAATTCCCAATGCCCCAGCATACCCCATACCAATTAAGTCACAAAAGCAAAGTATATTACTACCAGTAATTTAGAAAGTATCTGGGTAACCAGAACTAGCTAATGTCAGTCTCTCTTTTTAGCATAGCTAAAAAGGTTGAATCCGGATTGCAGCTCTCAGCAGACAGGCAACCTAGGACCTGGGTGAAGGGCTTTGTGCATATTTTGGCAAAGGGATTTGTCTGGCATATCCCTCCCAGACAAGAGGAGGATGAAATCCAACAACAAGTTCAGATGATCATTTAATAAACCATTATCTATGTGAATAACGCTAAGGTTTGTTTTTAGGGTATTGGCTATCTGTATTTTGCTGATAAATTTGCTTTGTGTGCACTCCTTCCAAATTCACACACACACACATACTCACTCACACTCCCCCATAGATTGGGTTAGAGGCCATGTCTACGTGCTCTTTGGCCATGTGCATTTCCCTTAATGTCTATGGCAGCAGTGACATTTTCTCTTTGGTGACCACACACTCCCAACAAGAAGCACCAGACAGAAGCTCCTCAGGAAAGGGACTATGACTTCGCTGTTTAATACTGCTCTCTCCAACACTTATAGCACTTGCGCATATTAGGCACTCAATTTTTTGAGTCCAAGTTAGATCTCTTAAAATTGATAAATCAATACCTGGCACTGTAGTCTTGAAAATCTGAGAAACGGCTACTTAGGGAATAATAGCCCAGAACAGGGAACAAAAAGAAAAAGGCCCACACTTTATAGCACATCCTGGGAATAACCCTACTTTTCAAAACCCTACTCAAAGATCGCATTCACAGAAGCTATAAAAATGAGCTAAATTTTGAAGTTTTGATATTACCTTGGTTTTTCCTGCTCTAATATTTTATACTACTGTTAACTTATTTTCTAGGTTGGCAATACTGTCCTCAAATGTCAAAAAGTAAGTCCTCAGATAATAAAGACAATTCCCAGTCTACTTCCCAGAGCTGTTACGAAGCATAAAAAAAGTATAAAAAGTCTTCTGAAACATACAAAAGAAAAACTACACAAAAGTAAGCTATGAGACTTAGTATAGATTAATAGCAAGCAAAGCCCGAAGAAATTCTTATTGAAATTTTTATACTTTAATTTCGTGGGGATAAATGAATACTATGAATGAAACTGCCATCCTTTTGAATTAAAGGAGCATTCAGAAGGATTACAGCTTCATTCATAATCTGAATTGCTTCCAGAAGATGGTCCCAAGTTATTTGCTTGTTTCTAAATTATCATTAAGTTTCAGACATGGGACACACCTAAAAAACTCATTCAAAGTCAAAGAGCTATATGTACCTAAATTTATTTTATGGATGAATATATGTGTACCACACAAAGCCCATAAACATTCACAAGATCCTATGATGCATGGAAAGTTGTTAAACTAACTTTTATCCTCCAAACAAATCTACAGTGGGTAAATTCATGAGTGGGAACAGAGTTCAGCTCCCCAAACTATGCCTCTTTGGAATATTGATTATTTAAAGCAAATTATTTTTAAAAAACGGAAGACTCAGGAAGAACCTTTAATTTTCACCCTAACTGCGTAAAAGAATTTAGATAGAGGACCTGCTCCGGGAAGGGAGCTACCATCATAGATAATTATAATATCAAATAAATGTGGTAGACAGGGAGGCACCTAGCAAAGTCTGTTTGTTGGACTCCCCTCAGTGTCTCATCGTTTCTGGGTGGCCGGGCAAGAATTACTTTATCAAATGTTTGCTTTTTTTCATCTACCTGTGAACTGCCTTAGTAAATCCAAACCACTATGCCCCTTTTTCCTTAGCTCAAGATGGCAAAAAGCCTCAGCTGAGATTTGTCCTTCAGTCTCTTATTTTTATAGAACCCCGGTATGTACATACAAAACTAAATTTGGTTGTTTTCTCCTGCTAATCTACTTCATGTCAATTTGAGTACACCAGCCAGAAAAACTAAGAGGGAAAAGAGGAGAAATTTTCCCCTCCCCCACAGTTTACATGGGGCTACAATGGATATATTATATCAACATGGATTAAAAATGCACTACAGTTGTGAAAGAAGGCAGTCTCTGGTTGGCTTTTTGTCTCATTTTTGACAGGTAGATCCATCATGAGCCCCTTGTTGCCATCACTTACAAACTTTTAGGTTCTCACCTGTCCTCCGTGCTTAAAAAAAGGCTCATGGTCCTCTTCTTAGCTCATTAATCCACCACAGCCACAAACTGAAAAGTTCTCAATCTTAACAGAGTTTCATATTCTAAAGAGGACAGGATAAGTAAATTCAGTTGACCTGAGTCCAATACCCAATCTACAAATAAAGAAAATTTTGTAGAAATTTTTTTCTAAGTAACACTTATTGGGGGTTGTGTAGATGTGTGTATATTATAGAGAAGGAAGGAAGGAAGGAAGGAAGGAAGGAGGGCAGGAGGGCAGGAGGGCAGAGGGCAGGAAGGAGGGCAGGAAGGAAGGAAGGAAGGAAGAAGGAAGGAAGGAAGGAAGGAAGGAAGGAAGGAAGGAAGGAAGGAAGGAAGGAAGGAAGGAAGGAAGGAAGGAAGGAAGGAAGGAAGGAAGGAAGGAAGAAGAGAGGAGAAGAAAGGAAGGGAAAAAAGACTTTGTAAACTCATATTCAGAACCCCTGCTGAGTTAAAATGAGGAACAATAATAACACACACACAATAACACACAACTCAAACTCCATCTTAGTCACTTTTCTCACTTTTCCTATAACAGTTAACAGTTTCCTGTGGTCCTTTTATGAAGGGGTGGGGGGGACCACTGTAGCATTTATTTAATCTATCTATAAAACATTCTTTTTGATTCTTCCCACAAACAGAGTCATATACCACATCTTGCTTTTCATTTAATAACAACAAGCACTGGAATTCTTACCCTGTCAGCACATTCTTTGGA
This sequence comes from Pteropus medius, assembly GCF_902729225.1. Lineage (NCBI taxonomy): Eukaryota > Metazoa > Chordata > Mammalia > Chiroptera > Pteropodidae > Pteropus > Pteropus medius. The sequence continues at coordinate 4,627,131 of NW_024344241.1, forward strand.
CAGTTACAAAATCATGCTATCATTTGTGTGTGCTGGGACTTATTTAAACAGTGTCTCACTAAGATGCTCTGTTCCCAGGTTTTTGCTATGAAAAATGACACTGAAATAAGCAATCATGCCTACATATCTTAGAAAATCTAAGTATAGATGAAGGGTAACTTTTCAATGGTGGAATTTCTGGGAGGAAAGGCACATGCATTCTATTTTGATAGTCTGTGGATCTTATGTTTTAGTAGAGAGTTTCTCTTTGCCCAAACACTCATAAGCACTTAAAAAATTTTTTTGCCAAATCGGCCAAAAATAATGTCTCACTGACATACTTTTTATTAATTATCAATAAGGCTCCACATTTTCATTTGCTTCTTTGGTAGCATTTGTATATTTTTTTCTTAAATTATCAATTTACACATACCAAAAAAAAAAAAAAAACTACTGGATTGATAAGTTTTTCCATTATATACATATCCAAATTCTTTTACAATAGAGATTGTTATTGGCAGCTGTCTCTTGGTCATATATGTTGCCAGACTGTGGTTGATTTTTTGACTACCTTTATATGGAAGTTTCTCTTTTTCTTAAAGAAAAAACCTCAAATTTTATATAATAAAACCAATCATTGCTTTATGATTTTTTTTTTTTTTAAATTCACATACTGCTTAGAGAAAGGTCTTCACCATTCCACAACTCTTAATAAATCTACTCATGTTTTCTCACGGTTTTATTTTTCCTGTTTTTATGCTTAAATTTTTGATAAATTTGAAATTTATCTGGGTATAATGAGTGAAAGAGGGATAATGCATTTTGTTTAACCTTGTTTCCCTAAACATTCAAATTACGGGAAAAATCTATTTTCTACAGTGATTTAAAAACCATATTATAATCTAACTTCAGGTCCAGTTAAGTTTACTTCTGGACATTATTTAGTTCCATTGATCTGTTTGCCTATTTCTTCTTCTGTAGCAGGAAGTTTAAATTTTCAGTTCCAATGTTTCAATAACTATAGCTTCATAATGTACTTTAACATCTAATAAGTCTAGTTGCCTCTCATTACTTATCTTTTTAAAATTTTCCAAGTTATTCTCACATTTTTATTTTTCCAGATGAATTCTGTATCATTTTGCCAAGTCACTCCCTGAACAATACAAAAATCCTATTGCTCTTTAAATTGAGAAGACATTGATTTTACAGATTAATTTATAGAGAATTGATCCCTTTCACTATTAAGTTTTCTTTTCTAAACTCCTTTTTCCATTTCCTTAACTCTTCTACCACAGCCCTCAGAGTTTTAAAGTTTTTATCATCTATGTCTTCTACATTTCTTATTTTAAGTTTATCCACAGGTATTTTATCATTTTGGTTATCATAAGAAAGTTATTTTTAAATACATTTTATTGGATAAGTAATATACAAAAAGAATACAAAATTCAAAAGGTACAAAAGGATATAAATTTAAAAGGTTCTATTCCCAGACATCCAGATTTCTTCCCTGGAAATTCATTTCAAATCTGCATCAGGATGTAAATCATTTCACTTTTAAGAAATTAGCATATCATCTCTCTGAAACATAAAAGCTCAAGACTAAAACAAAATTCACATATTCTAGCCAAGTCTAAAAGATAACTCCCATCCCTGACAGTCAGCCTGGAGTCCTCCTTCCCCTTAAATCTTCCACATCCAATCCACCAGTAAGTCCCAAGGAGACCACCTGCAAAATATGCCTCAAATTCATCCACTTCTCCCCTAAAACAACTAGATTATAAAATCTGAGAAAACAGAGGCTCCGTTTGTTTCATGTCCCACTATTTATCTCATGCATGGCACAGTGTCTGGAACGGAATGTGAACAATGCACCACTGCTCCGTGCATAGAAAATGCTCATTGCAGCATTAGATATTGAGCCGTAGTCTCAGTTGGAGCTACTCAAAAGGGTGGTCCTCAGACGAGTGCCTGATGCCAGCCTATGGAAAAGTAAGAACAGAAAGCAGAGTTAAGAACATAAATACTTTTGGAATGATTTGGCATTGCTGCCATATTCCTCTGAAAATTCGTGTTTCTTGTGATTTATAAATGCTTATTATTTATAAACATATCTATCAACAACAGATTAGAAATAAAAAATTGTGGTCCTTTACCACAGACAGGTTAAGAAGCAGGGCATGTCGACCACCATCGCCTTGAGCCTAGACTAACCTAGTAGACGTCCAACAGGAGTCGCTGCTTCCTCTCTTGCCCTGTCCTCCAATCCACTTCCAGAACGATCCTTCTAGCAAGTAACACAGAACCACATCCCTGCAGCGCTAACCCTTCAACGCTTCCCCACAGCATTCTCTAGGACCTACAAATCCCTGCATCGTTGGGCTCCTTCCTGAGTCTGTGATTTCACCCAGATCTTTCTTGTCACCATCCAGGCACCCTGTCTGTCTCTCTTCCCAGGACATATCACTCTCTTTCTATCTTAAGGTCTTTGCATAGGGTTTTCTCTCAGACAGGAATGCCTGGCCTAGAACACAATCAATAAATTGAGGAAGGAATTAATGGAAGAAGAATAATTTTGTCACAGGTCTTTTTAAAAAGTGAAAACATTCTCACATCTATGTCCCATTTTTTTTTGATAAAAATAAAAATCTCACACCTTCCTTTTACTTCAGTCTTAAAGATTCTCATCTCCAGGAGCAATGTGGGTAGGATGAGTGCTTGTCTGCCACCAGGTAATGCAAAAGCTAAAGCTCAGTGTGGGGTCCTGTCAAGATCGAGTCCTCAGGGCAGCTTTATATTTTAATCACACTCATGTGACCAAGATTCTGACATGAGCCACCCCTTCCTACCCACAACTTTAAGCCAAGATGAGGTAATTCAGACAACAGGAACTCAAGTAGTTAACAAATACATGCCGAAATGTTCAAACTCACTACTAAGCAAAGAAATGTGAAATTCAATGCTATGTTTTGCCCATCAAGTTAACAAAGCTTAAATAAACAGCAGTAATACCCAATGTTCTGTGTAGTGCATGATTAGTTTCACACATCTGATATTACTGGTATCAACTTGTAGAAAATAATATATAAAATATAATACAACATAAAACTGTGTGTGTGTGTGTGTGTGTGCGCGCGCAACATCAAAATGTTTATCCTTTTCAGAGCAAGTAATTCCACTCTGGGAAAATATCCTAAATCACTAATCCTAAATACATACAAAACTTTATTTACAAAAAGCTCACAAGAGGATAATCTGCAATCAGGAAAATATCAGAGAAGTGCAGCTCATTGAATCTCAAAGAAAAAAGGGAGGCCACCACAACTAACTGAACAGACTGTCTACCCAGGTCAGTCTCTATTACTCAGAGGCAGAGCAAAATCCCACCAATGAGTAAGGACTGAGCCTCTGGTCTAGATGTTGACAGAATAAGCAAATATTTTAATAAATACCTTTCAATGAAAAATTAAGCTTCTGTAAAGAAAAATATATTATAAAAGGAAAACATATATGTTAAGTAAAAAAAGGTAAATTTTTCATAAACAGTCCAATTACAACCACATAAAAATTACGCATAAAAAAGGAATGAAAAAAATGTTTGTTTTAAGTAGTTTGCATTATAGGGAGGAAATGGGTAAATTTTCTCTCCTTTCAATTTTACCTTATTTTCTAAATTTTTGAGAACAAGTTTATAGTTCCTATCATGACAAAACTTTTAATCTCATATAGCAGCAGTCCTCAACATTTTTGGCACCAGGCACCGGTGCTCCTATAAAAATCTAATGCCTGATGATGAGGTGGAGCTTGGGCAATGATGTTAGCGCTGGGGGTGGCTGTAAATACAGATGAAGCTTTGCTTGCTGGCGCACCACTCACCTTCTGCTGTGCAGCCTGGTTCTGAACAGGCCACTGATTGTAGGATTCCTTGTGGGGGGGGTGGGGCGGAGAGTGTTGGGGACCCCTGTCTTAGAGACCAAACAAAGTGAAAAAGGTACCTACTCAGCATGCTATTATAACAAAATGTTTCTCAACACCAGGTCAGTAAGACTTTTCTAACTTCTTTTCACTGTATAACCATACTGCTGGTTATTGCACGAAAGATAGTATGAAGCTAATTTAGTGGGGATGCAGAGAAAAATCATCCTGTCCACTAGTCCACAAGTAGGATTACCCAGATTATCCTTGTGCTTTTCCAGGAAGAAAGTAGTTTACATACTGAGTTTTAAATACAATAGCATCATGTATTAAATAAGCTTTGACATATTAAGGACAAACATTTCCACTCTAAAGTTAGAGAAACAGAGTAAAAGTTCTCTGAAATGTAAATATCCATAAATTCCAAACCCAATTACCCAGTAGCTGTAACTACTGACAGCTTAGAGGTTAATATCAATTTCAAGGGGCCTCAAGCCACTACGGACTGAGTGAGTTACAGTCACCTACAAATCATTCAAATCCCAGGGCAGACATCACATGGCTGGTAAAAGAACCAGTGGACTGTTATTTCTCTTTCCCATTCCGTCTCCACAGTTGTTTCATTTGAAAGTCACCAAGAGCGCTTCTCTCACTATTAAAGGCTTCAGAATTTGGCTTCAGAATTTCAACTACACAACTAAACACGCTTATTATATTTGGGGTGAGAGCTTATAAAGAGGAAGGAGGAAAAACTACCACATAGTAATACTGAGGTTTAGATTTCAGAGAAATCAAAAACTCAAAATTAATGCTCCATTGACAACCTTAAATCTCTATTCTGTGCATACGGATCATAATGAGAGTTTTATTAGGATCACAATTGTGGCAAATACATACTCAAATCATGTACAACAAATAACATTGAACAATTTTCCTTTTAAATAAAATAAGTTTATACTCAAAGTCATAGATATCACAAAGCTGTAACTTTGTATGGAATTGAATTTTGATCCCACACTATCTCATGGCATCCAATACAAATCTCCAAGCCTTTATTGCTCTAGACCTCAGTCAGACTATTACATCAAGGTCACAATCTCTAAATACATCTCTGTGCAGCTACAAGAGAGAAAAAACGTGGGCATTTATCAAAGAAGACTCCAAATATACATCTTTTGAGAGCACTGGGGATGGGAGTAGCAAAACAAGTGCCCCAAGTTCTCGCAACATAGCGTAGAGGAAAGAACACTACACCAGAAACTAAGAGACTCAGACCTGAGATCCCAGTTGTCAGCCACTATCTGTGTGACTCCTTAATGGGCTCGGTTTCTTCATCTGTCAAATAAGAACATCCCACCAGATATGAATCGAGGGTCTTTTCTGGCATTACCTTTCCTAAATCTCTCAGCTGAAATTTCCTCTTCCTTTACCACTATAAAATTTGCTGCAGGTTTTACACATAAACACAAGAACTGTGGGTTCCCATTACTTAACCCACAGGGCTTTGGTAGAACTCCTGGGACCTTGAGGATAAAGTATTACTTTCCCTCATTTATTCATTCCTTCAAACAGAAGACACAAAACCACCACTTACATAATGTAAATAACAATGTGCTAGACACTTCAGGGTAAAGATATAAAAGTTATTCATTTTAAAAGGTATAGGTCTTACTTTAAGGCATTTAATGTTTATAATCCAATGGGAAATATAAAGAAGTGATAAAAATTGCAATGACAAAGATCTAGAATAAATTGCTAACTAATCACGGTACTTTTCCTACTGAGCCTAGATGAACCCTCAAAATCCTTCTCAAGTCAAGTACTCCATTCAGCATCCAAAAGACTACAGTTACCAGGTAAAGCAATTTTTGCTGCTGAGATTAGGCATGCTCCTGAGCAGATGCCCAGGTTCTTCCAATGTCCCACCCTGCCTATCCTCTCAACCTCCTTCTACCTTCCCCTCCAAATCGTTAGGTATTCCTGAGAAGTAGAGGGCCACTAAGAACCTTGTCAAAACGGCTAAATGCTCTTGTCAATTCAGGTTGGGCAACTTTTCAAAAATTCCAAATTTTAAGGAAATAGAAAATATACAGAACTTGCTTTATTCCATTTCTAGCACATTGCTATATTAAACACTGAACTGGATGACTATTATATTGGCATTAGATACCTAGTATATTCCTATTAACAAGTATAATGCAGAGTGTCATTGGTACTTAAATAAAAACACATAGGAACAAGCGAGTTTTGCAAACACGCACACACTTCTTCCTCCTCTGTTACTATGAAAGGGTGCATCCCTAACCCTAGCTGGCCATCTAGAAAACAAATGACTTTGTGACAGCAATGTAAATTGGTTCCACTCCTCTGGAAAGCTATCTGGCAATATGTTTTCGAAGCCATAAAATCCAGCAATGCTACACCTGGGACTCTATCCTAAGAAACTAATTCAATATATGGAAATAGTTACAGAAACAAAGATATGCCTCCCAGTATTATTAATAATTGTGAAAAGTTGGGAACAATGTACATGTCAACAACCGGGTTAAATAATAGTATAGTGTCATGACAGACTATTATGCAACCATTAAAATGGTAATGATAGAGATTATACAGCAAGAAAGGAAAATGCAGATATAAAACAACAGGTACATTTTATTGCCGAAAACTTTAAAACCTAGGAATCTTAATTTTAGGATGGTAAATGGAGTGTTTTCTCCCTTCTAACTTTTTTTTTGTAATACAGTTCTGATGTTCCTATCATTAAAAGATAATCTTTTTTAAAAAAATGAAATCAAGCCTTTGATCATAAGGATAAAGAAGAAAGGAGTCACATCATAGAGCACAACCTGCTGTCTTACCCAGGGAGGAGAGGAACAGCAGCATTCCACATTGCATGGGGCGCTAGGAGCATGTGCACAGGACAGCTTCATAGGAGCCACCTGGAGGTGCTGCATATTTGTCAATGATTGCCAAAAAATGAGCAGTGCCCATCTGCTAACTTCAGTCAATTTCCTCCTTTACGAGCACCCCGAGGCAGAGAATTCTCTGGGCACACAACACGTGCTGTCAGCTTAGTTATCTGTTTAAGAGATTTATATGGGGTCACATAGGGCTATAAGAATTTATTTAAAGTAAATTAGCTCAGATTTTCTCATTTGTAGCAATGAGGGATGTCTATGGCAAGAAATGCAATGATCATAAAGACTGCGGGAAGAAAGAAACCATCTTTCACTTCTGGTGATGCAAGGAGTGAACCACCAGTGCTGCCACATGTGCGTGTCTAAGAAATAGGAGGTCAAAGTGAGGGCAGGATTGTCTTCTCTTGGACTGACTCAGGGATGAAGAACGCAGGAGATCAGGGAGGGTGTTCAGTGCTCACAAATGTTAAATCATCAGATGTTAATGGAATTACACTTGCAGCCACTTAGCCCCCACATGCAGTTTCAGCCCTGTGGCCAACCTGGGGACCAGACTTAAGAAGGGAGATCTTAGAAAACTCCAGTCGGTTTTAAACAGCCAGCACTGAGTGAACCTTATACGTTCTCTGCCTTGTTGCTCTTGTGTTCTTCTTACCTTCATCCCTGTGGCCAAGTACCTCTTTACACTGCAAGTTCTGGTCTCTCCTCTATCTAATTTCGGTTCCAAGTCCTTGCTCAGAAAGGCAGCAGACCAAAAAACATTTAGAAACAGGTTTTGAAATCAGACAGAACTGACAAAATTCAAATTATGCTAACCTACTCTCTGTTGACCCTAGAAAAATCACTTAATCTCTCTAAACCAGTTTCCGTATCTTTAAAATTTGTACCTATGTCATAAAATCATTATAAAATTTAAATAAAATAATAAATGTAAACCTCAGTCAGTATCTGATGTTTCGTAATGTTTAATATAAAGTTTGCTACACATGTCATATTGTTCCTCAGCTCCTGGCACACTATCTGTCTCTCCTTCCTCCATTAATCTTGTCCATTAAAAATGAACAGCACGGCTCCACACTCTACTGCTAAACCTTCCTTATACTGACCGCACACCTGTACTCAGCTTGCCTTCTGGAACCTCCCCAGTACCCAAACCAAGACACTCTCATTTCTGAGCGATGATCTCACTCGACTTTCCTACATATGTAATATCTTAGACAGAGAGGAAGCACACAGCAATCCTTTCGAAGCTTGGATACTGAGGCCACACTGCCTGGGTTCAAAGCCCTAATCTTTCACTTGTTAGTTAATGTGACTTTGGTTAACCGACTTAACTCTGTGCCTCAATCTCCCCGTCTGTAAAATAGAGATAATAATAGTACCTACCTCATAACATAAGACTGTGTTAGAAATAAAGCTGAGAGCTATGTCGAACACATAGTAAGCAGGCACTTTTTTAAAATTTTGTCTCTCCATTTAGGCCAGAAGTACTTGGTTAGCTACCTACACTATGCCCCTATTATCAGAGAAGCCAAACATCTTTGCTACTCTCTAACACTAGAGGAGATTAAGTATAGGCCCTTTAGAGGAAAGCCTTCCTATCCCCAGTGTGGTCCACAGTTTCAGCCAGCACTGACATCACGTGGGGGCTCATCAGAAATACAGATTCTCAGGCCACACCCAGCCCAACTGAAATGGAATCTGCATATTACCACATTTTGTAAGTCTAAGGCACCTGGGCTTCTTGTTATAATGCAGTTCTGGCTTGTGGAGGGTGGACCTGAAACTCTGCTGTCCGAGGACCACACACAGAGTGGTGGGTGCCACAGTGAAAAGAGCACTGCACTCCAAAGAGAAAGTACACCAAGATGTGAGAAAACTGTCGCCTTGGCATCTGTGAGTGAACAAGGAGAAAGATGGGTGTGAATAACTATGAGAGAGTGTATGGCTAAGAGGATAAAAAGCAAAAGGAGCTCCTTGGAAAATTCTTAGAGGGTAGGCCCATGTCCTACTCATCTTTGTTTTTTCAACAGAAAGCCTGACATAGAGGAGGTGGTCCACTGTAACCATCTGACACTGTTTTTACCTATGTGTAAAAGTTATTCCCATTTTCAAATAAATGGAATATTTGTTAGTTTTACAAAAATAAATAAATAAATAAATAAATAAATAAACTGTTTTACAGTTATATTAGTGGCCTCTCCTCATCCTATCATAATATATTGGATTCTATAGTTCCTATATGAAGATGACACAAGCTATTATTGATAGTAAGGAATCATTTCTAAATTTTTTTTCTTAAAAATAATGCTGGCTTTGAAATATTCAGGAAGTAGGTAAGATGGGATGGGGACAAGAGGAGGAACTGGCAGAACGGCCTCTACAAAACAATGTTTTTAAACAGAATTTGCTGGTATCTTGCAGTCTTTTTCATTTCAAACATACAACATGTTAAAAACAACATTAAGGCAAAAGAAAATTAAGTGTTCCATTGCTATAACCTTTGACCTTTCCCTAGTGACAAGTGTAACTAAACAGACCCTGGAGGTCAACGCCAGGGAATAATCAGAGGGAAAACAAATGAGACTAGAAACCAGAAAAATCAATTATACCAACTGATCCACGAGCCCCTCAAAGTCCTTCCTGGGGAGCACAGCCTTCATTTTCTAAGACATCAGAAATGACCAGATGCCCTTGCCTTTTATCTAAGCAATCTGTCCTTTTCATCCAACAGTGTTTTTGCTCTGCCTCCCACGTCCATACACACCTGTCACCAAGGTTATTAACTAAGGGGAGAAATCACACAAATGTAAAAAGAGACCTGTCGTCCCAATCTAGTCCCCAAACTATTTTGAAATTATCTAAATGTGAATAATACCACATCAACCCCAAATGTCTCTGTCTTTGGGGAAAAAAAAAAAAAAAACAAGAAGGGTCAGTGGCAGATGTCCCTAAGAGAACTTCCTCTGTCAATCTGAATCAGTAGTTATGTATGAATATAAATATTCATAACATTGTTACACACTCATACTATATATATTTATATGTACAAACACATACACATGTATATATTTCTCTGCTCTGCCTATATCTGAAAAGGTTTTGGAGTGTGTAAGAAAGTTCTTGTCCTCAAATACCAGATAACCCAATCATTCTGTCCTTAAGTGAGATCTCTAAAAGATACACATCAGGAAAGCCACCATGGATCACACCTACTTTCTGCTTTAACTGCTGACAGAGCTCTCATAAATAGAATGCAGGTATCCCCCACTTTTCAAAAGTTCTCATTATGCTACTTCCCTTTTTTGAAAAACCTACATTAGTACTTGTTTTCACTAACTGAAAGAAATTCAAAGGAAATAAATGTCACAAGGATGTAATGCAGAACGTAAGGAATATAGTCAATAATACTGTAATAGCTTTATATGGTGACAGATGGTAACTAGACTTATCATGAGGATCATTTGGTAATGTATATAAATGTCAAATCACTATAATGTACACTTGAATAGAATTCAGTGTCTGAGATGTTATAGAGGTAGCATGACTCCGAGCAGCAAGAGTTGCGTCTACAAGCTCCTTCCCTGGGAACTACACTCAGCATCTCAGCATCAACCCACCGCAGCTTTGAGCTGTGTCTGTGAGCATCTGTGCTTTATCTCAATTTATTTTGTGCATCCGTTAGCAAGATGTGTCCGGAAATATCAGAAAAGCCTCAGAAAGCTCATAAGTATGATAAATTTATACTATTTATCATAGTATAAAACTAGATGTAATTAAGTGTATCTGGTATGATTTAGTAGGTTATTTTTGAAATCTAGGAACACTCAAACAATACACCATATGAAATAATGGTAATTATTTCTTTGCTTTATACCATTTTGGCTTAGGAAAGGTTTCAGGGGAACACCCTACCTCTGGATAGCAGGATAGTGGGGAAAACCTATACCACAAACAAGGACTAGGGTTTAATATTTTACATCTAAATACTCATTTTTAAAACAAAATCAAAGCAAGAAGAACACTTGTTTCCCCAAACCCCAATCTCATCTCTAAACTTTGATGAACTTTAAACCAATAATCTTAAAGTGACAGTCCAACACAGGAAGGACAATGCCAGACCCATCACTGTATTTTTAAACAAACTCCTAGTACCCAGGAGGGGCTAAGACAAAGCATTCGTCTAAACCAAAGAACTCTCAGATTGACTATGTGGTTTACTCAAAGATACAGCAGATTTCCCAGAGTAATGAAACAGCTGAGTGTTTAAATGCACAAGTGGGCAAGCGCTAGAAACAGTGAGGGTCTAAATAAGAAGCCTTCAGGGACTACAAAAGTGTCAGCTCAAACATCATCGGCCTTCAGTTTGTAAAATAAAACTGTCACTAGAACTCAGAAAGTGACCAGGAGCTTATATTGTAATTTAGGTGAGCAAATAGTTGTTCTTCCTCTACATTCCTAAATTCAAGGGTCTTCAAAAGTAAGCAAGACTGGTCCACTACAGCAACCAGCACTACATTATATAAATATAAAAACATACTCCATAAGGATATGAAAAAAATTTTCCACCACAAATAAACAATAGAAGAGATTACCTTTGTATTTGAGGAATATTTTCCAGCAATCCTGCTAATAAGGACATGCTGAGAACAAACATTTCTGTAATTTTTGTGATAGTAAAAATCTTAGTAAAAGCCCAAAGAACAAGGTACTAAAGAGAAATTGGAGCGATGATCCTATATCTTGACCATACACATCAGAATCATCTGTGAAACTATAGTCAGGGCACACACCAGTCAGTTACATTAAAATCTCTGGAGGTAGACCTCTAGTATGATTATTTTTTCAAGCTCGCCAGGTAGACTGCAGTGAACAGTCAAGGCTGGGAAGCACCAAATTAGAGATTATTCTAAAGACACCTTCCAGATCAGAAACTTCCTCTTAGCATGACTTAGTGGGCCCTTGATATGCTAGCACCTTGATATGCTGGGACCAGGAGCCTCTGTCTAAAACTAACACCCAGATATGATGGTATACTATATGAGTCACTCACCCCAACTCTGGGAGAAGGGTGTGGACCCATATACACCCAGCCCCCTCCCCTCTTAAAAAGCAGCATAGAAGATCACTCACTCATAGGGTCTGCCCAGATGAGCATGGTCAAGGAGGCCCCTCGGTCTGTATTTTCAGGGGCGCTTTCCCGGAAGCAATATAAATTCTGGAGACAGGCTGCAACAAGAACTGATACAAGGGCCCAGCTTAGCGAGCATCACTCAAGATGGCATTATTTTCAGAATGCCACAAAGCTCCTGGTGATCACTGAAAGAATGTACACCCTCTTAGCAAACTACGCACAGGGATTAAAGGAAGAGGTATATTTCCTAGCTGTTGCTCCTCTGTTGATAAAGCTGGAAAATTCACTTTAATTGAATTTTAAAAAGTCCTCAATGTTTACCACTGATACCCTCCAATTTAAACCTGACTTTAGATAGTTTTGTTTGCTTTTATTTCAAACTCTGGTAGAGGTAGCTAGAGAGGAAATATATAAAAAATACCCCATGAGAATCTATTTGGATTTATACAAAACATTTAAAAGCAAAATTTTACCCAAGAAATCTAACTAAAAAGAAAATCAATCATATTTCATACATTTTTAAGATATTTTAAATAGCAAAACATTTTAAAGCACAAATTTAGAAAAGCAGGAAAAAAACCACATAGAGATTCAAATATTAATATCTTTCTATAAATATGGAATTTTTTTTAAAGAAAACTTGTAAAGGAGGAAGGGAAGAAGGGAGGGAGGGAAGTAGGGAGGGAGGCCTAAAGGCCAACTGCTAAATCTAAGTGCTTAACAACACGAACTCTGAAGGCAGGCTCTGACGCTTTAGGCACAGTGCCCTTATTCATGCCTCTGTGCCTCATCTTACCTGTGAATCAAAAGTTCTGGAGTTGGACTATGGGGTTCAAACTCAGTTCTGCCCATGTTAGCTATGTGAGCTCATTAAACCTCTCTGTTCCTCTCCTCCTCCTCTATAGCACTGAAATAAGAATAGCACCTACTGCCTGTCTGGAGAAATTGGGACCCTGGTGCACTGCTGATAGGAATGTAAAATGGTGCAGCCATTGTAGAAAACAATATGGTGGTTCCTAAAAATATTAAACATAAAATTACTATATGATCTAGCAATTCCACTTCTGGGTATATACCCAAAAGAACTGAAAGCAGGGACTCAAATACATTTGTACACTTATGTTTGTAGCAACATATTCACAACAGCCAAAATGTGTAAACGACCAGTATTTACTGACACATAAGTGGATAAAATGTGGTATACACGTACAATGAAACAATATTCAGCCTTAAAAAAGAAGGAAAATCTAATACATGCTACAACATGGATGGAAACTTGAAGACATTACGCCAGTGACAAAAGGTGAAATACTGGATGATTTCACTTGTATGAGGTACTTAGAGTACTCAAACCCATACAGTCAGAAAGTAGAATGATGGTTGCTAGCAGCTCAGGGCAGGATCAAATGGGGAGTTAGTGTTTAATGGGTACAGAGTTTCAGTGTGGGAAACTGAAAAAGTTCTGAGATGGATGGTGGTGATAGTTTATACAGCAATGTGAATGTACTTAATGCCACTGAATTATATACTTAAAAATGATTAAGGTAGTAATTTTTATACTTTGTACATTTTACCACAATAAAAATAAATAAATAAGAAAGAATAGTCCAAGAGTTTTTGTAAGGATTAAACATAAGTGAAGTGTTTAGAGAGTGTCCAGCATAGATTAAGCTCTCCGTAAATATTAGCTACTATCTTATTTTCCTGCCTTTGTAACTCTCACCAGTCCCCACTACGGTGTTCTAACGAAACAGATGCTCAATGACTAGATTCTGATCCTGTCCCTTGGAGTTCTATACCTTCCGCAATGAGACAGTTCTTCCTGGGCTTTCTTCTAATATAAATGTCCTTTCTTTGGGGTAAAACTACCACTGTAATTGGATGAAGATGAAGAAACCACCTAATTTCTGCAGTCTTGACACGTAAAGCTGAAATGACCACTTCATTTAATAAATCTGCCTCAAAAATACGTTCATAAGCTAATGTGATCATAAAGGTCTGATAGTGGGGCCTGGTTTGTACTTGGATGGGAGACCACCAAGGAAGACCAGGTGCTATAGGCGTAAAAAATAAAAAAAAAATAAGGGATCGTAAGCTGACAAGGTCCTTAAAATCTGTGAGGTCAACCAAGGGTTGCCTCGCCTAAAAAATAAAAATAGAAATAAAAATAATAAATAAGGTCTGATAGTGGGAAAGAGAGAAGAAAGTCCCTCTTCTATTTAGAAATACTCTCACTTTTTATCACAACAAAGACTAATTCACTTTTTTGCTCGGTCATTTTATTTATTTATTTATTTATTTATTTAATTTTTTTAGGCAAGGCAACCCTTGGTTGATCTCACCTTATTTATTTATTTGTTTGTTTGTTTGTTTGATTTTTTTTTAGGCAAGGCAATTCCCTTGGTTGATCTCACCTTATTTATTTATTTGTTTGTTTGTTTGTTTGATTTTTTTTTAGGCAAGGCAACCCTTGTTTGATCTCACCTTATTTATTTATTTATTTATTTAATATTTTTAGGCAAGGCAACCCTTGGTTGATCTCATAGATTGCAAAGAACTTGTCAGCTTACAATTCATTATTTTTTATTTTTTATGTCTACAGCACCTGATCTTCCTAGGTGGTCTCCCATCCAAGTACTAACCAGGCCCGACCCTGCTTAGTTTCTGAGATCAGATGGGTGCTTGGTCACTTTAAAAGAAAAAAAAAACCTTTTATTATGAAAATTTCCAAGCATACACAAAAGTACAGATTTTGACGAGCCTTGATGTATCCAACCTAACCACTAACTTTTTAAAAATTTTAACTCTAACTAAGACTCTACCTTCCACTCCCCAAAAATATCAGAATAAAAATACCATGATGGTTACCACTGAAGTAATGTTCACTTCTAATAATCTATAAATTATTAACTTTTTATTGTTAACTATAAATTATAAACTTCCTTGCAATACTTTTTCTTTACTTTTAGAAGTTATTTTTCGATATCATCTTAACTTCTTTCCATTTTTCCTTTGAAACTACAAACAATTTATATATCTACCTTGCCAAAGTTATTATGAGGATGTAACATACATGAAAGTACATAGCTTGGTGTCTGACATGTATCAGGTTCCTGAGAAATATTAGCTCTCCACAGACCGACCACTGCCTCATCCTACTCTCCAAGATAAGCCCCACCACACACGTATCTTCTTCCATTCTTTGTCCATTACTGCTCCCTTCCCTTCCTAAACATTGGTCCTTGTTTCCTTCCTGCCTCTTCTGTCTTCTTCTAAGCCAAAGGATCTCAAATATAAATTCCTGATCACAAATCCAATCACCTAGAAGATCTCAAATATAAGGATGAAATAGAAAGTGTATAAATTGAACTGATGACTATGTTTAACATTTAGGGTACCGGTCCCTAAATTAAACATTAAAACATACCCAATCTAGAGCCTGCACGTTATTTAATAGAAAAATCAGGCTAGACACTACCTTGTAAAATGTCACAAAGAGGAATTCCTATGCAGGTCATTCCTGTGTGTGTGCGCGTGAAACACTTTGATGATCCAAAAAGTTGTATATGCTAATGAGATTCACTTCCTTGCAATATTTTTGCCTCACCCTCACAGAGAACATTGCCCCACAGAGCACATATGGGAGAATCAAGCTACATTTATTCGAAATCACACGTTATGACTAGATCCTATAATGTCAAAAACATAATTGGTAAGAAGGGTTCAGAGCACAAGAGAGGTCAACCCGGCCTTCAATAGGCCGACAATGAGGCAGCATAAGAAACTGCTCCAAACTACTGACTAGAAACCAAAAGAAGACAGCAAAAACTCAGGACATATGGTTGGATGAGATATGACAGACAATCACAGGGCTCAGCATAGGTGGAAAAGCACAACTCAGAGAACAAAATCTTTGTCACCCAGTCATAACTGTGACATTGCCACTGAGCAGTGGGAAAGAACATCAGGGATATAGTGATGCTCCTGATAAATATAAGGAGGGCTCTGGGAACAAGCCAGGCTGTGTGGAAGAAAGAAGACAAGAAAAGGGTAGGAAGAAAGAAAATATTATAGGAGAACCAGGCAAATACCCACAATTGGGAAGTCAAATATTTTTAAAAGCAGAAGGCTCGATGGTCTCATTTCTACTCATCCCTATCCTCTACCTTCAGTAGCGTAAACAGCTGTACATTTTCCAAAACTATGGCCACAAAGCACTTACTAGAGAAGGGGACTGGAGCCACAGGAGGCTGGGGAAAGCTCATCTTAAAGAATTCCCCATTTGTACTAATGGTGTTTTTTCCTGAAAGAGGTTTCTACCTAACCATTCATATAAACAGAGCTATTTCTGACACAGAATTTGTAGCATATTATAAGGTACTGCAAAGAAGAAAATGACGTTGACAGAAAGTAAATTCTAAAAAATTCTGGATCTGGGAGGGTGGCTAGCAGGTAAGGAAAGCATAGAACAGAGGACTGAATGACCCCTACTGCAGGCTTGCACCAGACCCAGGGAAGACTAATTGTGGAGACCGGGGAGAGCAAGTGGAAGTAGTTAAGGAAAAATGGCTACTCTTTGGTACCAAATAGAGAATCAGGGGTGAACGCAGCTAGGAAGAAACAGGCTTTGAGAAGGATTTAGGACAATTTGATAAGCTGTTCTGAGCACCAGAAAAGGATGATAATGAGTATAAGCCCCTGCTTTCAAATCTTCTATCTTCCCATTCCACCATTTTCTTTTTATTTATACCACTGCCTTCTCTGACACAGTCTATAGCAAATGATTACAGCCCAATTCCCCATGAAGCTGTCTGAGAAGCCCTTAGGCAAAGGAAATGTCTCCGCTCAATATGCAAAATCAAATACAAACATATGCTATCAGATTTTCCCAAACTCAGGAAATGTTCTTCTTTGGAAAGAAACACGAAACCAAATTTATCTTCCCATGTAATAAAAGATATTCTCAGGCTCTTTTCCTAAAGATACCTCCTTGCCAGAGCTTATCAGGCAGCAGTCTACAGAGACAAGTTACTGGATGAGGCCATGCTCTGTGCTCTGCAGACAAGGTCAGACCCAAAAGCCACAAGCACAGCCTTTCTTCTCTAGATCGATCTGACATGACCCAGGTTTCCTCACTCAGGTACACAGAAGAAACGAGACCCAGGAGGTGTCTACAACTCCAAAGATTCTGAAGAAGCACCAAAATTAACTTGGCAATTATTTAAGATGTAGAAACCATTCTCTCTCTCTCCCCCTACCACACACATATACACACAAAACATATATAAGCTCTGCTATACACATAATTATATATAGTATACAAAGTATATATAATTATGTGTTGTATATCATACACATAATTATATACTATAACTATATTCTTACACATATATTTATGTATGTATTTAGTATACATGATTATGTATATATTTACACTTACACACACTCATACACATATGCATATAATTATTTTCTATATACAGTGACGGCAGGACCATGGGCAGAGAAAAGCACTTTATATTCTGAAGAGAAGTATAAACTTCATTGCCTTCACAAAAAGCACTAGAAATTACTATCAGTGAACATAGACAGTGAGTCAGATTATAATTACATTTGTGAACAAGAAGAAAGGTAGTAGTGTGTCCTCATTAAAAATAAGTAATCCAACGTCCTCTTTAAAATGCAAGCCTACAGAAATTACAATATATCTATGAAAGTATAAAGTATCTGCAAATCAAGTATTTCATGGAAGAGGAACAAAAAAAATAGTTTAGCCTGGGGAAGCTGAGACATAAGAAGAGTAAACTAACACAGTATTTGAAATGCTATATTGCAAACAGAGGGATAGATGTATTCTAAGCAGGTGGATAAGACCACAAATGGAAGGAGAAAGAAAAATGAAAGAACGGTAATTCCCATACATGAACTTTCTGAACATTAAGGGCAAACAACTGGAGCAAAGAAGTCCTGTGAAAAAGAGCAGCATCCTGCAACCGTTGATTCAGTGCAACGCTGGGTGAGAGGCCTCTCTCAGCACAGCGGCCTGCTCACTGGGGTGCATGGCTCACTGCTATCACACAGATACGGTCACTACGTAAGCTACCTGAAAATGGCCTAAACGCTTTGTGACACTAAGAGAGATAGGAATCCCTTCTCTACCTGCCCTAACGCTCCTGATGCTAAACTGCTAAAAGATAGAACAACAGAAAAAGCAGTTTTCCCTGAATAGAAAAAAATGTACTTACGGACACAGCCTAAAATTAAAAGAATAACTATGAGTGTCTCCTAAGTGTGAAGATTAGCCCTTGATGGTCCTCCATGCCCATCTACAGACTTGAAGAGTCTATCAAAAGTAGTTAAGAACAGGATTTTATACAGCTATAATACACATTAAAAAAAATTTTCAGAGGACTTGAAACATCTATTCTCTTCAAAAACCAAACTCCATCTTTTTCATTAACAGATGCCTCATGTTCCTATTGTCCAACGTTTCTCCTCTCTGGGTATACCTCTGGATAGTCTCTGCCTTCTCTTCTCCTTCCTGTTTCTGATTCCATCTGTCATCTCCTAGGCATTGCTCCTCTTAACCTTTTCAATTCTCGTACCCAATACCTCTCACCTTTGATTGCTTCCCCGCCTCAAATAAATCAGGCTTCCCTCAACTTCTTTTCCTCTTAAGCTCTTCAAAGTATGTCTTTTTCTCTATCACATCACATTTCTTGAAAAAGAAATCTACATTAGCTGCCTGCCCTCCTTATTCCCACTTTTTCCCTTTGCTAGCTGACTTCTAAGGGCTCTGGCACACAACAGCTGCTCAATATAAGCTAGAGTCAGGATCATGAAGAAAATGTTAGCTGATTTGGGGTGGGGGTGAAGAATGAGTTTATTTTAGACACACTCTGAGGTGATTGCCAGATATGCAGATGGACATGTTAAGTGATATGACAGGTCACTCTTCGTGATAATCTTACCTGAAAGAAGAGGGTGCAGGAGGGAGACTGTGGGCAGACAGAGGCACTATGAGAAGCTACCAGGGAGCTGACAGCTCAGCTCACAGTACCCAAGGAGAGCATTTCAAGAAGGCGGGGTGAAAACACTGGTCAGGGTGTGAAATGACACAGCCTAAATGAAGAGGTGTAAAGACCATAAATCAGGTGAGGGGTAATTTAATCACTAGGAGGTTACTGGTGATCTCTGAAAAGCTATATCAATGATAAGTAAGATACTTATGAACAATTTGCAAAAGTCTCAAACAAAACATTAACAGAAACCACCAAGAGAATACTATACTATGGCCAGAGGGGGTGGTGGGTGGCCAGCATGCATAGAATGCAAGGATAAATCAAGATAGTAAATCTAGTCCTCTAATTTACCCTATGATCAAAGGAGAAAAATCATATGATCAGCTCCCCAGATGCTCTACAGGCATTTGACAAAATTTACCATTCACTCTTCATTAAAACAAACTCTTAACAAAATTGGAATAGATGACTGTTGCCTTAATAGTATCTCACTATATATCCAACAAAACTCCAGAATCATGATTTATGAGAAACCACTATAAACATTCTATAAAAAGATGCTCAATCTCACTCAGAGAAATACAAATTAAAAATGACGATTAGATACTGTTTAATCTACAGATTGAGATATTGTTTGATACACTATTATGAAGGTCTAAAAAACAGGCATTGCTGGTAAAACCTCTATGGAAGACAATCTGGCACTATCTATCAACATTTAAGTCACATATATCCTTTAATTCAGCAATCCATCTGTAGTAATTTAAACTTATAGATACACTTATTTTTATGTTTTTAAAATGATACATGAACAAGAACATTCTCTAAACAATTTGTAAGAATCAAAGACAGGAAATACATTTCTACTAATTGAGGACTGGCTAAGGAAATTAAGAATGAGGCAACTCTACATGTATTGACACAGGATATCTCCAAGACACACTGTTAAATGATAAAAACAAGGTATTAATTACTATGCATGGTAGCTAACATTTTTAATAAGAATATAAATGTAGCTTATGTTTTACACACAAATATAAGGAAATGTACAGCAGTAAGAGCTGAGGGAAAGAGATGGTGAGAGGCTTACTTTTCATTTATGTCTTTTGAATTTTATATGCTATGCATTACAGCCTAATGACTTTATGATCACTCTTGACTTATCCCTGTCTTTCGTTCCCTAGATTCATACTGTAAAGCCTGTGAATCCTTTCTGGCCCTCTTTTCCACTCTCACCACAACCAACAATTTAGACACTCAGTATCTTTAAGATAATTAATCAGTCTTTAACCACTTTTCGTTTAAATAATTATCTTACATACACACTATGCCCAATCTAGCCCTTCTAAAGCCCAACTTTACTAAGCTTCGAAAGGCCCAAATTCCACCTGATCTATCAAAGTGCTCCCCACAGGCCTAGCCACTTCCCTCCCCAGAACTATAACCCATACATCTGCTGAACAGAAATGCTCCCAAGACCTACAACTACAGCTGTTTTTTTCCCACCTATAAGCCTAAACTCTGGTGGCCTCTTCCATCAGTTTTGCCTCATTTCGTGTACATTTCCCTTTCCCCACATGCACCAGCTAAAATGGTTTGAGGCCTTCAACACCCACTGTTTTATAGGCCACCTACTTCAGGAAACTTTCCCAAATGTCCATTCAGGATGTGACTGCAGAACTGTGTGTTTCTTTTAGGGCAGCCATTACATACCCACTCTGCTGCTTTCTCCTAAGCACTTATGTCAGTGAGAAGCCACTCTCTTGGAGCTGCAGTCTCCTGAGTGCAGTGATGCACCCACTGCAACAAGGAGCAAGTCATTTGGTGAAGGTAACACTTCCCTTCAAATTCCCAAAATTCCTATTGCTCATTAAATGACTAAAAAACCATCTGGAACTCATAAGTTTAAATTGCTTATTTGTGCACAGTTGCTCGATGTTAAAAAAATTACACTGATAAGTTAGGAGTTATTAAAAATATTAAATAACCGTTCCTGATTCTTTTTGCCTTTCTCAATGGAGACTGGTAAAAGGTTTGGAATACCAAGCACATGACAACACATATGCAAGAAAGTCCATTTTCCCACCTGTCACTGAAAAGTAATTTTCTAGAGTTATTGTTTTTTTAAATGAGAGATGATATTCCTCAGGGTGAGTATGTAAGGTTAGTGATGTCTAGAAGCAGTGACTAAATTGGATAGTTTCAGATCCTTAACAAGAAGTGTCTACCATTTCTCAATATAAGGCAATTATGCATTTAGTTAGATCAAGGTCATTTTAAAAAGAGATGTTCCCTGTAGACACATAGATACAGGTATTATGTACTGGTTTGGACAATAGCTGTGGAATTTCACGGAATGAAAAAATTCATCATCAAACTCATAAACAGAAAGTAGAATAGTGGTTACCAAGGGTGAGAAGGAGAGGAGAATCAAGAGTTACTGTTCAATGGGTACAGAGTTTGAGATAATGAAAAAGTTCCAATAAATAGTGATGATTGTTGTACAAGTATATAAATGTACTAATGCCACTAAACTGTACACTTAAAATGGTTAAAATGGTAAATTATATATGTATATTTACCATGATTTTTAAAAATCCATCATGAAACATAACTTTAAAACATTTTCATTATTTTAATACAGTAAAAGATGCAACTACAAGTTCTCTTTATTTCTAATTTCAAGACTTGAATAAGACAATAGAAACATCAGCAGTTTGAAGATCTGCAGTTTTAAAACTGATGGCTCTAATTTATTAATTATTAAAGTTTATCCTGGTCTTTTTTTAATTCTACCTTCACTTGGAAAATACTAATACTGTGTATTATTAAACTTCAATCTGCTAATTCTACTTTTTTTAATCCTACTTTTCACTTGAAAAGCTTTTAGCCTCTAAGACAGAGCCATGCTATGCAGTCATAGGCAACTGTTGCATAAATACCTGCTGAAAATGGTTAACCATGCAAAGGAAACCGCTTAAGACTTGAAGGCAAAGTAAACCCAACCTTTATTCTCTGATAAATCTGCCCTCAAACTAAAGCCCAAGATAGCTCCAGCCAGTTGATACAGTAGAATAAAAATAATAAAAATTAAAGAGTGGAAGGAAATGCAATGACAATACTAAATCATAGAATGTCACTGAGGACGCAAGATCTTCCTCTACATCCCAAACCACAAAACACACTTATTATGTATTAATACATGTTATTGATTTTAGAAGGCTTTTTCTGCTTCAGAAATTACCTATGTTTAATGGAATGATATTCGATGATAACATTTTTAAATGCTGGAAATTTTTAAAAATCACATCCTCTAGATCTGTGCTGCCTAATACAGTTAGCCACATGACTACTTAGATTTAAAATGATCAAAATTAAATAAAACCAGAAACTTAGTTCTTTAATTGTACTTGCCACATTCCAAGTGCTCAAAGGCCACATATGGGTGGTGCTGCCCTACTGGACAGCACGAATATAAAACACTTCCATCATCACACAAAGTCCACTGGACAGAGCTGCTCTAGATATCAAAAACCGTTTTCTGAAGCTATCACAGCATTTTCATTCACTCATACAAATATCGCTGCACTCCCACTATATGACTGTGCCAGTTGTTGGGCATGGCAGTGAGTGAAACAGTTTAAGTACGAGAATAAAAAAAACCCAAAAAACTAAAAACAGGAGTGAAGACCTTATTTTTAGATAAGAGGCCAGGGGAGGCCTGTCTGAGGAAGTAATGTTTAAGCCAAGATGATGAGAAAGATACACCACTCAAAAGGACAAAAAGAGTCTCCAAATAAAGAGAACTAAAGTACCAAAGTGTTCAAGTGGAAAGGGCATGCTCTAGAAACTGATTGTACTGCATTTTGCAGCTTTTTCATTAAACCTGAAACATCAAGCAAAGCATTTAACTGACACCCAAATCTATTCCAATAGGGAAGTTAGACAACAGTCCATACATTATCCTAGGCAGTTCTCCTTCTCCCTCTAAATTACCTGCCTTTTTGTCATTTCATTTATTGAAGCACCAACTTCTGAATGGGCAGGTACAGAAAAAGCAATTAATTTTGTTCCTTCTTAGGAGAGGAAAGTGGGCTTAAATGAGCTTTCTGAATTACCGTGAATTTTAACTAGCTGTGTTCTTCTATGCCACTATTAAGTTAACACGGGTAATGGAGATATTTGCATCACAAGCTGAGCAGTTTCCGTTTGAAGGCAGGTTGTCATTATTTCTGCCAAGGACAAACAAGTCACACAAACTTCCAGCAGCAACATATAGCTAGCTGGTGGTCTGATAGCAAACTGAGCAGATGACCCTTTTCCCAGGAAATGCAGGAGGCACCACTATCCAACAGTCACTGCCTCACAGACAGCTCACAGGTGAAGGACTGAAAACAACCCCTGCCTTCAAAAGACAGCACTGAGGGGAAACTCCAAACAGAGAACTCCCCTCGGTGCCTCTGCAGCTCAGGAACTTTGAATGCCTTTGACCAACAACTCACCCCATTTACACACACTTTGTCATTCTCCTGTCTTTTCATCTTCTTCATGTAGTCTCTCAATTCAAGTTGCTTTCTAATAGCAGGTCCCTGGCTATGTTCATTACAGCTCAGTTTCCCTTTCAAGAAGCTACACAAAGCAACTGCAGGATGCATCTCCAAGAACCCTGAACACAGCTGAGGCAGGAAGGCCGAGAGCTAGTGCTGGAGCGATCTGTCCTCTGTTGCAGTTATGGCCTCCTGAGGGTGGCTGGAAGACACAATCTCTCGTCCTCTATACTTAATGGGAGCCAGACCATCTAGGCAATTCCTATCTTTCAGATAATGTTAGAACCTCTATTGCTAAAAAGAGCCGAAGTGTTTGGTACTGAAAAAAAAGCTACATTTTCATAACAAATTAAGAGCCAAATGTGGAACTTTTGTTTCTCACATCAGGTTTTGATTATTTAACCTTAATGAAGAAAAGCCCAATGCTAACTTAAAAGAAAAACCCAGTGAGGTTGAATAGATTTGTAAGATAATGTTAAGGAATGTATTTTAAATCCACACTGTCATAACCACCACTGGGTGGAAACATTTCTGCCCGAACACATTTCAGTAATGAAACTTAAACTTCCTTCAAATAAAGTACGTCATTAACATTATCATTTTTAGTAAAAGACCTCATAAAAACACTTCATTTTACTATATTTTGATGAAAGCATAAGTTTTCAATTTAGAATACCATGTGAATTTAACAAAAACAAACAAAAAAACTAAAACCTATGTACCTGTCAGACTTAAGTTCACTGATAGCAACAACACCAAGCCCTCCCTACACACCCTCTTTCTTTCAGAAAATCAAAGCAGAGTGTCTTAGCTCATGCTTCTATAATAAAAATACCATAGACCTGGTGGCTTATAAACAACAAACATTTATCTCCAAAGTTCTGGAGGCTGAAAAGTCCAAGATCAAAGCATCAGCAGATTAGGCGTCAGGTGAGAGCCCACTTTCTGGTTCACAGACAGCAGTCTATACTGTGTCCTCACATGGTAAAACGGGACGGAGAAAGCTTTCTGGTGTCCCCTTTATTAGGGCACTAATTTCATTCATGAGGGCTCCGCTCTCATGACTTAATCACCTCCCAAAGGCCCCCATCTCCTAATATCATCACATTGGGAGTTAGAATCTCCAAAGGTGAATTTCCAGGGGAGGGAGATTGGGGATCACATTCAGTTTATGACACTGAGTAATGAGAATATGTTCTTAATCTTTACAGTCTCCCTAAAGGTAAAGGGAGCAGATTAGTTCAGTTACACTTTAGATTGATGAGAGTTAAGCAGAAACAGAAATCTGGTCACGGATCACAGAAGCTGGGGCAGAGCCCTGCTGAAATCTGACTTCATAGTCCCATGTTCAGTACTTCGCCCATTTTAGGATCATACTATAAGAACTGAAAAATATCAACAATAATCAATGGCTGCTTTATTTGAAGTTAAAATTTAGATTAATTACAGATAAAGTATAACTTTAAGGAGAAAATATTTTAAAAGATAGGATTTTAGTCCAAACAGCAGGATATAAGATACTAACTCACAAGTATCCACTGTGTTCAACACTTCCTTCATTTATTACACAGAGATATCCACAATGGGCTAGGCACAAGAATATTTCTTAAAATGAGGGGTCTAGAAGTGCAAATTGACAATGTGATATTGAGATTTTATTGAAAAAAATATTTAAATAATACTGAGCAAGAAAAGATACCAATGATCTTCTATATTATGAATAAATTATGATACATAAAGATTACAAAAAAAAGTCCACAAATATCTTTGCTGTTGCAACTAAAAAAAACAGTATCTACAGCCCCCACTTGGAATTGGTATCCATTTACTTTTCCTCAAAAATGTAAATGAAAAATTCAGTCATTCTAAAACCTCTAGGATCAATCCAGTATGTTTTAAAAACAAACTATTTTGCAGTTCTAAGCTGCCACATTAATGTTTTGGTTTAAGTCTTTCAAAAAGTCAAATATCTACATGTAACAGGTACCAATAAACAATAAAATATTGTGAACCAGCCCCTGCCTACAAATGTAAAAACTAAATCCCCTGTGCATTTATCCTGCTCTGCAATCACCATTTCATCAATGAATAACGGAAAGGTAAAGTTAATTACACAGTAGCTTCTGTATGAATTAGGCTTAAACATCATAAGAAATAAATGATTTCCCCTTACCCCACATTATTGAGGTCGACTCAGGAGTATACTGAGCCTGAACTTGAGAAGCACAGGTAGATTTTACTTGAAGGTATAACGATAACATGTACGCATTCCTGTGCTGCCTGATTTATAGAAACAGAATTGGCAGGCGAAGATCTCTTGTGTTCTCTCTCAATCCCATGGGGAATGAGTGTCTGGACAGACATCTGCTCCTGATCAGGAATATTTTCCACCCTACCAGCGAGTCAGTTCCATTACATTGGGTTTGCTTGTCGTGCTTTAAATCTCCTAAAAACAGTCTGTTTGTTTTTTGTGAGTCTTTATTTTAATATTTGTACATAAGGGCCTGTGCTAATCTGGGGGAATAAAGTCAGTTTTACCTAAAGAACAGCTTAAATTCTGGAATATTACTTTAGAAGAAATAAAACTGATTTGAAAATATTTACTGTGCACTTAAAAGAGGTGCTGGAAACAGAAAAGATTAAGAAAAGTCTTTGCCCTCAAAGATTTCAGAAGGCTAGCATTGAAAGATTCCAAAATTACTTATGGAAAATGATTGTACCTTTATCAGTCACACATCTCAGTGGCAGCACTAGGGGCCAATGGTTCTCAGTCTTGGCTGAACATCAGAATTACCTGAGAAGCTATTTAAAAGTATGTGCCAAAGTACCATTGCCAGAGATTTTTATTAGATCACTGTGGCAGGAGCCTGATATTAGTAGTTTCACAAGCTCCCAGTGATTCTGAAGTGGAGGCAGGATCAAGAGCCACTGCTCTAGACAATTCACAAATTCCCACCACGGCTAAAGCTAAGAGTTCTCAATTTGGTTCTCAAACTGTCAAGGGTTGTTCAACTCAGTGTAGGATTCCATAAACTATCTAGCATCCTACCCATATATTTTCTTTTTTTTATGTTCTAAAACATTAATTGTATCATCTGAATTTCAACTAGCATATAATCCTGAAGAGGCTATAAGCATCTTTATATAATCATTTTTAAAATTATTTAGATTTCCCCATACAAATCACTTTTATTACAAATGCTTCTTCAGATAAAAATTTCATTTTTAATTACTGAGATCATTCAAAATGTTCTTTAATAAAAACACTATTTTGCAAAAATCTAAGAATACTAGTCATTTTTGAAAAAGACTCCTGAAATTATCTTCATCTTCTATAGAAAGTTTTATAAATATCAGTTCTAATAAGATATAAATTCAGGTCTTTCCATATGCAAAATCAGATTTTACTTTATAGATTTGCTGTTAGAGTTTGAAAGAATAAGACACATATGTCACAAAAAGACTGGTTAAATAGAGTAGCAAGAAGTCTTTGTGTAATGTTAACTATCAAGTATTTCAAGATTATGAGCAGGATCAATTCTAAAAACTGCTTAAGGGAGGAAAAGTTCTAGTACAGGATTTATTTTCCCTTAAGAGTAGGTTCCCTCTCCTATAAAAGGGGTTTACCAAGGGAAAGTCTGAATGCACCTAGCCCACAGTCATCTGAGCTATTCTTGGAGAACCTGGATGTGGGAATATGAGGTGACAATTATTCTTCTTCATGGTATTTATATCATCCTACTAAAGTCAGGGCTTCCCTGCAACAATGCTGGTAAGAAATAGCAATGGCACACCAGCTCAGATGCAATAAATATAAAAGGGTACCTTCTACTATTTTGATCAGCTGTCTGATTTGGGCCTGATGACAGTGGTCTTCTATCCTGATGGCACATTAGAAGCCCTTGACACTTTTTAAAGATATTATTGCTGGGCTCTATACCCAGAGTTTATGATTGACTTGATGTGCGTGGAACTAGAATAGTGGGTGTTTTTTAAGGTTCTCAGGTGTATAATATGAAGCCAGAGTAGAGAACCAGTAGGCTAATGAAAACAAAAGGTAACCTACCTGTCCACTAATGTGATCCAGGAACAACTAACGGGATATAAGTTCAGAAGAAGACAGGTCTTATCTCTGAGCTGGCTTAGACAACTCAAATCCTGGTCTCATTCCTAGACAGAAGTATGAGGGGAAGGATGCTTGTGACAAAGGAAAGAGTTCAAATCTCACTTCTATTAACTACCTCTGTATCCCTGGCCTATTTGTGAAAGTCTTTCAGTCTCAGTTTCCCCAGATGTAAAACGGCACTTGTTATATCTCATCAAGGTTATGCCAAGATTAATATGAATGAGATGTAAAACATCTAGTATATGGGGACAATGCCATCTTTCTCAAAGTTCTCATAAAAACTAAAAGTAAAAATGTAGGTAAAGTGTATTGCACAAGTGGATGTTCAATAGATCGGGTTTTATTTCCCTTATTCTGCCCATATTTTGATTTCAGGTCATGAAGTTTCTGATAAATTGGGCCTCTGAAATATTTCCTTTTCATGAATCAAAAAATCAAATATCTCTCAAACATAGAGAACAAAAATTCAGACAATCCAATGAAAAGACATTCAAGAGAGTGATGTCAGCAGCATGGTGGCCTGAGAGTACTTGCAAGTCTCTCTTCTTAAAGTTACAACAAGTTGGACAGCTATAATTCAACAAAGGAATCCCTATTTAGCACACAAACAGGACTGAGACATTTGAAGTCAGGTGTATCAGAGCAAACGGGAGACAGGACGGTGGCAGGGAGAGTGGGGAGAGAAAGAGACAGAAGCTGCATGCACTAAGTCTGCCGCTCGGCAAAAGCCCCACCCAGATCCAGGATAACAAAGAAGGACTGGAGTGCAACCCCCACTGGGCAGCTGAGCCAGAAATCTAGAAATGACTCAGGTTAAGAAGAAAATAGAAAGAAGAAAGAAAGACAAGTGAAGACAAGGCAAGAAAAAGACAGAAAGAAAGACAGAAAGACAGACAGATGGGAAGAAAGAAAAGAAAAGAAAAGAAAAGAAAAGAAAAGAAAGAAAGAGAGAGAAGGAAAGGAAGAAAGAGAGAGAGGAAGGAAGGAAGGAAGGAAGGAAGGAAGGAAGGAAGGAAGGAAGGAAGGAAGGAAGGAAATTCTACAAGAACTGACTCCATTAGAAAGAGCAATATGAGAATAACTGGTATATCAGAAGAAGAGCAAGAGAAGGAAACAGAGAGCCTATTCAAACAAATAATCAATAGGAATTTCCCAAAGCTATGGAAAGAAATGGATCCTCAAATGCAAGAAGCTAATTATCTCAATCCAAAAAGGCATCTTCAAGGCACATTATATTAAAACTGTCAAAAATTAATGACAAAGAAAGAATTCTCAAAGGAGCCAAGGGAAAAAAATACAGTGACCTATAAAGGAAACTCCCATTAGATTATCATCAGATTTTCCAACAGGGACTCTACAAGCTAAGAGAGAATGAAATCAAATATTCAAGGTATTGAAAGAATAATAATAATATATCCAGCAAAGTTATCCTTTATATATAAAAGAGAAATAAAGACTTTCCCAGACATGCAGAAGCTGAGGGAATTTACCACAAGACCAACATTACAAGAAATGCTGAAAGATGCTCTTCTACCTGAAACAAAAAGACAAAAGGATACAGAACTATAAGATGACTAACAGACAAAAGCAAGAAATTGCAACTCTTGTTCAGAATAGGCTCTTAAACATTTAAATATAAAAGTTAAAAGAGGTAATAGCATTTTTTTAAAAAGAAGATGAGCTACTACAATTTGGAAACGAATGCACAGCATGAAAAATATCATTTGTGACAACAAAACATAAAAGTGGAGGGGGGAAAGTACTTAACTTGCACAGGTGAATGGAGGTAAGATGCAATCATAAGAAAAAGGACTATGTACATATAAAAACTTCTTTTGTGCATACCTAATAGTAATAAAAAATCTAAAAATGATACACATAACACACACACACACACACACACACACACACACACACACACACAGAGGAAATGGAGAGGGCAAAATGATAAAATACCACCAAACTAAAATAACAGACAGAAATACAAAGGAAAAGAAACAATGGAGACACAGAGCTCCCAGAAAACAAAAGATAAAAAGGTTACAGGAAATCCTCATATATCAATAATCACGCTAAATGTAAATGGACTGAACTCAGCAATTAAAAGGCACAGAGCAGCAGGATGGATCCAAACACAAAACCCATGTATATGCTGCCTTCAAGAGACATAGCTCAGCAGAAGAGGAAAACTTAGACTCAAAGTGAAGAGGAAGAAAAGGAAACTCCAAGTAAATGGCATCAGAGAAAAGAGGGTGTAGCCATACTTTTATCAGACAAAATAGATTTCAAGATAAAAAAGGTAATGAGAGAAAAATGGCATTTTATAATGATAAAGGAGACAATGCAACAAGAAGACATAACACTTACCAGTATACATGCACCCAACCTCAGAGCATAAAAATATATAAAGCAACTACTAACAGAACTAAAGGGAGAAACTGAAAAAACAGAATTACAGTAGGGAACCTAAATATCCCACTGACGGTAATAGATAGATCATCCAAACAGAAAATCAATAAGGAAATATCACCCTTAAATGACACATTAGACCAAATGGACATAATCTATATTTACAGAGCTTTTCATCCCAGAACACTAGAATATACATTCTTTTCTAGTGCACATGGAACATTCTCAAGGGTAGACTATGTACTGGTACACAAACTAACCTCAATAAATTTAAGAAGACTGAAATCATACCAAGCATATTCTCTAATCACAATACTTTGAAATTGGAAATTTACTGCAAAAAAAGGAAAAAAATCACAAATATGTGGACATTAAACAACTTGCTACCAGATAATGATTGGGTCAAAGAAGAAAAGAACAGATCAAAAGATACTCATAAAGACAAATGAGAATGATAATAGAACATATCAAAATTTGGGGGATGGAGCAAAAGCTGTAATAAGAGGGAAGTTTATAGCATTATAGGTCTACCTCAAGAAACAAGAAAATCTCAAATAAACAACGTAATATTTCAAATTAACCAAAAAAAAAAAAAATGAACAAAACCCAGTCAGTAGAAGAAATAATAAAAATTACAGCAGAATTAAACAAAATAGAGAAAAGACAAAAGAAAAATTAATGCAACAAAGAGCTGGTTCTTTGAAAAGATTGATAAAATTGACAAACCTCTGGCTAGACTCACTAGGGAAAAAAAAGAAAATATTTAAATAAACAAAATCATATATGAAAGAAGAAAGATTTTCATGGATACCATAGAAATATAAAAGAATTACAAGAAAATATAAGAACATTATGAAAGGCTATATGCCACCAAATTTGATAACCTAGAAGAAATAGACAATGTTTTAGAAAAATGGAACCTTTCTAGACTAAATCGTGAAGAACTGGAAAATCTAAATACACCAATCAACAATCAGGAAATTGAAATATTTATCAAAAACTTCCCAAAAAGTAAAAGTCTAGAACCAGTACCTTCACCAGTTGAATTCTACAAAACATTCAAAGATCTAACACCTTTCCTTCTCGAATTCCCCCCAAAATTGAAGAAGATGCAATACTTTCTAACTCATTCTATGAGGCCAACATTTTTAATATCAAAAACCGGCAAGAACAACACACAAAAAAGAAAATTACAGACCAATATCTCTGGTGAATGTAGATGCAAAAATCTTAAACAAAATACTAGCAAATCAAATACCACAATACATTAAAAAGATAATACATCACAATCAAGTGAGGTTCATTCCAGGGGCACAAGGATGGTTCAGCATATATAATCAATAAATGTGATACACAACATTAACAAAATAAAGTATAAAAGCCATATGATCATATTAATAAATGCAGAAAAGGGATATGACAAGACACAGCATCCATTTATGATTAAAACACTCAAAAGAATAGGTATAGAAGTACCTCAACATAATAAAGGCCATAAATGACAAACTCTTAACTATATCATACGCAAAGGTGAAAACTAAAGTTTTTCCTCTAAGATCAGGAACAAGATAAAGATGCCCACTCTCAACACTGTTATTTAATTTATAATACTGGAAGTTCTAGCCAGAGCAATAAGGCAAGAGAAAGGAATAAAAGGAATCCAAATTGAGAATAAAAAAGTAAAATCGTCACTTTTTTCAGATGACATGATTCTTTATAGAGAAAACCCTAAAGACTCTACCAAAATTAGGAACAATAAACAAATAAAGTAAAGTTGAAGGATACAAAATCAATGTACATAAATCCATTGCATTCCTATATACTAACAATGACATTTCAGAAGAAGAAATTTAAAATAACAATTCCATTTGCAATTGCAACAAAAAGAATAAAATACCTAGGAATAAACCTAAAGGATGTGAAGAACTTACACACTGAAAACTACAAAGCATTGTTGAAAGAAATTGGAGATGACAAAAAGAAATGGAAAGATATTCTGTGTTCATGAAATGGAAGAATCAACATAGTTTAAATGGTCATATTACCTAAAGCAATATACAGATTTAATGCAATCCTCATCAAAATCTCAATGGCATTTTTCAAAGAAATAGAACAAAAAAATTTCCAAATTTGTATGGAACCAAAAAAGACTCCAAATTGCCAAAGCATATCCTGAGGGGAAAAAAAAACAAAACCAGAGGTCTGTATCATTCCCTGATTTCAAATTTTTACTACAAAGCTACAATAATCAAAACAGCATGGTATGAAGAGAAAAACAAACACGCAGACCAATGAAACAGAACTGAGAGCCCAGAAATAAACCTTCATGTATACAGGCAACTAAAACAAAAGAGCCAAAAACGTACAAAGGAGAAAAGAGAGCCTCTTCAATAACCAGTGTTGGGAAAACTGGAAAGCCACATGTAAAACAATGTCAACAGATATATGAAAAGAAGCTCAACTTCACTAGCTATAAGAGAAATGTAAATCAAAACCATAATCAGATACCAGATACCACCTCATACCTGTTAAAATGGCTATTATCAGTAAAACAAGAAATAACAACTGCTGGAAAGGAACTGGAGAAAAAAGAACCCTCATAGCTGCTGGTGGGAATGTAAGTTGTTGCAGTCACTATGGAAAACAGTATGAAGGTTCCTCAAAATTTTAGAGCTATCATATGACCCAGCAATTCCTCTTCTGGATATCTACCCCAAAATTTTGAAGACATTTATTCATAAGGATATATGTACCCCTATGTTCATTGCAGCATTACATGGTAGCCAAGACATGGGAACTGAAGTGTCCTTCCATTGCTTACTGGATAAAGATGTGGTACATAATACAACAGAACACTACTCAGCCATGAGAAAAGATGAAATACTGCCATTTGCGACAACGTAGATAGATCTCAAGAGTATCATGCTAAGAGAAATAAGTCAGATGGAAAAGGACAAGAACCATATGATTTCACTCATATGTGGGATATAAAACAAAAAAGCAAAAAACGAACAAACAAACTTATAGACATAGACAATGAAAATGTGGTTACCAGAGAGAAGAGGGAAGGTGGAAGAAGAGGGTAGAGGGGGTCAAATTTATGGTGATAGAGGGAGACTAGACTTTGGGTGGTGAGCACACAATGCAATATACATATGATGCATACTGTACACTTGAAACATATGTTATGAACCAATGTCACCCAAATAAACTTAAATAAAAAAGAAAAGACACTAGAAGGGTATCTTTTGGTAGTTTCCCTTTTGGAAATGGGGTAACTAGAAAAAGAAAGGGGTAAGATACAGATTGAGATACAGATTATTTACTTCTGCTGAATACTGACTTCAAGTCCTATGCAACATTATCAATGTCTAAATCTCAAAACTACGACAAATATATTGAGGAAAATGAGTAAGAATGATAAGGGTATAGGCTTATTTCTTACTTTTTCATGTACAATGAACTATAATATCCTTTAAAATCTTGGGGCTGTCATCATCTGACCAGGCCTCAAAGGGAAACTCAATGGAGGCACAGATCAATTACTAAGCAGCAAACAAATCATGTTAAATTATGAGACTCAAACAGGAAATCTGTATCAAAAAAAAAAAATGCAACTAAATGATACCAGCTGAGATGTGATCAATTTACTAATGTCATTGAATAACAGGAAAAAAACTCAGCTAGTTTTCCACCTGATTTATATAACTTTCAATCTAGCAACTTACGGCTGATTTTATACAATTATTATCATGACCAGAATAAGAAGTAAAATAGAGATATATAAGAAAATAATATATATACATCAATGATTTATTTTTCTCATTAGAAAAAATAGCTCTACAAAGATCTATCTACATGCTCCCATCTGAAACATCACAACCAATATCACTGATACACTGATTTGGCCATTTAAAAGCTTACTGAATATCTGGCATTAAGAATTGGTCATACCCCTCAAGGAGCTCAAAGACTACCAGGGAACCAGAGTGAGAGATATATAGGTTCCCATCAAAAAAATCAAGACAATATGACTATTGGAGGATGGAGGAAGTGACCAACTCTACACAGGGGAAAAGTATAAAAGATTTCACAAAGAGTGAATTTTTACACCATCAGAGATTGTGTGCAATTAATTCTGTGTTCAGTAGCTTTTCATCAGTAGCCTGAAATTGGGTGTAAATACATCCACCGTAGTCAAATATTATAAATCAGGCAGCCCCCCCCATAAATATCACTTATTAAACATCTACCAGCACACCAGTGATCTTGATGACAAAGTTCTACACAGAGGCCACATATACAGAGGACCAGAGGTATGAAGATTCAGAAAAAGCAAGTAGTTCAGGATGAGTTGAGTGCAGAGAACAAGTGAAGGAGTTTTAATGGATAGGAAAAGAAAGGGAGGTTGGGGCCATATTCTGAGTTGCTAAGAACCTTTAATTCTATAGGATTATTAAATCGTCATAATTAGAGAAGCAGTATAATGACATGTGTATATGTTATAAACATAACCCTGGAACTTGGGGAGGTGGAGCTGAAGGAGGAAAATCAATGACACGCCATCCGTAATGTCGAGAACCGATAAGTAAGTCACTGCCACAGTGAGTTAGGGTTAAGATGAGGGGGAAAAAAATCCCAGCAGTCACTACATTACAAAATACAGAGCTTTTAATATAAACCATACGGACCTGATCATCCAAAACTAAGGAGCTCTCAGATAATGAAATAACCAAATCTGAACTGAAGCTGCAGACTGGCTATTCTTTGGCCAAGGAAAACTGTTTTGATCCAGAGATGAGTAAATACTAGAAAAGAAACAATCCATAGAAACTGATGAATGGAAAATTAAAAATATGAGCAAAAAGAAAATATTCATCAAAGAGAAACCATTCTAAGAAACAAAAGTCTCCAATTGTTCTTCAAAATCTAAGGAATTAGCCAAAAAAAAAAAAGGGAAGAAGAAGAAAGAAGGTGGGGAGAGGAGGAGGAGGTGGAGGAAGTGGAGGAAGAGGATGTCTTTCAGTATAAAGGTGAGCATATTCTCAAACCTACAAGAATTCAAGGACATCACACTGATATATACTTCCTGAAAA
Source organism: Pteropus medius (assembly GCF_902729225.1). Lineage (NCBI taxonomy): Eukaryota > Metazoa > Chordata > Mammalia > Chiroptera > Pteropodidae > Pteropus > Pteropus medius. The sequence goes on from NW_024344241.1 coordinate 4,662,277, forward strand.
ACCATAATGAAAAACAAAATCTAGTGCCCTCCCACCCCCACAAGAGAAAGATTGGTCAATGGAAAAACTGTTATAAAAGAAATGCTGAACACTGAAACCATTTAAAAGAGGATGGGCTAAACCACCACCTGGAGTTACTGGTAACAGAAAAGAAAGTTAAAGATCTTGAAAACATAAAATAAAATATAAGAAATCAAAGGTTAGAGCAGGGAGAAAAGGTAAGAGGAAATACAAACATACTCATCTTTTTCATCTTTCAAAGGCCATATATACCAGTTAAAGTCAAAACAGCCTGATAAAAAAGGCATGACCCAAACATTAGTGTTCCATGACTGTTCTGAAGTTCAACAATCCCTTCAGTTCTATGATTGCTTTTTTGTTATGCTTAAATAAAATTACATATATTTTTAAAAATTAAAAATGTGTGATTATGAACCGATCTTTGTAGAGGACTTTTTTAGCCATTCATCCTTCCATCAATCTATATAAAAATGCACAGAGGTCTTTACACTGATGATTACCAAATATTAACTATAGTTATTTCTATATTTTAAGACTTAGGTGGCTTAAATGTCTCCCTACATTTCAAATAATTTTGATTTTTAAATAATGAGCATGTATTTCTTCTAGAAAAACTATAAGTCAAGATGCTAAATTGAAGTTTTAAATGTGAAAAAATTGATAAGTGACACATACTAATGTATACAATGTACAAAGAAAATGACTGAAAGTCATTCATACAACTCTGACTATAATCAGTCCAAAGATTCTAAAAGAGTAGAGAAAGAAGAGAAATTTTATGAGGATTCCTTCAGAAAAAGCTTTGGTGGAGCTTCTGGCCTCACTCCCTCCAAGTAAGGGGAAAAGGTGTGTGCCTCCTAGCTCAAGCAGTAGAAACGTCAACAAATCTTGAGAGAGGGCTAAAAAGTACTACACCCAGAGTGAGAAACCAGGAACACGCACCCAGCTGGTACTGGAACACACTAGAAATCTGAGGTGGGGCAGGGACTAGCTAGAGAACAAGAGGGCTGTCTTGAGGAAGTTACTGTACCTATCAGCGGTACGTGTGTCTCATGGGCCACAAGAGGGCAGTAGGGGAGAGAGCCAGGACTGACCCATTTATTTTAAGTTTTCCCAAAAGTGCACCTGGCAGGTGAAACAATACCAACAATGTATGTTTCTCCTGTGAAAGGAAACTCATGAACCAGGGGGGAATGAACAGAAAGCAGAGCAAGCAAAATAAAGGGCCAGTAGGGAGTCCTCTGAAGAACACAGGAAAATACCCAATTAGATAGTCAAACCTAGAGTACTAAGCCAATTAGCTAATGTAGAATCATTGTATCCCTTTTTTCTCCTCTCCTCTTCTCACTCTTCAAACCCCACACGGGCCTAAGTGGTAGACAACTAGCTCAGGGGAAAAGGTAAGTAGAAAAAGAGAAAAAAAGCCATGCACACATCACTACCCTTTCCCATCGCAGAGTCTTTTGAAGGGGAGTGGGTGAGGGAAGAAGTGTTCATCCAGATTGATAGGATGTAATTTAATTTACATCCCAAAAATCATGCTAGTTCAACATATCAGTTACATATGCAATATCACTAAGTCACAGGCAGAAATATATAGTGGGTAGCCAGATGTACAAATGTCCTCAATGTTTCTTCCTTATACTGTAAATCAATTCTACTCATAAAAGCACTCAACAAAGCAGAGTGGAAAATAGGACTGAGAACTATATTAGACTGAAGCACGCCAGTTAGAATGGTTTTTAAAAAGCAGTGAACACAAACTCTAGGCTGCGTAAGGAAAAAAGCAAGGATATATAAGAGGGATATGACACAATAAAAAGATGCAAAGGCCAATGGATTCTATATTCTGGTATGCAGAAAAAACTGTGGAGTAGTGGTAGCAAAGGGAGTAAGCTGAAAGGTAAGAGAAATGCTTAAAATTGAGAATATGGAAAAGGTTCAGTCAATAAAATGTGTTCAACTCCACAACCCTGTCAGGCCATATACTATTTATGTTCCCTCACTGTATACCATTGTTATTAGTATGAAATAAGGAAACACATAAAGCATCTAGCCCAAAATCTTGCACAAAAGAAGCACTCAAAAAGCAGTCCCTTCATTGCAGATGGGAGCTGATGAGCTAGGAACATCACAAAAGTAAAGAAGAAAAACAACTGAGCTATCAGAACAGAGCCATATATATTTTAAAATTCATATTACTTAGCTTCAACTGCAGGAATCCTGCAGCATGAAAAAAATTCAATTTTGAGATGAAAGAAAGTAAGAAAACTAAGGGACATTAGTAAATCGTGAAATTATAGCACTTGTAGAATATTCCATTGAATTATTGACCAGTCAACTGACAAATATTTATTGAATTCTATTCAAAGCACAATCTAATAATTTATTTCAGCATTTATCTGCTAATAATATACTGCTCAGCAAACAGACAAAATTAGAGGCAGATTAGAGGTAAAATAGATTTGACTGATTGTATTTACAAAGAGGGGTGAGAGCCAAGGGTGATCTGACCTAGGAGGATATCTATTGAGTGATGAGAGGACATGCTTCTGCCACATGCAGAGGGGAGGAATGTGTTCTGCAGCCATGGAAGAGATGGAAACACAACAGCTAATACAGCAGAAACATCCTGGAATTATTATGACCTAATCAGAAGTCCTCAACCTATTTTAGCCTGAGAATAAATTTTAACTTTGAAAAATTATCCAATCTTCACAAGATCAGACACATACTTTAAATGTCTGTTGTATAATTCAAAATTTCTTAAAAGCATTAATGAGTCATGGTAGCTTTTTATCACTGAATATTTTTCCAATCACTATACTACCTGCATATGTTCAAAAAATAGGAAGACAAGCATATGATAGAAATAGGAATTCACAAACCTTTTCCTTCTGTGGCTCCTACAGTTGTCTAGCTCACACACTAGAAACCATTATGTTAATTGATTGAGCTAACAACTGACAGGACCACCAATCTTTTAAAATTCATATGCCTCAGCCTAAAATTGCAGAACCTGCAGCAACAGCAGTTCTGGGGGGAAAAAACTGCTACTGTAGTTGAAATATAAAAATTCAGAGTGATTCTAGCAAAATACAAAATGAAAGCACAAGTTTTATCAAATTATTACTGATCAAACAGCAAATATTCGATGAACACATTTTTGTATCCTTAGTGATATTCATTCACTCTAATATTTATTTAAGCATTTACACACTAATTATACTTTTCAAGCACAGAACCAAACAGAATGCAAAATAACCCAATCTTTGGACAACAAGGGCTTGAAAATGAAAGCTTAGCCAGGGGTAAAACAGGGTACACCGTAGGGGGATGCTAATTACTGAAAATAAGAATTCAATGTAAATTATTTTTTAGTTTCTCAAGGCGGCTTTTTAGGCTTCATACCACCAAATTAAATATGGTATAGAATCTGGAAAATACAAACATTTTAAAAACAAACAGTCCTTCCCTCAAATATCTAATCTGCCTGTGAACTCGGGCCACTTATTTAAATTCTCTAATCCTCAGGGTTTTTGTTTTCTTTTTGGTAAAACTTGTGTAACAACGACTACTTCATTCAACTTGTATGAGAACCAAGAAAAATGTCAGATGTCTTTGCAATGCCGAGCAACAGATTAGGAAATGTTTGAAAAGGAAGAGGACTCTAAGCATTGTCTGTGACTCTTGGGAAAATTTGTTACATGAAACTCAGGACCACATAACATTGACAAAGGATCATTCTTCGTTCTCATAGGGGCAGATCGAGTTAACAGACTATTACTGTCTTAACCCAGGTAAGGTAGGGCTATGACCCCTTTCAAAGGACAAGCTGCAGAGCTGTAACAGGGAAAACAATCCAAAAGTCTGGAAATCTGAAATGCCTAATTGCTTTGTTATGTTCCTATTAGTATTCAAAAGCTTTCTTTTAGAAGCCCAACCAATATAGAATAAGATTTTGATTACATACAACCATGCACCCACAGTTTCTCTATTAAGTGAAATAATAAAAGAAATAAGACCCTTCCCTTCCTCCTACACCCTAGGACAGCCAACTAGTTATGCACAAAGAAGATTAAACCCTAAAGCACGGAGAACTACTTTGTTTAACAGCACTCTCACCCCCAATCTCCCATTGCAGGTTGGGGATCCAGAGTGATCCCAACTATAAAAGAATCCCATCTCTGGGCAGAGGGCTGCAAGAATGAAGGGGTTCTGTAGGGAATAAAACGGAAATATAGCCTTTGATGAGCCTCAGACTCTTGGTTCTTTCTACATCTCCTTGCAAACAAAACAATATACAGCCTTGTCACAAGAAGAAGGCCTCCCTAATTTTGGAACAAGGGTATGCAAATTAATATCGTCATCACAAAGTACTGTACCAAAAAGGATAACCATATATCTGTTTCCCTAAGGCAGTTCAGATATGTCTGTTGGCCTAGCATCATTATTTAACAGCATTATTATTCAATAGCACCCACTTTCACTGATCTCAAAGTGTCCTGATTTAGGAAATAAATTAGATGTTCATCCAAATGTAAAATGACTTACCTAAAATGACATAGAAAACCTATGAGATGGCTGTGAAATGTAACCAAACCAACAAAATCCTAGTCAAGTTTTTTTCCCTTACCATCATATACATAAAGCATTTACAATCATTTCAAAGATGCATAATAAATCTCCATAGAAAATATTACCAACAGTCTAGGATTATAGCCTTCTGAAACTAACAAATTTTATTTAAAAGTATCTCCATTGTAAGTCAATAACTTGTGTCAATAATTCATATGATCTCTCCTGAGACTATTCTTTTAGAAAGAAAATAGAGATTCTAAATGCAATTTTAAATAACATGCCTAGTAACCAAGCACAATAACCTGCTAAAATGAGAATCATTTCCATGCTTCCAGGGTTATCCAAAACATAAAATAAAAATGTTCACTACCAAAGGCTCTTCACTTCAAATTAGAAAAATGGCGTCAATAAAGCCTGTTTTAAGATAATGCAAAATTCTAGGAGAATAAATTCTAACACAAGAGAAAAAGTATCCAAAATACTTACCACTCTTCTAAAGAAAGTGCTAAGATGCTTGCTCAGTTAGTTTGCTAAGGACTACTCTACTCCCATGATAAAAGCTAAACTCATGCCATGACCAGCGAGGTACAGTGTCATCTGGATAAATGAAACAAACTCCGCTGTGGCTTAACACTCATGTAGTGGTGATGGGACAGAAAGATAGAAGATACAGAAATCTAAGGATTTTAGTCTTATTTCTTCCACTCAGTCATCCAGCAAATGTTTACTAAGCACCCACGAGGCACTATACCTACAGTGACAAAACAAACATGGTCCCCTGACCTCGTGGAATTGACTTCTGTGGGAGAAATCAACATTAAACCAATAATTTACAAATATATGGGTATATAGGTAAAGTTAAGGTAAAGAACGAAATGCTATAACAAAAAATAATAAGAAAGGTGTAATTTAAACTGTGGCTAGGGAACACCTTGCTGAAGATAGAACATTTAAGCTGAGTAATAACTAGTCAAATGAAGAATATAGAAGAAGACTGATTAAACCAGATAGGGTCACTCATGTACAAAATTCCTGAACTAGAAAAAAAGCTTAGGTTGTGTGTAAACATAACAGATTTCTATAAAGAAAATAGATGAAAATATCCCAAAGCTTCACAAAACGTCAGACAGAAATGACCTTAAATTAGCAAGTGTACTAAGTTTCAAATACTTTTGGCAAGGCTGAAGCAATGACACTATCTTGGGCACTCTATCATGATGTGCTGAGCTGCAAGATAGCTCAAATAATCATGGGTTAAGACAGAAAGACATTTATTCTTTACTCAATATGAAATATGGAGGTATCCAGCTCCAGGGTTCATTCAGCAGCTCAGAAAAGTCAGGATTTTAGGTTGGAATCTCTTGCACTCTTGTCTTTTCCCTCAGGCTTTTGTCCTCATAGTTTCAAGACGCCTGCTGAGTTTCAATCGTTAGTCCTCATACTAGCACCCCAAGCAGAAAAGAGATGGTGTAAGCAAATATTTGAACAAAAAGCAAAATATTTTCCAGAAAATTTCCAGCCAACTTCTTTTTGTCTCATTCATCAGATCTGTATCTCATAAGAAAGGAGGGAAAACCAAGTATCTGGTAAAAAGGGAATAGAATCACCGTGACTGCTTTAGTACATTATGATTGATTTCCAGAAGTAGGCACAAAGCCATTAAAATAAAAAGCAAAGTTCTGTTGACCAGGAAGAAGTATGGTTTTTGCACAGCCAACTGACACTATCCACCAAAGACACCCAATAATTTTTACAGTTAATTAGAGCTTATGTGATTCATTCATTTAACCATTGGTATTTATTGATCATCTAGTATATGCAAAGGTAGCTACAAAGTGTTGGGGAAACAATCACCATCAAAAACAGACATGGTCCCTGTCCTCATGGAATACACAGCCTGATCTGAGAAAAATGTAATCAAATAATCACACAAAGAAATGTATAACTCTGACAAGACTACTGCAGTGACCTTTATTGCCTTTTACAAAAAATCGGTCCTGCTTCAGTGAAACTACCTCAGTTTCACTGTGTGAACCCCCCATGCCTACCTACCTAACCCTCCAGCTTTCACAGCCTACATAATTTGGAGGCAGCTGCCCCCATCCTTGCATCTAGCCTGTTTGTAATCCTATGCCGTGGCAACAGTTATTGGATCAGAAATGGATGAGCACACAACTCGATTACAGCCAATCAGATGAACAGAAAGGATTGTTGAACCCTCCTGGTCCAGAAGCTCTCTCACTCTTCTAATTTTCTGGAAACAAGTACCCAGAATTGTTGACGGCCTTCTACAACCAAGAGAGGATGAAGCCTGAGGATGAAGTAGACATTGCAGAAGACAAAGTGGAGAAAAGAACAAAACCAGGTCATTGGCAACATCACTCAAATAAACCTACCCTAAAGCCTATCTGGCTTTAAAGCCCATCCTGACTCAGCTTGGACAGTTGTGAAATTGTGCTTATTGTCATGAAACATATCAATCCAGGACAGTTTACTCTGAGGCTTTAAAAAGTGAGGAGTGCAGGCCACTCATTGAAGACTGGGACTCTACAAATGAAAGCTGTACTGTAACTACCATCACATCCAGCCCTCAAGAAGCTGCAGGTGCCCTCACTGCATCTGGAAGCCAAGGTATAAATGGGATTCCTGACAGTGCTTAAAGTCATAAGTGCTCAGGTACTTGTTTCAAGGTGCTCACAGATTTGAAATAGATAACAATATCCAACCCTCAAAACGTCAAGAAGAAAATATGCTGCCTAATAAGCTTTCTTCTACTTCATGACTTCTTTCCATTTTCACTTTCTCCTACACTCCAGAATTCCAGGAATTGTTTTAAAGATAATTCTCTCAGTAAACGTATCCTCATTAATTGAAGCTAACTCTGCATTACTTTCTGCCAATATTACTGTAATCCAATTCGCACAAGCCAGGCTTTTATTACTCTTGAATATTATTAGTTAACTCAAGCTCACAATCACACATACAGGATACAGGTTTGCCCAGCTGAATTGCTTCAATTGTGCTCAGCTAATAAATTTTTATATTAAAAAGTTATAAAATATTAAATCACATAAAAGTATTCACCATAATGACAAATCATGAATTGTTTTGCTTCTATTGTTAATAATATTCTCTAGTACAGCACTGCAAGGACTGAATGCTTATGTCCCCCCAAAATTAATGTTAAAATCCTAAGTTAAAAACCAAGGTAATGATATGAGAAGGTAGGGCCTTTAGAGGTGATTAGAACATTAGATCATGAGAGCACCTAAGGTAAGAAATTAGTGTCCTTATAATAGAGGCACCAGAGATATCCCTCGCCCCTTCCACCATGTGAGGACACCACGAAAAGTAGACTGTCTATGAACCAAGAAGTTCTCACCAGACACTGAATCTGAAGGCACCTGGATCTTGGACTTCCCAGCCTTGAAAACTGAGAAAATTTCTATTGTTTATAAGCTATCCAGTTTATGGTATTTTGTTATAGTAGTCCAAACGAAGACAAATATCAAAGATTGTGAGATAATATTATACACATATAAATACACATATACATACATATATATATCTCTTTACATATATATATATATATATATATATATATATATCTTTACGTATATATGTATATATATGTCCCTGCTCCTGGTTCCTGGCACAGAGCTCCTAAAACTCTTATTTCTTAAGTAACAACAACACTAGAAGCTTCTCTTGTTCTAATCCTTGGTCTTTAACCCCAAATCTGACAAAAGGCTCCTGATAAGAGCACTAGGAGTATCATTTGTTCTAATGAAGATTCTGGGTGGGCTCCTGGATGGCTCCTGAATGAGGGCTGCTCACCAAAAGACCAAGCCATGATTAGAAGCTCCCAGAGAGGGGAGAAGAGCTGGAAATGGAGTTATTAATTGACCATGCTATTGTGAGAAAGCCTCCACAAAATCCTGATAGTAGGAGGTTCAGAGAACTTGCAGGTTGGTGATTACATCCACACTGGGAAGGTGATGCACCCCAGCTCCACAGGGACAAAAGCTTCTGTGCTTCGCAGTCCTCATCATATGTGTCTCTTCATCAGGCTGTTCATGTGTATCCTTTGTCATATCCTTTAGTAAACTGGTAAATATGTTTCCCTGACTTGTGAGCCGCTCTAGCAAATTAATCTAGCCTGAGGAGGAGGTCATGGGAACCTCCAATTTGTAACCAAATCAGACACTTGTGGGTAAACTAGGGACCTATTACTTGTGAATGGCATCTGAACAGGAGATAGTCTTATGCAACTGAGCCCTTACCCATGGAATATGATGGTATGTCTGGATAGTGTCAGACTGGAGTTGAATTTTAGGACATCCAGCTAGCATTGCAGAGAACTGTTTGGCAATAGGGGAAAAAACTCACACATTTTGGTGATCAGAAGTGAAGTGTTCTTCTATGTGAGTACTAAAGGAGACACACAGGAAAGAAACACATAATAGGGAATGACTGTAGGTTTTTCCTTTGCAATGATAGATTGTCCTTCCAAGAGATCAGTTAACTTCACAAAACAGTATTGTACATCTTGAGACAGTGACATAGTGTTTTGCCAGTGATTAGCAAAACATAGGCTGTTTTTTCCTAAACAAGTCAACATTGCAAATCCTAAATGTTTTCTGTAAACAACCAATAAATCTGAACAAGAGAGGGCAGCTATTACTCCTCACTGAAAGAAGTCAATCAGTACTTCAGAAGAATTTTTGAAATGAGATGTTTGTAAAGTGCCCAACAAAGCTCTTAAAAGAGAAAATAGATTCTAAAAAAATCATAGTGATCAATTAAATATTTAAGTCTAAAGACAGTAAATTGCTATCATATTGCTTATTATGGTTGGAGAAATTTCTCTTCAAAAAGCATTAGCAATCCTAATTTAATACAAGATAATATATCATTTTACACAGGTAGGTCAAGAACTATAGATATTTCATAACTATAAATAGCTGAATATTAAGGAAATATTTACATTTTGAGGTCTAAATGGTAGATGGGTCCCTAGTTTATAGTCGTTAGCTAAGAGAATACTCAGCCCAGAATAAATGCATATTTAAAGACATCTGAGTGAGGTCCATCCTCAGCTTCTAGTCCAACTGAATCACTTACAACCTCAAATAGATCTCTGCAATGAAGATGTACAAAAGTAGAGATTTCGCTTTGAAATGTGACTATTTTTATTAGTCTTTCAAGGCAATAATATCTAACATATGGTAAATTATTTCAAATAAAATAAAAGTATTTTTGTGAGGACTCAGCTTATAATCAACAGCAACGCTATCACTTTCCTAACTTTGTACCAACAGGTGATTAGGCTACCCAAACAAAATAAACTTTATATATTTATTCAGAAAGTTTTATTTGATTACAAAACATTAGTCATTTAGATACAGTAACTGTATACATTAATGATTAAATTGCTTGATAATTACACATAAACAATTGTATACAGTAATAATTATTCCAACTTCATTTTCTAGATAAAAGCAAAATATAATGCAAACTCCACTATTTTAAAACAAGGGAAAACAATTTTCATGGTTTTTTTTTTTATAACTTGGATAGTTTTTCTATTCTTAACTTGCTCTAACATTGTAGTTTTTCCAGATGCCACATAACATTTTATATCACTAAACAATATGTTATGTTAAGAGAAAACTACTCTAGATTTTAGATTATAGATTATATTCTATGATAATATGCAATTCCCTCGGTCTTGAATCCTTTAAGTAATGCCAAAGTATAAACTCAAAATAGTAAAAGCTCTTTCAACAAAAGGCAAGACTTGCCCAAAGACCTGATCAACCTGCAAGAATAACAGAAGTTTGTCTACCCTGTAAAAATACATTTTGAGACTCACTGATGTATGAGACCTTAAAAAAATCAAATAGGGAGCATAAAAGGATTTTAATAAGTGTTTTCTCTTCTATGCCTTTTTAAAAAAGTCATTGCATTATAACGAGTAACATAACAAGTATATATGGCAAGTGCAGTAAGGACTGAGAAGTGTTTCCTGCCCTTAAAGTTCCTGAAAATAAGAGGTTGCTTTGATATAAAACAAGTATTATTTCAAAACCGGATAAACTTAAAAGAAATTAAACAAAATCATAATTCGGTGATTGCAGAAAGATGGATATTAATGCCAACTTGTTTTTTACGTATGAAGTTACTCCTTGCTTTGTTTCGGTGTGGAAAACTGTGGCTCCTCTCAACGCTGTTTATATACAGAAAGATTCCAAAGACAAGTGCTTTGCAAACACAGTAACTAGAAATAGATAAGGCTTCCCTATGCCCAGTCCTCCGTCAAGGACCAGAACGACCAACTTTATCTACTACTATAACATGGTAATTCAGAAAAGTCGATGACTTCAGAAAAAAAGGCCACGGGAGAAAACTCAGTCATGAAAAGCTTCAAGAGAAAACTTGCTCAGCTTCTTGCCTTGGGTCTGAAGTGATCGCAAGAGTGCTCAGATCCCTGACGTTTCCCCAATTAATCACTCATGCCTACAGCCCAAGCCACCTCACATTTTGTATGCATTTTTTCAGATGACAAAACTTTAAGGGACTCATGACTCAAAAACAAAACCCCAAGAGCTCAAAAAATACTCCATAAAGGGAAAAATTCCATGGCTAAGAAACTCCCCACTACGCCAACCGCACATGTCGCAGCCCATGCTACAGCGAGACCGGCACTCACCCACCGCTCGCCGGGGAAACCCGGACCTGCGGTTTTGCAAAATCTGAAGCGCAACAGGCTCGCTCACTCTCCCAGGGAAGGTTCTCGCCTCCACCTCAGAAGTACACTTGGAGAATGCTGGGCTCTGCCATTTTGACAAAAAAAAAGGACCCCCTGGGAGGGCCCTTAGCTGGTAACCCTAAGAAGAGCCAGAGCGCCAGAAAACCCCTGACCCATCACCTCCGCGACCCCCGCGCTCTCGTTCCCACGTGCAGGGAGTTGCCCGCACTCTGAGTCCACCTGCAGAGAGCGGCCGAAACAAAAGCCTAAGCAAAGGGAACCTGGAAAGCTCGCACTTCTTCTCAGGCAGCGCCGAGGGCGGCCTCGGTGGGAGTAGGCGGGACATCTGCGGCCAGGGGCTGGGCGGCCGTGGCTGGGGGCGGGGCGTCGGAAGGCACGCGCTCGGTTACCCGGGCAACGCGGCCTCGCGCCCCGCAGAGGTGCGACCTGGCGCAGCATTCCAAGACGCAATGTCCTCACCATAGCCCCGGGCGGTTCGCGTAGACACTCCTTAACGGGCTGCACGCCCTCAGTGCTCGAACCTCCAACCTCCGTGCCCCAGGAGTGTGGCTCGGTGCATAGGCGGCCCCCAGATGCCAGCCTGATGGCCCAGCCCTTGCCTCGGTCTCTCTTACTCCCCACCCTCAGCCCGCTCCCAGCACTACTACACGCGGAGCCTCCTAGGCTGGGGTGGCTAGCGGGAACGCCTCCCCGTGGGCACCTCCCCTTAGCTGCCCGAAGCCCGCCTGTGCCCGCCTCGGAAGCCGCTCGCGGCGCCCCGCGCGGTCCCCGCGGCCCCAGGCGCGGGCAGGTGCTCACCTAGGCTGAGGCCCGGGCCCGCTGGCGAGAGGAAGCTCACTGCAATTTTTTTCATTCGTACTTTTTGCATAGGTTGAATTTTGTAGTTGGGTTAAACCTGGGACCTCTCCGAAAAGGACCCACTTTCCCAAAAATGGCAGCCTCCAGTCGCGCACAAGTGTTAGATCTGTACCGGGCGATGCTGAGAGAGAGCAAGAATTTCAGCGCCTATAATTACAGGTGATCCGACGGGCGGCGGGGGCTGGGAGGTCCGGGGGCACGGGATGCCCGGGAATGTCTCGGGGTGCGGGAAGCCCCTGTCCCGCACTGGGGGCCTCGAAACGGTGACCCGAAGGCTCCGCCATCGAAAAGCGTACCCCTGCCGGCAAGCGTGGCTCTCTGAAACCTCGGGAGTTGGGGGAAGCAGGGGCCTTGTCCTTTGTTATATCAGAGAAGATAAATCTTGTGGTGTTTTCCCCCAAGTGGGATACCGTGGTTCATCCTCTGGAAGCGTGGTTGGTGGTGTGTTCCTGCCGTAGGAAGGATAAACGTGAAAGCTGCAGGTGCTTAAGTGAGGACCAGTTGGTTGCATATGTAGAACTTCTCACAGAATTGGATGAGTTTACGGTAGAACATATCCATAAGCTAAAGGTTCTCACTACTCACTCCTTTCATTTCTTAGATATCTTTATTGCGTGGGGGTGTTGATTTTGTTTGCAAGAATCAAATTCATTCTACTTGGGAAGTTGGTGGCGGCGGGGCTGGGGGATAGAAGGAGGAGACACGAGTAGTGGCAAAGGTAAAAAGGTCTCACAGACTTCAGTAGCAGAAACGTTTATCAAGTCCTCACCAAATGGGGATCAAACTTGTAGGATCCTAGCGGCAGGAGAATGAGCGTTTAAACACCCACATCCTTAATGTAGCGCACTTTTTCAATTCCACCCTCATTCTACTATTTGCCTTTAAGTTCCTTACCCTTACTTTTTACTTTCTATATCTTTTGTGTACTTCAGAGCATCTGCTTTCTTTTCTGCTTCCCTATATCTTCTGACCCAACATTACTTATATGTATCTTACGGAATTTCTCTGCACCCTTTTAGATTTGGTGCTTTGTACTAACTACCTGATTCTCTCTGCATTTGAACCACATTCTCAAAGTAAGAATCTGATAAGACCAACTCATTTCATGACACCAGGTCTCTTTTGGTGACGGGCCAGCCTGTGGGTTGGAATTCCTAAAACCAAAGCCTACCCCTAGAATAGACCTGGTTAGGTAGGGCACCCACCCACCCCGCCTTTTGTTTGAGCTGGCAGGCGCATTATGATGGATAGAACCATTATAACTTTGGTTATGGAACAGAACACTTAGCCTCCTAAGCAGTGACTGCCTCGTTTTCAGATACCTGCATAGAAAAGGTACTCATCGTATAAATTTGAGAACAACATGTAGGTCACACTGATGAGGTCATAATCACTTGATCAAATAGTTAAATATTTCGTAAAAGTATGTGGTTTTTATGTGGTCTTACTTAATGACTTTGGCTTTGGAAGGTAACGTTTGTAAATAGTAGGTATACTGGTGGAAATTTTAACAAAAATACTAACCAAGTACTTAGCACCAAGAACTTACTCAAGTTTGTTGAAGAACCTACAAAATATGCAAGTGAATAAGTGGAAATCAATCATTTTCACTACAATTTGGAAGAAGATATTTGTCATTCAAATTTATTGAGAATAAACAAGAACTGTAATCAGCACACAGGTCACAAACGAGACAGCAGCAGGGTGAGGGTAGATCTGAGAGCACACTGTAGAAAAGTCTAGTGGAAACCCTCAGAGAATATAGAACTTTGGATGGACAAGTCACTCAATCTCAGTGTTTCAATTTTCTTGCTTGTAAAATTAGCCCATTGGACTAGGTAATCTCTAAGATCCTTTCCATTTCTAAAATTCCATTTGGAAATAATTTACGAGCCAAGTGGTGAAATCTACAGATAAGGCTAAGTTTTTTCAAGTGAATAAATGCCAAGTTAATGGAGTAACCTGCAGGGAAGTCATTCAAGACTGTACCTGGTAGGCAGAATATTGAAAATGAATTTCAATATATACATTTAGGAAATTGTTCTAATTATACCTTGAATAATGCTTTTGAGCTAAATGTATTGTCCTCGTGTAAATGTGTTATTCAGAGAAATCTGGTAATCATTTTACACTGTTTTCTGAAATAATGGGTCTATAACCTGAGATTCTTACTAGTATTATCTCCTAAGACAATAAACTTACTTGTTATAAAATATGTCCTTTTGTATACAAGCTATGTCTTGTGGCTTTCAAAGACAGCACCTTCCCTTGTACTCTCCTCTTTTATCTGGCTTGTATTTTAATCACCTTCGTCTGGATTTTCTCCTCTTCCTTTGAGATTCAGCTCAGTAATGACTTTGGTTTTCCTGATTCTTCTCATTCCACAGCTCCCAGCCCCATCCAAACAAGTTCTCTTCCTATGTGTTCTTTTACTTCAATGCTTCTAAAACCACTTTCTGAAGACTGCTTTGTCCAGTGACATACTAGACCCTGGAGATGGAAAGATGAGAGCTTTGGGTTCAGCAAGGCACCTACCATCAATGGCTTTTTTTACAGACCTCCATGGGACAGTTATAGAAATCATTTTCACAAGCTGGGATAAGTGCTATGAAAGACACACACAAGGTGTAGAATCAAGATTGCTTCCCAGAAGATGACAGTGGATAAAAGGAATGAAGTCGCATATTATGCTCACATAATATTAAACAGTGGAATACTACTGAAGAGTAAAGTATGATTTGGAGGGTGTCAAAAGATGAGACTGTGGTTGGAAAGGGCCACATATTCGAGGGGCTAGGGGCCATGCTAAGGAACCTGGACTTCATTCTTAGTTAGCAGGCAGCCGATAAAGAGCTTTAAGCCATAAAGTGACATGGGCAGATTTGCATTTTTGGTAGATCATTCTGGCAGCAATGTAGAAGATAATTTTGAGGGCTAGACATAAGGACACCAAATGGGAACTGGCTACAACAATGGTGCCAGGGAAAGATTAGGGCCCTAATTAGGGCAGGAATATTGGAAGATAGAGGGAAAAGGCATATTTGATTAATAATTAGACGATAAAATTGTTAGAACTCAATGAATGTTTAGATTCAGAAGAAAATCTAAGCAGAGTCTAGAATGACATCCAATTGCTAGTTAAGCTGAGGCACAGAGAGGTTAATCATAAAAGTTGTGCCTTTAACTGACTTAAGAAATACGGAAATAGCTGATCTTATAGAGAGAAGACTTTTGAGTTTATTTGGGGGGCATCTTGAGTGAATGTCACCTGGGATACCCAGCAGAAGTAGTTATTCACAGTCGTCTAAAGCTCGGGAACAGTCAGGACTGGAGTTGTCATCACTACTCACTTGCTGTGTAACCCAGGGCAAATCACTCCATCTCTCTGTTAATCTATAAATGGAGGTAATGATTTGTTTATTTTATAGAGTGGTGAGGCTTAAATGATTTAATTCACATCAGGTGCTTAGATTTATGCTGGCACCAAGTAAGCATTCAGTAATTGGGATTTTCTCTCATAAGTGGAATTAAAATGTTAATATAAGGCGAAATTTCCAGAAAGAGTACTTAAGGTAGTGGTTTGCAACTGGGGGCAATTTTATTTGACAATGTGTAGAGACATTTTTGGTTGTCACAATCTGGGTAAGAGGATACTTCTGTCATCCAGCAGTTAATGGCCAGGATGCTTCTAAGCACAGAACAGTCTTCATAACAAGGAATTATCTGACCCAAAATGTCAATTGTACCAAGATTAAGAAATTGTAGTTTATGGTAAGAAAATTAGTGGGTTTGGGATGCTATTCTAGAGGACATCAAAATTTAAGGTGTTGGTCAAAGAAGAACCCTTGATGGAGGTCAAGAAGACACAGTCTAAGAATGTGGTCTCCAAATTTGTTCATCTCAGGATACTTTTACATTGTTAAATGTTACTGGATGCCTCCAAAAGTTTTATTAATGTGGGGCATAGATACTAATATTTAATCATATTAGAAATTAAACATTTTAAAACACCTGTTTTAAAATAAATTCATAAACCCATTACATACTAAAATAAATAACATTTATATTAATAATTATTATTCTTCCCCCAAAAAACATCAGTGACAAGAGTGACATTGACATTTTTTCAAATGGTGTCAAAGAGACATTTGTCTTAAAGATGATTTGTCAGTTACATATTATACAGATTTAAAAATAACATTGCAGTGATTTTTTCAATCCGCTAGCCCTAACTTCCACTTTAGTTTTAACTTTATACATGTCTTCTCATTTAGAAATTTGAAATCCTTAAATATGTTCTTCATTTTAATAAATGTAACTCCAGCCTCCCCACTGTGGAAGTGTTTTCTTAGTTCTCAAACTAAAACTTGCCTTTAACCAGAAGTTGCAGATGTGTGGGAAATTCCATCCCCTGGTTCTTGTTCTTCTTTTATTCCTTGATTCAATTTAGAGCTACACAGATATATCACCTGTGACAGGTATCAGATTGATGAGCATAAAATGTTACATTTTACAGGTAGTCTTAACAGAATTATTTGGATTTTTTCCCCAGTAAAAAATTTTACCTATTTTTAAGTCTTGAAATGTATATTAGGAGGAATCAAAGAAATTACAAAATTCTGTTATTAGCAGCCAAATAGTTTTGCTAAGCATTAAATGTTGAACAAATCATACCTCTCTGTGAAAATTGCTTTAACTTTTTTACTACAGTCTATGCAAGAACACAGAGGAAGGGAGGAATAAAAGAAAGGAATTGTTGATTTTGTTAATTTTCTAAGTAATTCTGAAATTATATCTTAAATTTGTTCCGGATTTATACTATTGAACTCATATGCAGCCTGTGGTACTTTATTAGAACTGTTGTTACCTTATCTCTTCCTTCCTCAAAACCCCACAACAACTAGAGGAAATTCATTTATGTTGAAGAAAAAGTTTCTTAGACTTTTGAAAGAGGGATTATTTATTATAAGTAAATATACTAGAAATTTCAAAGAAAATTTTCTCTATGGTTGCTAACTTTGAGTGATAATGGTTTTGAAAATAAGTAAAAATTGCACAATTAACTTAGAGAAAAAAACATTTAAGATATTCAGCAGCCTAAATTTGTTTGGGAGGACAGGAAATAACATTTTTTACTCTTGACAAAAAGAGAAATATTAAAAATTATTAGCTGTACATGTCATCGCTGATTTATTGAGTTTAGTTTCCAATTGCACTGATTCCATTTATACTTCACCTTGGCTCCTAAAGCATTTTAAAAACTTATTCTATGCAATAAAATACAATAAAATGAAATAATTGTTATAATTAAAAAATAATAAAGGGGAGAATCAGGGCAAAGAGAAAAGGTAGCAAATATAAGAAAGTAGGAAGTAAAGTTAGACTACAAAATACAATTATACGTATAAATGATTTTCTTAAGTAATCTTTAAATTCTGTATTGCAGTAGGATAATACTTTTTTTCTTAATGCACAGTGTACTTAAAAAACATTCTGTTTGAAAACTGTAATGAGCATCATAAAAAATCGACTGCCTCATAATGACTCACATCAAAAGCTATATGCATACTTGTGAATGAAAGATACTTCATATCCTATTGCTTCTCCTGTGTGACCCCTTTCCTGACACTGAATCTTACTTTATCAAGTAATAGATTTTTATACGTTTTAGCATTTATTTTCTCAATTAATTGGTACCTGACCAATTTAGGAAAATATTAACCTTCAGAAACCAAACTAAGTAGTAAAACTAGAAAAGTTGCATGAACCAAGCTGTGAATTTCTAAATTTAGCAATATTCGGCTAAATTAAGGTGAGTCCTCCTGGCTTTTGTCTTGATTAGTAATAGGAATGCCTTGATTAGGGTTTCTTCAGCTGGTGTCTACCCCCTCTGCTTTAAGAAGCAAATTTAAAATTGCCAGTTATAACATCATATGTATCATTTTGCATCTTGATTATCATCATGGCTTCATAGCCACTCATTATTGGAATTCTATTTGAAAGTATAATCGTTTTTAAGCTCATATATATTGAGATTGAGAAAACACAGCTCAGAAATAATCCCTCCTGACAAAAGAACAAAAGTCACAATGACAATGCAAAACTTCCTTCTTTTCTTTTTCTTATTTCTTTCTCTAATATTGTGAATCCTGAATAATTTGCTTTAACCGTTATTTTCAGTATTATGAATGAGAATTAATGAACAAGGCAATTATGATTTAGAAAGATTTCTGGCCTTTGAATCAAGAAGCTTTTGTTCAAATTTGAGGTTAAACTAGCTACTAGCTCTAGAACCATGGTATAAATCATTTACTCCAAGAAGTCATTAATAAATTGACAGTGCTATAGTTACAAAACTTTCTAGCAGAATGTTTGGCACACAGTAGGTACTCCAAAATTACTTCTCTATTTCAGCAGATACAAGTAAATTAGTTACTACATCGTTTTCTCTAATACCAGTAGTACAACTGCCAAATTTTTTAAATTTACAGTAGCTAGCAGTCACTTAAACCAACTCAGTTAAACTTGTTCAGCCACATTCTGTACCAGGTATTTATTAGCAATCCAAAGAGCTCTAGTACTGTAATACATAGTTTGATTATAATGAGGTTGGTTTGGGCCTTTGTTCAGCAAACATTCGTTGGGTGCCTGCCATGTGCCAGACCCTTTGCTCCTTGCTGGAGATAGAGATAAGCAAAATATGATCTTTGCCCAAGAGAATCTTGCATAGAGTAATATTTTCACTGCGAATTTTACAACAATGTGATGGCAGTGTGTACTGACAGAGAATCGAACAGCACATGGGGGAGCAAATGGAGGGGCAACATAGCTTGCCCTGGAAGGGGGCTGAGGTTAAGAAAGCAATGGTGGCTGACCTGAGCTTTAAAGATTCAGTAGGGATTTGCTGGAGAAGGGAGGCAGAAGCTGAGAGAACAGATACAAAAACAAAAAACAAAAACATTGTATTTGGTGTTGGATATAAGGAACTACCAGCAGTTTGGTGTCACTGATGGCAGATAGTTGGAGAACATAAGGGTAGAGAGATGACATAGATGGGACCAGAGATGATAGTCTTGTATGCCATACCAATATGCTGGAACATGTTCCTAGGCATTGAAAAGCCATCCATCCAGCTGTTTTAAGCAGACTGCAGAAAACACTTTTTAAGTACATCACCCCAGACGGGAAAGAGACTAAAGACATGGAGGCCGGTTAGGAGATGATTGCATTAGTTTTGTTCAGTCAAGATGGTGAAGGCCTGACTGGAGCAAAGGTGATAGTAATGGAGAGAAGGGACTGGTTTCGAGATATATCAAGAAATAGAATTAGCTGGTCTTAGTGATTGGTCGAATACACTGAATTAGAACTTAAGTTAGGAGAATGTAATTGGAAGGAAAAAAAATCGCTCCAAATGAAGTATCACATATTAGTTGTAACGTAGTACAAAGAAGATATTTTCTGTGGTACCTTTGTGTGCAGTGATGTAGCTTCAGGAGAACATCGGAACATTTCAGGCAGGATTTTAAAGCACTCTTTGGCCCTCGCAGTTAATCTGCAGCACTCTGTATATGCTTTCAATTTTCTTTCTCCAGTTATGTATCTTTCATATATTAATGTTATTAACTTGCTACTTAATGTTCATCAGGGTTCAGTTAATTGATTATATCAGTTCTCAGATTTATTTATTTGATGTTTTATTTAATAGGTGGCTGCTACCCTAATTAGTTATCATTAATGCATCTGTTAGCCTTATATTTATTCTTTTGTGCCTGGGGTAATTTTTTAAGTGGATTTAATACCCCTTCTTTGGCCTCATTTATTTGAAGTTACTCATATGACAATTCATTATAATTATGAATATTACTCTATAGCATAATTATTCATTTAATATCTTTATGCCTTTTTTTTTCTTGTCTGCAAAATAAATACAAATATTTTCCCTACATGATTACTCCTACCCTGATCTGATCCCTAGGAGTGATGTTTTAACCAAAATCATTTCTATAGGCAGAAGCATCTCATCTAAAATTCCCTTTGCCTTTTACTAAGCAGAAAAATTAATTGAGAAAAATTGTTCCTTGCAGCCATATTGGAGTCAGAAAACGCCACTGGTCTTCTATCCTGATCCAAATGTGTCATTCATTAACAAATCTTTATTGAGCACTATTGTACTAGAGTTTTGCTTCTTTCCTTCTAAGAATGAAAAGATTTCAGCACTGTGATGAACTTTAAACTTGTAGAGACATCGAAATAGTAAGCACAGCTTTTAGTGGGAATTCAATGCTTTAGCCACAAACTTGAAACTCTAAAGGAAGGAATTTCATGGTGGATGTATAAGTAAATTAGAGCAGATCCTGATCAGGCAGCCTTCTGGAAGGAATGTTGCTCACAGGCTTGGCCCACTCTAGGCCCCAGAATCCTGACTACAGGGTTCAGTCTCAGCACCTGCTTAGGCATCTTTCCTTCCCCATATCTGAAAGACTTTTTTCATCTGAGACTATAATAGTATACCTAAAGGAATATCTATCCTCCAGGTTTCTGTGCTTGGGCCTTCCTATTTTGCCTATTTATACTTTCTCTGTAATTTTATCACAATACATGTTTCAGTTGCCAACCTCTGTGTTGACTTCCAAGCCTATTTTCAGTCCAGGCCCCTGTCCCAAGCACCAGACGCATTACTCACTTGCCTCCTGCAAGTCTCCTTCAGAGATGGAATAGGCATCTCACACCACACCAAACTTGCCACAGCTAAGCTGGGAACAGGGCGTTCATGCAAGGTGCCTTTTTCCCTTTACCTCGCTCCCTGCTCTTCCACACATTCTGCCTGGATACCTCTCAAGCCCATCACCTGTTCATCCCCACTACCTTAGCCCAGCCCATCATTACTCCTCACTCAGATGGCTGTGTTCGTATTCTGCCGTCAGTTCTCACCATGATGTTTCTAAAAGGCAGGTAGATAACTTACTGAGCTGGGCACCACGCTTAGTGTGGTAGGTGGTTAATTTCTGTGAGGAAAAAGTATAATCGTTTATCCAATTTAAAGACCTTGGATGGAGCAGAGCCAAGATTTGAACAGAAAACTACACCTTCGCGTGATCACAGATTGATTCCTATATTAAACACACTTTCTGCCCTTTATACAGCTAATAGACAAACTCTTAATTCTCTAAAACTTCCCAACCACACGCTAGTCCCCTACCTTGTCTTCCAGACACCTTGTGTAAAATTCTGCCATGTTAATTCTTGCCCCTTTTTCACTAGACTGTCATCCACAGTCAGTAGAAACCATGTTTGAGCCAACTTTGTTTCCTCAGTGAACACACTGTAAAATAAGAAATGTTGTATGAGTGAATGCTGTGTGTATGGGTAACTGCTTACTAACAAGTAAAAACGAAAAAGATTTGATAAACTACTAGGGATGACCATGTTTAGGGCCCAGTCACAAAATTTTCCTTTCTTCCTCTTCAAAGGTTAGAAGAACCTCTGTGTAAGATAATATAGAGGAAAATAAACCTTTTTATTTAGATTAATTTAAAATAACCAAAATATAAAAAACTTTCATAACCTATACTGCTAGCATGTACAGTCATCTACTGGCAATAACATTATTTCCCTAGTAATTAACTTTAATCCACAGTGAGTTTGAAAAACTTTATATATTTCAGGTATATAACCAACACCAGAGATTGTTTCTCTGCATCCTTCTAACCCTAGGGAATAAGAGGAATTCAGTGTTTATTTTTACTGTATCCTCCATTTTTTCTTCTTTAAAAATGGAGGAAAGAGTTATTACCTTTCACCACAGCCTGTTTTCATTTTGCAATTCCTTTGTATTTTTATCTGCCAGCCTAAAAACAGATGTGTTTAAAATATTGGAACCTAAGAGAATCTGGTTGATTTCTTTTCTATTCTTTAAGTCTTTAACATGCACAAGAGAATGGGAACTGTGGACAACAGGATTAGAAACTAGCATTTTGTGCAGCACAGTCACACAGATCTTTGGAATCCTGAATGTCTGCCTCAGGGATGGAGCAGTGTGGGTGAAAGCAAGCTAGAGGAAGAGGTAGGACACCAGGTCAAATGTGGGGAGCAGACCAAGAAACTTAGAGTTTGCCCTTGAAAGATTCGCTGGTCTCTACTCTATTTTGAGTACTTTAAGAGTAAAAGTCCCGCCATCTTAATTTTTTTCTTTAATCTCCTACTGCTTTTGCCTACAGTAGGGACTAATAAATCCAAGCAAGCCAGCATATTTTTAAGTGGGAGAATTTGCATATAAAGGCTTTGTAATCTGTAAAGCACTTTCAAATTAAGACAATGATAATGTGATTGGGAGCCTTTGAGTTTGTATTATTTAGGTTGAAATAACCTTTGTTATGACTTTGCTTAGGCGAAGAGCTCTATTAGAATCCCCAATACAGGTATCTCCTGCTTCTGGAAAGTTCAAATTACACCACTTTGCTTTTTACCATTTTTGCCAACCGAAGAAATTGGAAGAGGATTTTTCACTTTTACCAAAAAAAAGGCGAAAAGCGTGTTGAGCGTTTGTTTTGCAGTGAACCTCTATATAGGCAGCGCACACTAGTAACAGTGAGAGTGGTACCTCCAGAGCTTTGAGCTGTGTCTGTGAGCATCTGGGCTTTAGGTCGATTTATTTTGTGCATCTGTTAGCAAGATATGTCCTAAGATATCAGAAAAGCCTGAGATCTTGTAAGGGTGTTAACACTTAAGCATAAAACAATGTAATTAAGCATTTAGATCATGGTGAATGAAATAAGAGACATTGTGTGTGCATGTGTTGCATTTTGGCTGGGAATGCTCAAAAAATTTTCCATGTAAATTAATAGTACTTGCTTCTTTGCTTTATGCCATTCTAGCTTATGAAAGATTTCCATAGAAACGCTCTACTTTTGAATAGTGGGAGAAACCTATATTCCTGAGTCAGACCACTGTCACGCATCGTTATTTTATAGTATATCACCAACACAATAACTGCCAGTTATCTCCAGTGCCTGTTTTCCTCTTGTTGATTCTTGTGGACAGTAATTTTTTGACAAAAACATTGATATATAACATATGCCTGCAAGCCATATTAATTTAATTAACAAATATTTATTGAGCTATATGCCGGGCCTGGTGCTAGGTGATAGGATACAGCAAAGAATAAAATTTATCAGTTTTATTCGTGGAACTTTTATTCTAGTAAGATTGTGTTATAACAAAAGCCTTCCAATACTTTAGATTACTAAATCCACTGGAAGTAGTGGTCTCAAAGATACCTTTGTTTTACCAAGTCCCACTTGGCTGAGGCTAAATTGCAGTTTTATTCCAGGGATCAAAAGCACTGAGAGAACTAGTTTCATTCAAATTTTGATGGAAACTATCATAATGTTAATAAAATCTGTCCTTGCCTCTGAGGCTATTTACTGCCTTAGGGATATGTGTTCCATATTCTCAAAGATCCTTCAGTGTTTAGGGGCAAAGAAGAAGAAAGGAGGGCTCCAGATTGAATTAACATTGATTGGTCACACGCTGTATATTAAAAACTATATATTATCCACTTAAGTGTGCATTACCTTATCTAATATAGAATCACTATGAAATAAGTATTATTACTCCATTTTACAATTACAATAATAATCACTCATTTTTTACTTCAGCATTTCCCACAGGCTAGACATATGTTAGGCCTTTCCTCACATTATCTTATTTAATCATAAAAACTCTATGAAACAGGTTCTTCTAATTTCCCCCATTTTGCAAATGAGGAAGCTGCAGCGCATAGAATTAAAGTAGCAATCCTAAATAATACAGCTGGTGTGGAGCTAGGTTGACACCTGAGTCCGACACTAACACGTTTCCCATGTCCTGTGTTGACTTGGGGCAGGTAACCCTCTCTCCCTCCACCTGCCTCCACAGGAATATCATCTTCACCCTTCTTTCCCTGGCATGCAGGACACCACTGTCTCGGGTCTCCTTCCCACTTGCTAACACCCCTCCTTCTGCCTCTCTTCCCTCAATATGAGAGATCTTTATTTTACATCTTCACCTTCTCACGCTCTTCCTACTTGCACTCATCAATTGCAGCTTCAACCCTGTGTTCCCTGATGATTTGCCCCTTGGTCTCTTCTTTCCCCTAGCCTGCAAACCCTTCTTTCCAAGGGCCTTCTTCATTTTCTGAGTATGCTACCAAATTGAGTGTGTCTGAACTAAAACTCTACATCCTTTCCTAAACCATTCCAGCCCTCCCAGCAAACTTGACCCTCCTGTATCCTCTCTCATTGGATCTTCAGCTTCAAGCTGGAAATCACTTCACTTTTTCTCTTTACCATAGTCATTTGTCCTTGCCCAGAGGATTCTCTCTCACATATTTCTCTTACCAGAAGAAATTGTGTGTCCCCACAGTGGTTGCTTTTGTTAACCCTCATCAGTTTCTGTTGGGATTTTTAGAACAGCCTTCTGCTGACCTCTGCCTCCAAGTCTTAGTTCTACCAAGCATCTTTCATGTTGCCACCAGAATGTTTTTCTAAATCCCAAATCTGAATATGCCACTCTGAAGTCAGACATTTAAAAGTAGCTCAAAGGGTTAACAGAAACAGCAGTCTTCCTTTATTTTTTTATTCCTTAGTTTTTTATTTTTATTTATTTATTTTTAATCCCCCCTCCCCCCCCACACACACATATGCACTTCCACCCCTGACCTATGGATGTTCTCATCTCTCCTTAAGGACTGGAACTCTGAAGGTGGGATGTCCCTCTCCCATGCACTCACATAGCACACACCCGGGGCCTGGCACACCCAGTAGGCCTGGTGCACCCAGGGTACAGGCCGTAGCTCCTCTGGGGCCTGAACCCAGGACCTTCTGCGTGTAAGGCAGTCGTGCTAACCACTACTCTATAAAACCACCCTGTAATTCTTCCTTTAGAAGCTTAAAGTTGTCAAGAAAATTTGACTAGAATAAATAAGTGCTGAATGAGAGCCCAGTGAATATGAGCTATAGTCTGGGACTATGAATAACTATGTCCAAGACGTTATTATGTTTATGTATATCAAATATGTTGAATTTACTTGTAAAATTCTGATATTCAAATAGATTAGTTTTCTCCTGTTGGAAATGCTAAAAATTGACCCTGAGTCAAAATTTGCATTTGCTTCCTTTCATGTAGAAGTTTTAGCAAAATAAAACAGGATCATAAAATTAACATTTTATTGTTCTTCAAAGATCTGTATTCACTTTGCTACTCTCACTGAATTAAATTACTGTTAGTTATTTGTTTACATAAGGAAAAGAAAAAGCCAGTAACCTGACTGAGTAAAATATGGATTATTTATAAGGTCCTTGGACTTTGTCTTATTTAAATGCCTATGAATTTGCTAGCTGACTTAATATCTTGTGCCTATGTGAGTTTGGGTAATCAACGATGTCTTTTTACACACAAATCTTCTAATAAATTTTTTTATAGTCTTTATTTTTCTATTTATTTTTTTTTTTAATTTTTTATTTTTTTTAATGCCTACAGCACCTGGTCTTCCTAGGTGGTCTCCCATCCAGGTACTAACCAGGCCTGACTCTGCTTAGCTTCCAAGATCAGACGAGATCCAGCATGTTCAGAGTGGCATGACTGTAGACAGAAAAATTTCATTTTTAGCATGAATATAAAATTACCCTATAGAACTTGTCTTGAATGACTAACTTCTCTTTAATACTGTCATTTTGCTTTATTGTGATTAAATTAAATTTCCTTGAACTGGCCTTAGAACCTTACCATCTTTTAATGTTCTTGTTCCAAATTCTGAATCAATTAATAAATTTTGGAACCCCATCCTTTCTCAAATAAATTGAAAAGAAGCTACATTAAATTTTATTCGCAACTTATTTTAATGGTTTTTAAGCAGGGACTCAGGATTGTGTGTTTGTGTTTTAAGTGAGAAAATCAGGAAAATATGCATAGGAAAACCAAAATGAAACCTGGAATGAAGTTAACAAGCAAACTGAGTGCTTAGAACATTTCACAACCAGGAAAACAGCCTTGGGTCTGGCTCTGAGCTTCCGAATAGCCTATGGAAAAAGAGGACATGACTAGTTATATGAGTCACAGTGTCCATAAGATAAATGCAGCCGGTTGCTTAGAAGCACAACTCTTCCTGCTACTAAAACCCAAGAAATTCCTCTTGTGGCTCTTCATGAAGGGCAACATCCTCAGCAGAAATAAAACCAGTTTCAAAGGGCACTTTCCTCTGGCATCTTACAGTGTTGGATGACAATAACAAGCCCAAAGTGAATCAAGCAGTTCTTCAAGAGACCGAGATTATGGGTCCCTGGTGCAACCCACAGACAAGGTTTAGAGTATCCAGAGAAATAGAGGACTTGCCTTTTTACCCAGTCCTCTGTAATAGTATGTATTTCAGTCAGAGTTTTGATAGGTTTTGAACAGCAGTGGATGTAAAGTTATATTCCCAGATAAGATCTAGACTGAGTAGAGAACAAAAGCTTTAACTTTACCTGGAGAGGTTTACCATGAAAAGAGCTGGAGACCCCTAAAGACTTCGGATTCACTCTAGCTTGAAGCCTTACAGTTCTGTATCTCAGAGACTTTTTTAAGGGCCTGTTATAACAGAACATCTGTTTTAAACAAAATAACTTTCAGATAAGACATTCAAATAAATTGTTTTTGAAATAGACCCCTATGTAACTAAATCGGTTTATTCCATAGGGTTAGTTTGAGCTATGAACCACTTAACATGTGCCAAAAATTAAGACTTCGGTTTCAGAAAATTTTATCTAAAGCTAATTTTCAATATAAATTTTTTTTTAATTTTGAGCTTAGAGCCATTATCTATCAAGACCACTCTTCTTGTTTATTAAAACCTCAATATCTGCATGCAGGAAAATGGTTTTCTCTCTGTACTCTCGGAAAGAAATATTTGACTATACTTTGTTCTCAGATGATCATAGTTTTGTCGACGTAGTTTCCCTTAGAATTTAAGGTTTACACAGGAACAACATTTTTTTCCCAAGCCAATATATTACATATACTCATCATCACAAAAGTAGTGAGAACATTTTATATTTTCAAATTTTTTCCATAGTAGTCAGTAAACACTTTTTCTTTCTGTTGAAACTACTTTGTAACCAAGTAAAGTTTAGACACAGGTAAAAGCACAGGCTTTGAACTATGTTCTTAAAACTAATACAACCAGATTATTTTTCTGTCTATTCAAAAGTAACTTACCTCCACATACTTTTTTTTTCTTTTTTTTTACCCCCTCTTTAGTTCCCCCCCCACACACACACACTCTCTTCCACCCTTGACCTATGGATGTTGCTGTTTCCCCTTGAGAATTGGATCTCTGAAGGCGGGCGTCCCCTCTCACATGCTCATGACATGCACCCAGGGCCTGGCACACCTGGCGCACTCAGGGGGCCTGGCGCACCCAGGGTATGGTCCATGGCTCCACCTGGGGCGCGAACCAAGGACCTTCTGCGTGTAAAGCAGACGTGCTAACCACTACACTATGGAGCCACCCCCATTACCTCCACATACTTAATGTTGCAGGAGTAGAATTGTGATGATCAATTGTGTGTTCAGATACCTTATACCTCACAAAACAAATGTTGAGATATAGTTTGCTAGCAATTGGAGATGTGTAAATTATTTCCAGGACTGTCTAATATTAATAATTTGCTATAAGGATTATTAAATGAATAATAGAGAAAAAAATGTAGTAGGTGAAAGGTAAAAATATCTAAAGTTGCTTGTTAGGTTAAAAAATTAATGACTATTGATATATATAATTCTTCTAGCTAAATGTAATTGAATTTTTATTCCTGTTGGGATAATCTTACATTTGTCATTGGGTCACGGGTTTTTGTGGAATTTTCTGTTTATTTCTTTTCTAATTAAATAAAAATTTTCAATTCAACGGCAGTTACAGAGTACCTACTATGTGCAAAATGTACTATGACCTGTGGGGAGGCAAAGATGAACAGGGCCCAGCTTCCTGTCTTGAAAAAATGAAGAACGTAGAATACCTGTGTATGAATTCTAGCTTACAGGTCAACCAGCAGTACTAGGAAGATAAGTGGTGATGCTAGAAGTAAAGTGCCACAGGACCTAAAAGGTGGAAGGTGGTCTGGGAGTGGGGTTGTCATGCAGTGGTAGGGCACAGGAGTTGGATGTTTCATTACTGGAAACTAAATTTTGCTTATGGGCTATAGTACTGAAACTACAACTTTACTGTGAAAGTGTTTTCCTTCTTCCCTAATTTAGCTGCTAAATATTACCAGGTAACTCTATCCTGTATTGAGAGCCTCGCATTTTTAAAAAGAAGTCTCTCTTTCCCTTTTTACTTCCTTTAAAACTTTGTATTCTTTCTTCCATGTTTTTCTCTTTCTTTTTCCATATATCTTCTCAGTCATATAGAATATGGAAGTTTGAATTCTAAAATTATCATTGGTCTTTGCTGAATGGCTTCTCCACTTTGGCACAATTCTATCCATCCTTCAAAGATATCCACCTCCCTAGAAAAACTTCCCAAACTCCAGGCTGAATTACTCTCTTCTTCCTCGCTGTGAGTACAGAAGATACAGTAATTTATAATGTGTCTCCAATACCGAGAGCTTTGTAAAGCCTTGACCTGTTTCCATTTAAATCTTTAGTACCTAACACAATATCTGGTGGCCAAATAGGTAAGTGTATGAGTGAACAAATAAATGAGCCAATGATTTTCCTTTGAGTAATAAGTACATTTCACCAAAGATTTTCTCTACATCTCAGGATATCAGATACAAAATAGGATACTTTTAATTCACAATGAAGGTTCTCCAAAAACTAACACTTCAGGTATAAAGCAGTGCTAAATGTAGTCTTAAGTAACAATAAGAGTTTTCATTTTGTTGTTTGTTTTTAACATTATGATAAAAAATATATAGTACAAGCTGTTGTAAGAAATATGACTTGAAATTAGAGTCAGATTTTCGACCACTCTTCTTTAAGCAAAGTAAGATGGTTAATAACAGTGAAGGAGTGAAGGAATAAGTTGGGGAAAGAGCTATATAGGTCAGCCAACCTGATAAAGGATACTCTAGTAAGACTACATTCTGCATCCATGGGGCAGTGTCTTTTTGAAGCTACAGCTGCCCACAATCCTGAGCAATCCCACAGACTGCTGTAGGGGAGGAATAACTTTTCCTCTGCCCTCTTACATTCTGTGCCTGGAGCCTTTGAAATAAACTGTTAAAAGATTAACAGGAGAAAATGCATATAAATTTAATTTCGTGATAATATTTTTATGTGGCTAGGGGATGAAGGCTTCATATAAAAGTGAAAACCCCAAAGGAAAAGTTAGACTTGGGAGACTTATATGTCATTTTAACAAACGGTTATTGATAAATTGAGGGGACGTGACTAGGCAAAGGAAAGAGGTTTGGGCACTTAAGAGCAGGATAGTGTAGGAAATGGACTAGGAAAATATGGGGAAAATTAATAGAAGATAAGAGTTATTTTAGTACAGTTTGTGCAGACTCATCTCAGCATAGACTCCTCATCTCCAGTGATAAGAATTCTCTCTTCTTTCAGGCACCAGAAGGACAACCATTTTTCACAAGAAATTTATGCCCCGTTTTTAGGCAGAAAGGAGGAGAGTAGAGAGCCCTTTCTGCATTTGCTGTTTCTCAGTTGCCTTCAGCGCAAAATACCAAATGCCATAGTGGCATATTCCCTTCTTTATCATCATCTGACTTTGGACTTGGCTATGGGATCTGTTTGATAGCGTACCTTTGGGGACAAGGGGTAGGGAATATATTGAAGATCGCTGCAATAACTAATGGGAGCTCGCACATCTAAGAACAAGTGACGGCACTTCTTAGACTGTGTTGCTAGAGTTAAAGGAGATAACAAAGCTGTGCTGGTGTATAGTAAGCATGCTGCATCAATTAGCTATTGTTGGGAGAAGAGCATTTGAGGTTGACTGTGATGCTCTGGAAATAGCCTTTAATGAATGAGGACTTACCTTTAGGAACTGTTGCCACGAGACCCAGGACCTGCATGTTCATCCTCCAGCCTCTGCTTGGGTAGAAGACCAGCATTTCCCAAAATGTAATGGGTGTTATTGACAGTGGACAGAGGTTCTGAATTTGGGTGCCTAACTTTCTCTTCTCACATTTCAGAGTTTCTTCACTAGTATTTTCACATAACACATGTTGGGAAAGGCTGGTCCATGTGTCAAATAGGATTTTCACCTGCTTTAGCTCTTGACAGCACAGCTAGGCAACTGGAAGATCTGATGCACATCTTCCAGATCACCCATTTTATGCCCCACTGTTGATTATATAATGAGACCTTATTTCTAGGAAACACACATTTGCAAAAGAATGCAGTGAGGAGAGCTTCCCGACTGAATCTCAGTGTGTGGCCTGATAGGCTAGGGCTTCTCTTTTTGTGTTAATTCATTTTGTTAAATATAGTTTATCACACTGGTGTGCCTTTTAATGCAAGGTGGACAATTTAAAATTTTTAGTAGGTAGTTAAAGAAGTTGGAACTTATTTAAGTTAGTCTGCCCTACATTAAAATAATTGTTAAATACTCATGTCGAACTTGCCATTTGTTTATTCTGGACAGGGCTTATCAGATCATTGAATTACAAGACTGAAGCCAAATACTTTCGTGCTCTGAGCATTTATGTATATTGAAAAGTCAGCCTTAGATTTAGGCCAAGAAGTATAAGTTTCATGCAACTCAGAATGAAAGTGTGTTGCAGATTTCTTATCCCTGAGGTTTTTTTGTGCTAAAATTAAGTAGCGGTGAGTAAAGCCCTTCATATTTTACCAGTTAGCCCTGGTATATACATAGTTATGGTCAGCATCCAGTTGCTGGAACCTTGGACCTAAGCGGTTAGATGAAGAATATCAAATTTCAAAAGAAAAAAATCCAGTGAGATATATTATTAGCAATGCAGTGCATTCTTCCCCTGCCCTTCTTGACACTCTGTAAGTATCCTGGCTCCTGTAAATGAAATGACTCAATTGCATTTCTTTTCCATGTCTTCTAACCAAGGCATGCTCTTAAGTATCCAGAAAGTATCACCACCTTTGAGAATCATTGGTATCCCAAGAGAATTTCCAAGAGCTAGGCCATCCGGTCAAGCAGGCAGTTTTGGCACAGGAGTTCAATGTACTGATCATAAACATGGAAGGTTACAAGGATAGCCTGTGGCCAGGTTCCCTGAGCCACAGTATGCCCTAAAGGGAGAGATGTAATATGCCCACAGGTAAAGACTCCTATCGCCAGTTCTATGGCAGAATGAGGAGAGTTTTATGTTAATCATCAGAGTTTATTTTAAGACTGCATTTTTTTAATTGACCTACCACGTATACTTTTCTTTTTTGTTTTGGCAGATAAATGCCCAGTGTTGTTCTATTATTATTTAGTCAGTATTAATATGGAAAAGTAGTATGATAAACAGTATCAGAATTTTTAAATGCAAATGTTTGCTCAATTTTCTTCAGCCTTAAAGTTTTCAAGTTCTTCAAAATAAAATTAAATCTTAACACACAAACATAACATGTTATAGAGATAAATAATGTAATGCATGGAAATATTTTGACCTACTTGGAAGAAAGACAAGTTATTTATATTGTAAATGCCCAAGCAAACAAACTTTGTTTTAACAAACTTTGTTTGGCACCCAGATCAAAAGAGCCATCCATTTAATATAGTGCCTGGTATTTCATGCCTCGTGCTACTTATGACATCCCAGGAGATACAGAAGTTAATTGCGTTTTTAAATTCATAGAATTTTAGACTTGACAAGACTTTAGATGTGTCTGTTCTCCATGAAAGGCAAAATTAAAGCTTTCCAAAGGGGCTATCAGATTTTGTCAGTAAATCCAGGGTTTTGATTAATGTGTTCATTTGCATGAACTTACATATAGAGTGCAGAATACTTTAACTCCGAGGAGGCAAAGTTAGCTAATGGGCTCCCTTGCCCTGGATTCAATCTAATATTCAGGAAGTGAGGGAATATAGACCCAGCTTATGCCTCGCTGTCCATTCAAAGCCAGGATGCTGAAGGGAAGTTCACCAAGATTTTGACCGAACTTTGCACCTGCGGCCTTTTTTATTTCCCTCCTGGTTTCTAGTTTTCTTGAGGATGTTACTATATACCTGAAATATTTTTATGTAGATTGTTTTTCCTTCTGAATAATCCAACAAATATTCTGTGGTTCATACATTCTAGGAAAGGGGAGGGAGAATTGCTTTGCATATTTTTTTCCACTATGTGAATTACCCTTAAGATTATATTGATCACAGCTAATGACTTACCTGTGTCCCCTGTCCTTCTTCCTTTCTTTCTCATTTATTCTTGCTGGTTACTAATGACAGGAGGAAAGAATAAGAGGCATTTTACTGGCTCCTTTGTAGCGGCACTGATAGGAAATTTTAATGATGAAATTTGAGTTTAATGATCAAGAGGAATTTCCATTGTTCATACTGTATTTTCCCCCGTAAAGTGAAAAATCCAGAATTAATTGAATATTCTACCATAGATAGATACTGTCCATAAATTTTAAATCATTTAAAGGTCACGTTTTACATTGACTAGTTCATACTATAACTTTAAACTAAAAATTTTTAAATTATATTCTATAACCTTTTAACCCTATTACATGATGAAAGCTTGAACTTGCTTTTTTGATACTGGGTCAAGCTCATTTCTAGTGTCGGATGTGTGTGTGGAGGGGAAGACGCCAGAAAATTCCATCCCTGCACACAGAGTAATAGTGATACTTTTAAAAGAAATATGGCCACTCCATAAGAAGAGGCTATGTAGATATGAGAACAGTCAATACTTGAGTATTATCTTTGTTTTTCCCCTCACAGGAGTAATTTGAAGGACTCCACAAATGAAGGACGTGTTCATCTTTTAGTCTAGGAGTATGTGAGGACAGGACTTTGAATCTTAGCTGCAGCCACCAACTCTCAGATTCCAACTTGCAGGGTACTGCACTATCTAAAGGGCCAAGTATAAAACCAAATAAGAGAGAAGCCAGGACTTCATCACTGCTTGATCAGTATGCCTTTCTGCAAAACAGCTAAACAGTGTTTTATACATGGCCTTTACTTTGTCTCTGTGTGACTTTTTCTTTTTATTTTAATTAGTTTCAAGTATACAGTACATTGGTTAGACATCTATATAGTTAGTAAAATTATCCCTCCAATTGCTCCCTCCCTCTCCTAACCCTCCACCTAGCCAGTGTATTAGTGCTAATTGTATTCCCTATGCCATGCTCCTCATCCCCGTGACCATCCATCAGCTACTAATTTGTACTTCTTTAACCCTTCACCCCATTCTCCCAGCCTCCCAAACCCCTCTCCCCTCTGGCCATCACCAAATTGTCCACTATATTTGTGAGTCTGTTTTTGATTAGTTTGTTCTTTTTATTCCTTAGATTCTGCATATAAGTGAAATCATACAGTGTTTATCTTTCTCTGTCTTACTTAAATACCTTCTAGGTCCATCAAAGCAATATCTTTTTCCATCCCCTTCCTTTTCATATGTACAGATATTGCTTTCTTATCCTTTCAGCCACTCTATCTTTTGGTTAGAGCACTTAATTCTTTTCCATTTGAGGTACTTGTTGCTAGGAATATAGTTATTACTATTCTTTAATCCTATTTTTGATACATGGTTTTTCTTCTTAAAGAAGTCCTTCCAACATTTCCTGTAATCTAGCTTGGTGGTGATAAATTCCTTTAACTTATTTTCATCGGGAAGCTCTTTATCTGTCCTTCAACTCTAAATGATAGCTTTACTGGATAAATTATTCTTCGTTGTAGATTCTGGGTCTAAATCTGTCGAATACTTTTTACCAAGCCCTTCTGTCCTGCATAGTTTCTTTTGAGAAGTCAGCTGCCAGTCTTATGGGTGTTCCCTTATAAGTAATTCTTTCTTTTTTTCTTGCTGCTTTTAATATTCTTTCTTTGTATTTAAACTTTGGCATTTTAATTATGATGTGTCTTGGTGTGGACCTCTTTGGATCCCTGATTTTTGGAATTCTCTGAGCTTCCTAGGGTTTTATATCCATTTCCTTTACCAAGTTAGGGAAGTTTTCCATCATTATTTCTTCAAACAGCTATTCAACATCTTGATTTTCTTCACTTACACCGATCAGATGAATATTTGGCGCCTGAATAGTGTCCCATATTCTCCTTAAATTATTTTTATATTTTATTCTGATTGAGTGTCCTGATTGACTGTCCTGTAGTCTAGGGCATTTGATCCTTTTCTTTATTCACTTTGTTTATTCCATTTAATATACTTCTCATCTCAGATAATGTGTTCTCCATTTCAGACTGATTCCCTGTTATAATTCCCATTTCCACTTCTATCTCTTTGTTAGAGTTCTCTACACTTCCCAAAAGTTCATTGAGCATCTTTATAACTAGTGTTTTGAACTCTGCATCTGTTAGATTACTTGACTCCATTATATCTAGATCTCTGTTCTGTTCTCTCATATGGTTTCTGCTTCTTTTTCTTCCCCTTTTGGCTACCTTTCCTTGTCTGTTTCTATATATGAAGCAAAGCTCCTAAGTCTCCCGGTCTTATTAGTGTGTAATTGTGAAGTAGGTGTCTAGTGGCACAGTCCTGAGAAGGGTTCAACTGATGCCACATTTAGCCCCTCCCCCTCTACCCCTCTGGGGCCACGTGTTAAGATTCAGCAAGCAATCCACAGATGCTGTGCTTATAGTTGCCTTAAAAGGCCACACCAGAAACCGAGGTCAGCTGCCTCCACCAGTGTGAGTCTCAGCAAGGCACACCTGACTCACTAAGGATACACCTGGATGTGACTTGGGTGAGGGCCGAGTTATGGGAGATGGGGTTTCAGGAAATCCTCTGGGTGGAGTGACCTCTGTTATCCAGTTTGATGACATCACTACTATGGCGGTGCTGTGTCTGCACACTGGAAAGTGGGGGGGCTCAACAGGGAACAATGGATACCTCTGGAACTTCTGTACCGAGTGATTCTCGCCTCGGCCCTTACTCCAACAATGTCTCCCTGTAAATCCCTGGTGCCCCCTGCGCGCAGCCTAATCAGCACTGGTGCTCAGAGCAAGCAGGTCCATCGCCACAAAAATCTGCTTGTGTACACAGCCCTTTTAAGAGAAGTCTGATGCTGCTGCTGCCACTACCACAACCTCCGTCTCACTCAGCCGCTTGGGACTGGGCAGTCCCGCATCCTCATCCCATCCTACCTTCTGCTGTTGCAGTGTGCTTTCTTGGATTTCTCCCTAGTTGTATGGCTTCTTCATCTTGATTCCAGGCACTTTTTCCTTGCTGCTGCTCATTGTTTCCATCACAACTTTGATTTGGTCACCAGAGGGATGAACAGAGCTTCTATCATATACGCCATTTTTTTTTCTCTATCCCATGGCCTTTACTTTGATAAATTGGTTTACACTTTGAAAAATCGCGTTTTCAACAAAATGTCAGTGACTGAGGATAGATCCAAGCAATAATTAGAAGTTCAATTTTGATGAATTGTAGGTTAAAGATCTTAAATGTTTTCAAGCATGAAAAAAGAAACTTAGAAATGCTCCTGAAATTTTCTCCAGAGCCTGAGGGGAGCATCTACTACAGGGTGCTTGTGCCTTTCTTTCTTTCCATTATTTTATTAGTTGGGTGGTTTTGTGCTTTTTTTCACCTGACTAATACTTTTTTAAAAAACCCCATAGAACCTTACCGAAAATCTGCAGTTACATAAAATCGTTTTTTAGGGCTTGGTGTTTTGAATATACTTTCTCTTGTTTGTACGTAATTTTCATGTATGTAATTTTAATAGATATTTACCATAATTTCTTTGACTGTTATTGCACATTTAGATTAGGACTTGAATCCCACAGAGGGGACTGGGTTGGGGATGAGCCTGAGTTCTAGAAGTAGGGCTTTTGGAAGATTGTGACCATGGAGAAAGAAATTCCTAGTGCACCTCCTTTGAGCCCTGGAAAGTTTTTTTTCTCTCTCTCTTTGCCGTTCTTTTACACTTACCTGTTCAAAACTACAACTGTGGATTTACACAGACGTCTGTCTTTCTGTAACTACACCTAGAGAAAAATCACCCAGTTTGGCAAGTTGGTGTCACCATACTGGATTACCAACCTAACTGGCCCTTCTCATCGGTGGGGAAGTTCTGGAGTCTGCTCATGCTCTCAGTTTCTGAAATGGTTGTTTTAAAACCCTCTTCACAAACAGCCAGTCCTCTTTACTCTTTGTTTTTCTCATAATTGTGTTTCCTGATACAAACCCCAGAAGCCATAACATAAAAGAACAAACTCAGTTGCCTTAGCTAATTCCACTGATTTTATTTTTAATTTTTTGACACATTTTTAAATACCTTGCTTCCTGTATTCTCATCCGATGCTATTTTGCCATTCTAAAATGTTAAATGTTTTTAAATTATTAAACTCTGCTTTTATTTCATTACTAATAAGGCTATGTAAGGCACTAATTTTCATCTGAGTATGGCTTTGAATACATTCCACAGATTTTACGCGTTATCTTTTTCATTATTTTAAAAACATTTTCTTATGTAATGAACTTTTTTTTAGGCCCAATTATTATTTTAGTGTTTTTCCAAAAATTTAGGGGTTTTTTTCTCTATGCACTTACTACAGTATAGCTAATAAGTATATGCTCTTGTTGTTCTTGCCAGAGTTACTGAGGACATCCTAACTGCTAAATTCACTGGGTCTTTTTTCAGCCTTTGTATTATCCTTTCCAGGAATTGTGACAATCTTATCTATTCTCTGCTTATAAAGTTTGCCTTCTTATCTCCTGTCTTTCCTGCTTCTACTCTGACCCCTCTGCCATCTCTTAATTATTAGTATTATTTCTCCAGGGCTCTATCTAAGGCTAGCTTCTCTTTTCATTTTACTGCTTTCCTGGAACAACCTCATCTGTCTGCACAGTTTTGCCTCACTCTTCCTTGTCAATAATTTTTAAATTTATTGCCAGCCTGGGCTTTCTCACCTGGGATTCAAAACCACATTTCTGGTAGCCCACAGGACATATCTACTTTGTTGTCCTGTTGTTGCCTCAGAATAACCTGTCTAAAAATAAACCTTTAGAACCTATTGTTTCTATCTACTAAAAACTTTATCCGTCCTTCCTCTTTCCCATGGCACTGCTTTAATTTAATTCCCTATCACATATCTCACTTGGCTGTATGTACTTATCAAAGTACGTTTCCTTTCCTAATCTCTACTCCCACAAATTGTACCTTTTCTGTTGCTGATGTTCATTGTGATATATTAGTAATTTTATTGTCACTAAGCACGTAAAAATTATTAAGAAGTAATAATTATAATATTTTAGAAAGGATAAATTCTAGTAATCAAAAGAATTATTGTTAACATGCTGTTATATGTCTTTGTAGTTTTTCTATACCTATATTTTCCATAATTGAGATTATCTTGAATATAAAGTTATATCCTTTATTTTAAAGAACTTTAGAGGTTATGGTTTGATTTATTTCAACATCTTTTACTAAAATAAATTCCAGAAAAATCAAAGACTTAAACATAAAAACAAAAGTTCTCAAGAATACATGGGTGAATGTTTTTTTATGATTCACAGCACAGAAATCTTTTGTACATATGGTGTATAACCCAGAAGCCATAACAGAAAAATTGATACACTTGACTACATAAAAACTGAACATTTCTGCATTACAAAAATACACAAACATCATAAACAAAGCCAAATGACAAACCAGGCAAAATATTGCAACTCTTCAAAAAAGGCTAGCTTCTTAAACACCTTCTTTGATAGGTCTTACAAATCAATCAAAAGGACAAATCACTGGGTTAAGAAAAGGCAAAGGATACAAAAGGCTTTAAACTTGTGAAAAGGTGTCAGTAGCATTGATCATAAGAAAAATGTAATTAAAAGTAAAATGAGATGCTGTTTTTCACCTGTTAGATTAGCAAAGATCAGAAAGTTTGATGACACATGTTGACCAAGGTGTTGAGAAACAGACATACTTATACATAGCTGGTGGATGCGTGGATTGGTACCTCTACAGAGAATTTTGGCAACATTATATCAAACTATAAATATACATATCCTTTGCCCTACCAATTCCATTTCTAAGAATCGATTCCACAAAACACATGCATGTGATGCTACAGTAAACAAGGATATCGATTACAGCATTATTTGTAATAGTAAGATTGGGAACAACCTACGTATTTGTTAACGAAGGACTGGCCAAACAACATAGTTCATCCATACAATGGAACACTATACAACCATTTATGCATCAGTTCCTTTTGTATCACTATGAAATAACTAAGATTCATTTTAATTGAAAAGTTAAATGTACACTGTGTTTAGAATGCTACCACTTGTGAAGTAAAAAATATACATACAGAGGTTTTAATATGAATCTAATTGTCTCGGAGACTACATTAGAAACTGCTAGCTCTGATTGTATCTAGAGAAGAACTAAAGGACAAGAGTGCGTTGTCTGAGGGACAGGAATGAGAGGTAGACGGATATTTCTCCTTATACCTCTTTATAAAAACTTTGGCTTTTGTACTTGTGACTTTAAACTTTTTCAAACATCTATTTTAAAAGCTATATAATATAATTGTGTAGCCACCTCTCTATTATTGAACAGTTAGGTTCTTTCTATTTGTAATGCTTACAAATAATTCTAAAATGAACATCTTTCTTTATATATTTCTGTATATATTTGAGGTTATATCTGTAGGGTCACCAAAAGTAGACTTGGTAGATAAAAGATTATGATCGTTATTATCTATTATTATGCTATTTTCCCAAAAGAAGTAACAGCTCATACTCCCACCAATAGGATGTTCGTGCCCCTTGCTTTAAAAAAAAAAAAATCTGCTAATTTAATGGACAGAAAGTTATACATTGTTTAAATGTGCATTTATTTTATTATGACTGAGACGGAACATTCATATATCTAGATCCATCTCTAAATTTAGTCACTCTTTATGCTCACTTGTTGGCTCTTGTTTCATGCCACTAACACATTCATTTATTGACTGTGGTCCTAATGTCTTTTTGCTTGATTTATTTATGCTATTTATATGCTAAAGATATTACTCTTTTGCCATATTTGTTTCTAACTGGATTAAGGACAAGTAAGAGTTAGCCAGGAAATCAAGCTGCACAGGATACTCCGTGGAAGGAGAGGGAAGCCTAAAGCAGAGAGAACTGAGAAAACTACAAGTCTTCCCACGTGGCTGGATTTGATGGTTCGTGTTGGAAGCAGTGCTTGATGAAGTGGGATTGATAAACAGAAGTATACTGTCCATGTTAATGCATTTGACCCTTATCCTGAAAATAATGGAATACCATTGGGGAATTGTAAACAGAGAAATATATAA
Organism: Pteropus medius; assembly: GCF_902729225.1. Classification (NCBI taxonomy): domain Eukaryota; kingdom Metazoa; phylum Chordata; class Mammalia; order Chiroptera; family Pteropodidae; genus Pteropus; species Pteropus medius. The sequence goes on from NW_024344241.1 coordinate 4,701,927, forward strand.
TCGGTTTTGTTTACAGCTGCCTCCAAAACTGAGAAGCTTGGGTCTCCAAAGTGAATTTTCTGATAGTAACTTCACTTCCTCACTACATAACCCTTCTCATTGGTCGCTGTCCTCCTTTTTAAAACAAACTCAGTTATTTCACTTACTCTTACTGCTTATGTCAATAGCTTTTTCCTTCATAAAACTCTCAGCCACTTTTCTTAAGACATGCTTGGCTCTGGAACTATTTGTAGAAACACTTGAAGCAGTGCTGAGAGATAAAATGATCTTTTAAGTCTTTGTGATGCCAGAGACAATTTTTTTTAATGCCTTTTCAAATGAATAACAACTTGGCTTATACCAAGTACTTAACAAAAACTGGATAGAGTTTATCAGCCTCTGGAGGAGACATAGCTTGAAGTTGAAAATCACAGACTGTAGTCAGCTGAGTTTTAAACCTAGCTCTGCCACTTATTGGATGTGAGGTCTTGGCTTAAATATTTTAAATATCTTTGGGTCATAGTTTCTGAGGATTAAATGATATAATGTATATCTAGTACTTAGCACAATACCCTCTGCATGCTACCTGTGCTATAAATCATAGATATTATTTTGTTATCCCTTTGGACCCTGAAAAAAGCACTACAAGTGACTGGAAAACAACCTTTTGTGGATTTTGAAAATAGAAATCCAAGGATATACCTATCTATATTCCATTCAATATCTGCTTCAAGTTCTTTCTTTATCTTAAAGTGTTTTTTCTCTGACCTTGGAGTTCAGGGCTTTATAAGTAAGTATCTTGGCATTATCCTCTGGTTGTTGAATCTCAGCGAGTTCTCAATTTTTTATAATCACTTCTGGGACATTGTCTTCCATTATAACTTTAATTACCTACTCAGTTCAGTTTGTTCATGTCTGTTATTCATAGGTTATATACCTTTGCTTGTTCTGAAGGTTAGTTAATTTTGTTAACATTTTTCTCATCAACTCATTTAATTTTTCTGTTTTAGATTTCATTTTATAGTTTGTCCTCTACTCTGGTTTATATAAGAGTTAATTTTAACTTGTTTCAACTATGTGTATAATTATTCTCTAGCATTGCAGTTTGTTTTATGGGATTTTTTTCCCTCTTGTTTTTCTTAAGTGGGCAAATGTAATATAATTTGTATGCTATTTATGTTTTGATTTTCTTTAACAGTTAACTTATTGAGGAATAATTTAGATACACTAAAATGCATCCAGTTTACGTATACAGTTTAATATTTTGACAAAGATATAGGCCTGTGAAAAACACCCCAATCGAGACAAGAACTGTTACATTACCCCAAAAAAGTCTCCTTAGCCCCATTGTATTTACTTCGAATGGCTTCTGTTTCCTCTTTCATCTCTTTATACATAGATTTCAGCCCCCACCTGTCTCTGCAGCCAATAACCTTGTTGATCTCCACTGTATTCCTAGCACCTCGCATAGTGCTTACATAATAGACATTCAATACATATTTCTTCAATGAATTCTCATGGCAGATTTTGTAATCATTATCTTTCAGAGGTTATTTCAGTTTTTGTGCTGCAAACCCTTTTCATTTCTGTTTCAGTTATCTATCGTTGTGTTCTTATTGATTATTGGTATTTTTCTTGATGGTCTTTTTTATATTGTCTATGACATTTTGATAGGTTAATTTATCCAGTTAATATTTATTGAGCACCATCTCTGAGCCAGGCAGGCACACATAAATAAAATGATATTATTTTTATTAAAAATTATGATAATTTAAGTTACCTAAAATTGGTGGCCTGTGTATGCACTGAGTGGTAAACAAGAAAGATAAAAGTTCCTACTGTGTGAGATTTGCATTCTAGGAGGAACTCAAATTCATAAGGAAGATTTCTTCTGTTCCTCACTCTGTTATCTACCTAGAGTAATAATGACTTTCAAATTGTCCTTGAGCTTTCTCTCTGTTCATCTTACTATCCATTTTATTATACTCTGCACACATAAACACACATAATCCGAAGGCTGTTGCATGAGAGTTAAGAGCATGAACCAAGATTTGGACTGAGAATTTGAGAAGTGAAAGATGATTCAGAATGGATATAGAAGGTTGAATCGGTACGATCTTATAATTGACTGAATATAAGTAATTAAGGGAAAAGAAGGAATTTAGGATGAATTTTCATATGTCTGACTGGACAGTTGGCCATATAAAGATGCTCCTACGTAGGAAGGGAATACTGGCCATTGGGAGCAAAGGGAAAGGAAGGTGGTAACTTGAGTTTTGAAAGTGTTCAGTGGGAGAAACTGTAGTGGGTATGGTGGGTACCTTTTGTTGGCAAGTCCAAAAGCAATTGGGTTCTATGAATGTAGAACTCAGAGGTGTAGGCTAGAGAAAGATTGGGTAGCCAGTGCTGTATAATATATGATAGTTGAAACCTTGGGCACAGGTGCAATTGCTGGAGGAGATTTTATTAAAAGAGATACATTATGGATCTCTAGAGAATACAACATATAATAGGCAGCAGAATAAGATTAGCCACAAAGACGACTAGGTAAAAATAAGCTAGTAGATTTAAAGAACAAGAGAAGAAACCAACTCGCTATGGAAATCTCCATTCATGAAGCAAATGTAGATACCTCAGTAAAAGACTGCAAACACTGTCATCTATCTCATTATAAAAATTATTTACTTTAAAAGATTTCATTAAAAATCACGGTAATTTAAATTACTTTAAATTGGTGGCCTGAATATGCACTGAGTGCCTTTTAGATATTAAGGCTTGATGAATCTTGAGAGTCAACCTCAGGTTGGTGGAGGAAAGTTGACCTCAAGAAGAGGGTGGGCAACAGCATTGTGGGAGACATACGTGTGGTTTTCTTAGGTAGCACAGCCTCATTGATGTGTAAGGCTAAACGGATGATCTGGAAGCAGCAGGAGAATCCATATTGGCACTACTGTCTCAGCCCTGTAGAATCTGGAGGCATGGCAGAATTCAGCAGCAGCTTCTTCGTGGCTGTGAAGGAATCACTGTCTCCAGACATATGGTGCATGTGAGTTAAGGCAAGTAGATGGAGGACAATTGCCTTTCAAGCAATTGAGGAAGGTTACCCCAAACAGGCCAATAAAAAAGATTGAGTGGTTTTGTTACTGGGATGCTTCACTTGGGATTGGGGAAAAGAGAAAAAGGCACAGATGTTTTTACAGGAAGAATAAGCAGAAAAACTAGCATTGGGGTAGTGACGAAGGATGACAGAAATGAGGGATAATACATCAGCTGGTTTCCAGACCACACCTTTTAGATACTAAAGCTAATGTGAGCCTCCAAGTGCTGGGGAAGCTGTGACTATTATAGCCTGCATGCAGCTGGCTGACAGTGGTTCTAGGAGAAAGCAAAGTAGGACTAGGACCTCAGATACTACAGAGCTTTCATTACCACCTGCTGTATTGCTTTGCTGCTGAAAATTGGAATGGTGAAAGAATCTCATGAAGGAGTTTGATCCTTGCAAGAGTGATAGGATAGCCAGTAGAATAACCTGTGGACACCTGGAGGTCTGATAGCAGAATGAAGGGCAAAGGTTGTGGTGGAGGAGAAAATCAAAGTGGAATCTCCTGCACAAGGAAACACTAAAACTCTGCAGTGCTCAGGAAGATGAAGAGCAGTGATTTTGTGAGCAGCACAGCTTTACTGAGTCTGTGAATGCCGTCTGCTTGCTCATAGTTTGTAGCTGTTGCTGTTTTGTTGCTCTTAATATGTTAATTTTTCATGCCTTAACTTCAAACAGCATCTGACTCACATTAGGATCATTCTAATGTAAGGCATTGTGTAGCAGCTGGCTGCCAGTTTCATTGCAGCATCTGCACATTTTTCTTTGAAATGTTCTTTCTCAGTAATACAGTCAAGAAGCTGATAGCCAGAATATGTTCAAAGATAAATGATTTACCTTAGTAGCAGTGAAAAAAAATGCAAATGATAAAAATCAGGGCAGGGGCAAGATTGAAATAATCGGTTGATGGCCCTCTCCTACAAAATGCGAAAATTCAGCCAGGTTTGTGACTACTGCCTTCACAAAATTATGATATATTTAGTTGTATGATTTGAAATAAATCATACAACTAAAAAATTATTTATGCAGTAGTAGTTTTATCCTTATGAACCAATGAAATCTCTGTTCTAAGGGCAAAGGAAAACACCTTGTGTTTTAGATGGTGGAAGAGAAGAAAGAATGAGAAAGAGAAGAGGGAACCATTACATCATTCACGTCAAAGGGGCATACAAAATTTGAACACCTTTGGATACCTTTAGACGTGTTTAATTTGAAAATCTAGAATTTAATTCCTTGAGATATGGACTTTGGAGATTTGGAGAGAACAAGAATACACAACAGAATATTTAGAACGTTGGACCTTGAGTTCAGTTGATATAAATTGTTGAGTATCTTAAGCTATTTTTTTTATTCATATCTCAATGTAGTTTAAATTTGTATTTCTTTTATGAGTGAAGCTGACTATACTTTCATCTTTATATACTATTTGTATATTATTTTCTGGGAATTGTCAGTTCATATAGCCTTTGCTTTTCTCTTGGATTATTGGTATTTTTCTTTTAATTTCTTGTGGCTCTCTAAATGTTAGAAGAATTATACATTTGTGATACGATTTTCAAAAATATATTTTCCCAGTTTATGTGTTTATTGGTTGCTTATAAAGTGGGTGTTTTTTGTTCAATTACAGTTGACATTTAATATTATATTCATTTCAGATGTACAGCATAGTGGTAGACATTTATATAACTTATAAAGTGATCCCCTTGATAAGTCTAGTACGTACCTAGCACCATACATAGTTATTAAAATATTATTGATTATATTCCCTATGCTGTACTTTACATCCCTGTGATCATTTTATAACTGCTAATTTGTACTTCTTAATCCCTTCACCTTTTTCACCCAGTCCCCCAACCTCCCTCCCATCTGGTAACCATCAAAATGCCCTTTGTATCTATGAGTTTGCTTCTGTTTTGTTCATTTATTTTGTTTTAGATTCCACATGTAAGTGAAAACATATGATATTTCTCTTTCTCTGATTCATTTCACTTAGCATAATACCCTCTAGGTCCATCCATTTCTTGCAAATGGTAAGATTTCATTTTTTATGGCTAAGTAATGTTTCATCATATATATGTACCACATCTTTTTCCATTCATCTATCAATGGATACTTAGGTTCTTTCCATATCATGGCTATTATAAATAATGCTGTAATTAACAGGGATATTTAAGTCTTTACAAGTTAGTGTTTTGGTTTCTTCAGATAAATACCCAGAAGGAATTCCTGGGTCCTTTGTGTCTTCTTATAGCCTTGCTTTAAAGTCTGTTTTGTCAGATATTAGTATTGTTACCCCATCTTTTTTTTTATTTCCATTTGCATGAAATATTTTTTTCCATCTCTTTATTTTCAGTCTGTGTGTGTCTTTCTATCTGAAGTGGGTGTTTTAAAGGCGACATACGTATGGGTCTTGTTTTCTTCTCCATTCAGCCACCATATGTCTTTTGATTAGAGTATTTAATCCATTTACATTTAAAGTAATTACTGATAGGTATGTAGTTATTGCCATTTTGTTATTCACATATATATTTTTCATCTTAAAGAAATCCCTTTAGCATTTCTTGCAGTACTGGTTTGGTGGTGGTGAACTCTATCTTAAGGTATTTTCTGATTGTCTGAAACTTTCGAAGAATTTAGGTTTTTGTATTCTAAGTCATACTCTGTTTCTCCTAGCTATTCTAGGCTAGTCACTAGCTTTTAGAAAAATGAATTTAGTGATAACTACTATTGCCCATTTTATTTTTCCAAAAAATGCCTGTGCAGCATCCTGAATCAAGAATTTAAATGTGGATGATCCCTTGGGGTTAATTTCTATTATAAAATCAATTCCACATGTTAAACAAAATATTAGATTTAAATTATGTTGTCCCCTCTCTGCTCCCATCACTACCAAAAAAGAAACTGTTTAGGTGGAGTGTGGGAATGTGAGAAAGAACAGTGATATTGTGTCATATAGATAACCATTATGCTTTGCAAGAAAGTACACCAGAAATTGCTTTTAGCTTGCCTATTTAAATCTTATTAAAGTAGTAGTTATATATGAAGAAAATTTATATTTATTATAGTCTATTAGTAAAATCCTCCATATGCCTTTATAAGTGAATGAGCCCCGGTTGCTATAAAGCATCTCCTCTTGAAAGCATTCCATTTCCAGTCATTGCCGCCCTAAAATTGATACCGAGCACCTAGAAGCTCCTCTACAAATATTTAATTTGGTTCACATATGATTAAGATGAAAGTCTCGGCAGTGGCTTATATCCCAAAAATACAAGTTCCTAAACTGTCTTCCTTTCTCCTTTATGATTCTTAATATTATAAGATTTCATTTTACTCTTGCTTTTAAAACAAAATTAGCCCTCTCTAAAATAAGGTTTCCCAGTAAATTGTATCCATCTCCCAATACCCACCCAACCCCCAGCTTCCAAGGAGGTTATATTCCCCTTCTCTCATTTCTTTGCCTCTATTTCCATTCTTCTATTTCTAAGTGTTACTAATAGTTTCACATGGATTTTTTAGCTGATGTTCAAAATTAAGAGCAGAGCAATCTAAGATGATACAAAGACTAGAGAAAAAAGTGTCTGATATGTCTGACTTGGGCTACTTCTCCTTAGTGCCTTATTTTCAATCTGGTGCAGACAGGGTGGGCCTGGAGGTCAAGGCTATGACTGTCTGAGTGTGGGAGTATATTAAGTTAATGACTCGTGACTCATCTATTGTGGATAATTATCCAGACCAGTCTACCCTCTATGTACACACTGCATTGTGACAGTGACATGAGGAGAGGCGAATACTAATTGCATTAAGGAATAGCAAGATAAAGAAGAACGGCTTTCATTTATTGTCTTTCTTTATACCAGGTCCTGTGCTAAATTCTAGAAACACATTGTAAAACTTAACCCTCCCTGAGAGGCAACCCTGAGAGACAGGATTGTGCCTGTTCAACAGACAAGGAAACATGGGGTTATATTAAGAAGCTTGCCCAAGTTTATACAAACAGTAGGAGCTGAAGAAAGAATTCAAACCCAAGCGTGTCTGATTTGAAAGGCTTGTCCTTGAACTGCTGTCCTAAACTGCATATAAATTTATGTAGGGGCAGGACAGTGTTATGATTGTGCATGTTTGTGCATATGTATGTCCTTAAAGATGGAGAAAAGCATAGTGGTGTAATCTCCATTCTGGACTGAAAAAGGATCCTGATGTGAATCCTTACATGTTACATTATACAAAAGGAAGAAACAGCCAAAATATGAGACAGGAATGGAAAGCTGACCCAAGTCCGGCATAGATCACTGTCTTGGTGCATGCATATGTGGTACATCATTTCACCTCTTAATTCTTGCTTCGTTTCTGTACATTATAGGTTCAGTTATCTATGTTAATGGAGAGAAGCCAGAGGTGAATAAATCTATAAAGAATCAGTTATCTAAGGAGCATTTCAGTAGCAGTTTACCGTGTATATGTGACTTATCTGGGGTAGATTTATATCCCTAAATATGTTTGCTTAGTCATCCCAGAATAGTATTGGATAGGCCTGTCCAGAAGCAAAGATCAAAGTGGATTATCCATTGGAGAATATTAGACAGTTAATTCCTAAGGAAACGCTTTTAAACTCATTTAAAAACGTAGCTTCAGAGACACTGACACCTTTCCTTTTTTTCTCTGAATTCAATTAGAACTTATGCTATCAGGAGGATAAGAGATGCCTTCAGAGAAAATAAGAATGTAAAAGATCCTGTAGAAATTCAGACTCTAGTGAATAAAGCCAAAAGAGACCTGGGAATGATTCGTCGACAGGTAAGATGGTTCAGTGATACATTGTTTTTCATTAAGAGCTTGACGCTTTGACACATCTCCTTTGATCAGACATCACTGCTTTTGGTGTTTATTATTTACACCACAGGATTATGAAACTCATATAGATGACCTATCGTATTATTGAATTCAAAGAGAACATAAAGGAAAATACCAGCTTTCCATAATTTCCAGGGAATATTCTTTAAGAAGCTTAATAAAGGTTGATGTTTTAAGTATGGGAAACTTCAAAAAAAATGTTTCTTTGTAAGATATTTACATTACACGTTTATACATGGACATATGTTAAAGAGTATAAATGTATTCTAGTTTTCCTAGTATTTTAAAATCATAATTTAAGATAAGGTTCTTTTCTTAAAGATACAGTCATTGGTGATTAACCTAATTTTGTTGCCAGATGCAAATGGTGTAAATAGTCACTTTGGGACTGATCCCATAAAGGACGCTGGAAGATATTTTTGTTGTCACCTTGTAGAAGTGCCAGAGATCACCTCGATTTGTGCCTGCCTATCTCTGTCTCATGAGGTAGAGCAGACCATCTGTGCACCTTGGTCTTCTGGGTACTGTAATATGTCCATCGTTCTACAAAATTAGTTAGAGAGCTAAAGGCTAAAGTAAAGTAGCCTGCTATTAATTGATTTTCTCACTCTCTAAAAACATTATACTTTTCACTATTTTTCTTTGATTTAGCAAGTCACATTATAAGTTCCATTTCTGCTTCTGTTCATTTTTCTCTCTTGTAGCAAATTTATTTCTAAAGTGCGAAGGGGAAGCCCCTTACCATTTTCCCTATTTCTGCTAGTGTTTTTGAAAGGACTTCTTTACGATCAGGATTGCCAGCTTTGCTGACATTATATCATATCATGATATATGACATATATTCTTCTTCATGCTTGACTCTAAACAGAATTAAAAAAAAAACAATATTAAAAACTGTAGTTTTCATTTTATGTCAAAATTAAAGATTTTATTCTATTGCCTACATAATGAAACAATCTCTTCTAGAATAACATTTTATTGCACAGCAAAGGAAACCATCAAACCAACAAAACAAAAGACAGCCTACTGAATGGATTAAGATATTTGCCAATGATACATCCAATAAGGGGTTAATATCCAAAATTTGTAAAGAACACCAAACAATCCAACTTAAAAATGGACAAAAGACCTGAATAGGCATTTCACCAGAGGACATACAGGTGGCCAGTGGACGTATGAAAAAGATACTCAAAGTCACTAATCAGAGAAATGCATATTAAAACCACAATGAGATACCACCTCACACCTATCAGAATGGCTATCATCGATAAATCAAAGAACAAGTGTTGGAGAATATGTGGAGAAAAGGGAACGAACCCTCATGCATCGTGAGTGGGATTGCAAATTGGTACAGCCACTATGGAAAACAATTTGGAAGTTCCTCAAAAAATTAAAAATATAACGACTTTATGACCCAACAATTTCACTTCTGGGAATTTATCCAAAGAAAACCGAAACACTAATCTGAGACGATGTATGCACCCCTGTGTTCACTGCAGCACTATTTACAATAGCCAAGATACAGAAGCAACCTAAATGCCCATCAATAGATGATTGGGTAAAGAAGAGATGGAATACTACCCAGCCATAAAATATAAATGAAATCTTACCATTTGAAACATTATGGATGGACCTAGAGGGTATTAAGCTAAGTGAAATGAGTCAGAAAGATAAATACCATATGATTTCACTTATATGTGGAATCTAAGGAATGAAATGAATGCACAAAACAAAAACAGACATATAGATACAGAGAACAAACTGGTGATTGCCAGATGGGAGAGGGGGTTGGGGAGCTGGGTGAAAAAGGTAAAGGGATTAAGAAGTGCAAATTGGTAGTTACAAAGTAGTCATGGGGTTGTAAAGTACAGCATGGGGAATACAGTCATTATTATTGTAATAGCTCTGTATGGCACCAGGTGAGTTTTAAAGTAATTGGGGGCATCACTTCATAAATCACAGAAATGTCTAACCACTGTGCTGTACACCTAAAACTAATATAAAAAAATATCAAATGTCAACTCTAATCGAAAACTAAAAATTAAAAAATAGAATATTTCAGATTCTGATAACCCTCTGAGTTGTATAGTTATCTAGCAATAGAATAACTTTGCCACATTCAGACAAGCGTAGGAAGTGATCTTTAATTAAGGGCATGAAAAGGTAATAAGATAGTCAGAAAAAAACTAATCGGCACATTCGCATATACTTTGATAGTGGCAGATAAATGAGTTGCCATTTTGAAAACTGGAACGACATTTTCCAGGCATCAGTGTTTGAATTTTATGGGATCCTTTAGTACTGGAACTTGGAAAAACAAGCATCCTGAGTCCTTATTTTGCATAAACTCAGAAAGATTTAATTTTTTGGCATTTTCCCATGTAAAAGTCGGCAAGCAGCTCCAAAACAGGCTGGTTTTATCTGTTAGTATAAAGTTGCTCAGAGTAGAAAATGCTTGGTAAAGAGTACCTGTCATTAAGCTATTCCACCATTTCTTATGTTGTATATTTGTCTGTGTCTTTGTTTGAAATGCTAAAACTACCCCCTCAAAAAAAAAAAAAAAGACTAGACTGGCTGTCATCAGACTTCCCCAGTGAATCCACTTAAAGCAAACTCAAATCACTGGAGCCTCAACATGTGCCAAGGCCTGGGTACCCTCCACGGTGTGCCAGGGCAAGTGCCTAGGGCTTCCATATTAACTGGTAGAGCAGCAGGTGATTATGTTATCCCTAAAGACCCTGCTCAGAAAAACCCTCACAAATGAAAGCATTCTCATTCCACCAGAAAATTAGTTAGCCAGTTATACATCAGCAACTGGGAAGTTTCTGTTCACTTCCCTTTTGGATCCAAGCATAACATTTACCATAGTTAGCTTATGAGATGAGTAGACTCCTAGCGCCACCTTACTCTAAGCTGGTATGAGCTGATGTTGGCCTGAAGGCCTAAAATAAAGTAGTGTCTATGTTTTCTTCACACTAGCCACTATAATACCTTTCTAATTTTCCTCTGTGACCCCCCCTCCCCCATGGTCTATTCTCTACTCATTGCCAGTGATCTTTTTTATAATGAAAATCAGAGCATTTTGCATCCTTGTTCAAAACCCTTCAGGGGCTTTGTAGCAAGCACCCTGACATTGAAATCTGCAGTCTTTGTGAAGTCCTCTAAGGCCTTCCATTGCTCTTGTCTCCCTCATGTTACATCAGTTACCTTCTTTATGTCCCCAGAATATTCCCAGCTTGTTCCCATCTCAGAGCCTTTGCACCTTCTGCCTCTCCCCAGACCTTGCCATAGCTTGATTCTGCTTTTCATTCAGACTTTTATTTAGATTTCACCTATCACACTGACCACACTATCTTAAATAACCTCCTTCCCTCTGTCACTCTTTCCTCTTACTCTGCTTTAGTTTTCATTACAGCACTCATCAGTACCAAAAATAACATTACTTGTTGCCTTGTCTGTTTTCTCCTCTTCTGTGAGGACAGAGATGTCACCTCTCATGGTCACTGCTGCCTGATACACATGAGCATGGGCTCTGGGGCCAGCCTGCCTGTGTTCAAATCCTGACTCAATCTGCTAACTGACCTTGAAGCAGATATTTAATTGCTCAATACCTAATGTAAAATGCAAATGAAAACAGGCCCAACTTCATGGGTTATAGTGAGGATCAAATAAGTTAACATATATGAAACCCTTAGAAGGATGCTGGCACATAGTAAACACTTGCTATTATTATTATTCAGAGTATCTAGAAGAGCCTACCTAGAGTTGGCTCTTAAGAATTATTTGTGGACTAAATGAATATATGAAGAGTTTGGCCCTGAGATCATACAGCACAGTCAAGGAGTCTGCGCCACCAAAATCATAGTATCTTGCTGGCCGCCCAGAACCTCTCTTCAAAGAGAATGAATCATGAAAGGAAAATGGAAATCTAATGAGGATCTTAAGACGTTACCCTCATGAGCTATAATATCCTTTATTATTAAGTCCTTCTTTCACTTGACTACTTGAACCCAGAAACCATTCACCAGGATGCACATCGATCTTAGCATTACTTTTCCACAGCTACCTTTGCAGCTGCCAGAGATGTACATTCATAAGGCAATACTCAAACTAAAATCCTCCAGCTGACTTTCCCCTCTCAACACTGTCCCTACTTCTCTGCTTTCTAGCCAGTTTTTAAAGTGAGTCTTGCTTTCTACAGATAAATCTTCAGTCAGGTCTGATGCTCATGACACAACTGTAAGCATGGTAAGATTTTGCAGTTCTTAAGTCTCTGAGCAAAGATTTTCTTCTGTTTTTGAAGTAGAGAAACCTAGGTGCAAGAAAGCTGGATGCCTTGTCCACAGTCACATGAGCAGATCTGAGCCCAGGTCATCTAATTCCATAGAGCAAACTCAGAAGTTTGAGGTCCTGAGTCAGAAGAAACTGAAGGATGAAAATATTCTTAAATCATCCCCCGGGTTTGTTCCCAAAATATTTAAGGACCACGTAAACCTAGCTCATCCTCTCTTCCGAGGTCAATTCTTCCTTTATATTCTTAATGCACAAAGTTAGTCTTCATTGTGGCAACCCTAAAGGATTCTAGATAGCATCAGCATTTATTAGCCTTTCATATCATTTCTAAGGATTACTCTGATTTCAAGAAGTGGCAGATTGTTTTTCCTCCATCATGAGCAAGTCAGACTCCTTATGTTCATTCTTTATAATTATGGCCCGCCGAATAGAAGCCTGACATGCACTCATTCTTTCTTTGACATTCTTGGACTAACTCTTTCTCTAAAATTATTATCCAGTCTATCAATCTCTAATCTCTTTCCAGCTATATGCATATCTTATATCCCATAACTAGCAGAGACATTCTTCCATCTTTCTTTAAACTCCCATTATTTCCATATAAAGTGGTTCTGTAAAGGCAGATTGACCCTGGCAGCTTCTGTGAGTTCCTCTCTCCTGCAAGCAAGTTCTGGACTAGCCCCCACTAAACCTAACTTCCCTATCTGCTTCCCAAGTAAGATCAGAAAAGTTGGAGAGGCCTGATGTGTATGTGCCTAATAGTGCCAGAAAGGATACACAGAAGCTGAGCTGTACGTAGGTTTGAGCAAACAGCTCTCAGACAGTCTGGGCAGCAAAGAAGTCCCTAAGGGCTTTCTATCTCAAACAATAAACTAAGACTCTTTGGGTATTTCATACCGGAAAATGAAGCAAGAAAGTCAGTCAGACTTTGCTTTGGTCTTTGTTTTTTCCATTTTGGTGTTCTGAAGATATTCCTTCTGATTCCTATTTATAAGGCATTAATTAGAATAACTGTCAGTTAATCACCCCAAGTTATTATAGCTCTGCAGTTTGTCATACCCCTTTGGATCATAAACAACCATAGCTTGCCTTATTTTGTATCAATACTTTCTGGGCTCTATAGTCTTGCTACTCAAAGGGTCTTCTAAAAAGCCTACAGCATCAGCATCACCTGGGGGCCTTCCTTTCACATGTAGTTCACAGAAATTTTGTGTTCATCAAAGAGAAAATATTTCCCAAGCATTGAGATAGAATTGTAATATCTGTTATTTACCTTGCTTAATGGCCACATGCCTATGAGAGAAAAGAAGAGAGTTGGAAATGGGAAACTCAAGAGCTACAGCAACAGAGTTGTTGCCAGATCTATATTTCTATATTTTGATGATTTCTTTGAAAGTGTGAATTAAGATTGTAACTTTAAGAGTATTCAGCTGAATCCTAAATGTGTAGCAACTTTTTCTTGAAACCTGGTGAAAATTAATATATCTGTGCAAAGTTTTAGGGTTTATTTATAGCTATGTAATGTACATTAGAGTGCATCCTATGAAGGCAACAACTTTCAGTTCTTCTAGTTTCTCATATAGGAGCAAACCTGGCTAACAAAAGTTGTTTCTCTCTCTCTCTCTCTCT
>NW_024344241.1:4715801-4756020 GCF_902729225.1 Pteropus medius
TGTGTATAAAAGTTGTTTTATAGGCCCTTTTCATAGGCAGGTAGCCTGGTACAACCATAATCTCTAGGAAAGGACTGACTATTCTGTATTGAGAGTTTCCCCACCACCTTAAATAAGCTGGTGGATTTAGCACTGAATTTAGATCCAAGTGTTTGGTTACCCTACCAGTGATGAGATATACATGTATCAAAGTAAGGAGTGACTCTAACAAAACAAGAGTTATCTGTTACTTAAGTATTTGGATGAAGAAATATATTATTACTATAGTATATAATTCTACAGTGAGAAGATAAAGTGAATATTTTCTAATTCTGAATAATGACAAAGTTTTAGAGTCATACCAATTTTGCCAGCAGCTTTTCAGTGATGACGATTTTATACCACATTGGCTGTCCTTAAGTTCTTGATTTTTTAGTGAAGCAATTCAAATAGTGAATGTATCAGACCAGAATTATGAACCTACAGCTGTAAGCAATTAAAGCAGACATTGTGTACAGCCATTAAAAGTTAGAAGAAAGGAGCTGATATTATAGGTACCATGCATTTTTGTTAACCTGAGTGTGTGTGTGTGAAGTGAAACATTTTCAATGTTTCTTAGCTTATACTTTATTTCATTTTTATAGATCAGTAAAAGCAAAATAATGAACCTGATTTATTGGCATTTTGGGTAGTGGTAGATGAGAGTCTCTGAAACCAGATTTTTTACTTTTATTTGCTATTTTATCATTTAGTCTTTAAATAACAATTCAAGAGAATTGTCCACCAGTAACTTTTTGAATGTGCCTGTCATGAAATGAGAAGCTGGTAAACAATGACTGTCTTTTGTCATGGCAGTCACTGCAGTATACGTTTCAGTGTCCTAAGCACTTCTTGAAACTTGAGTTAAAAGTGATATCTTACCCATAGTTCTCATCTTTTAGGAGAGATGTAGAATTGTAAATCCTTTGGGGGAAAAGTAATAGTTTACTCTGTAGCTCTTCTCATGTATATGTTTAGCTTAAGTACCGTTTTGATAGTTCGGGGGAATCTCTAAAATTTACTTGGCAGTTTTAATGTAGTAAAGGAAAGTCAGTCCCTATATTAAGAGCATTTAAAATACACGAAGAGGATTATACACTATTCACAATAGCCAAGAGATTGAAGCAACCTAAATTTCCACTGATGGATAAATTAAAGAAAATGTAGTATATACATACAATGGAATATTATTCATCCTTTAAAAGGAAGGAAATTCTGACATAGGCTACATATGAATAAACCTTGAAGATGTTATGCTGAGTGAAATAAGCCAGTCACAAAAAGACAGATACTGTATGATTTCACTTATGTGAGGTATTGAGAGTAGTCAAATTCATAGAGACAGAAAGTAGTATGATGGTTGTCAGGGGCTAGAGGAAGCAGGGAGAGAGTGAAATTGTTGTTTAATAGGTACAGAGTTTCAATTTTGTAAATCGAAAAAGTTATGCAGATTTGTTTTGAAACAATGTGAATGTACTTAGCACTGAACTGTACACTTAAAAATGGTTATGATGCTAATGAGATTTTTTCCACAATAATAAAAAAAAAAAATCTCCCTCCCCAGCAAAAAAGGAATTATATAGTCATCAATTTTTTTTTTCTTAATTGAGAAAAATAAAATTAAATACTTCCAACACTGGTGTTTGAGGGTGGGAGGCTCAAGTCATTCGAAACTTACCAGTAAAATCAAAGGATTATTACTGTGATTTCTAAGGCTATTTCCAGTTTAAAATTTCCATAATTCAACATTTCACATAAATATCTATCCCCTTTATTTGCAGAAACTTACTAATACATTTTCGAGTAAATTACTCTATGCTCAGCTTTCCTCGACCATTTTTCACTAAGATCTTAACTCTATCATTTAAGCTACAGATGAGCAAAGTTGTAAGCCATCTATGTTTTTATACCATCGTGAATTCCAAAAACTTCTCTTGGTCCAACCTTTCTGCTACAATGAAAGTCAGAAAATTGATTTTATTAATGTCACTAGCACCTCTGCTGTTCACTTTCTTCCTTTGTGTTAGGTGATATATCACTAGTACTAGCACATATCTCTGAACAGAACATTTTCTTTCACAGAAAATGAAATAGCAATTGAAAAGCAATAATGTCATAAGTGATAAGCAAAAGAAAGATTAAAATGCTTTCCTCAAGCCCCACCTTAATGTTAATGCTAGTTTCTCCCTAATTTGACTTCTCCCTGCTCCCTGACTGGCTTCTCAGCTACGTTAAACACAATCTACTAGATAAATCAAATACACTATATATTTTGCAATTCTGTGCCTACACTTTGTTTTCCAAAAC
Organism: Pteropus medius; assembly: GCF_902729225.1. Taxonomy (NCBI): domain Eukaryota; kingdom Metazoa; phylum Chordata; class Mammalia; order Chiroptera; family Pteropodidae; genus Pteropus; species Pteropus medius. Next base: position 4,718,127 of record NW_024344241.1, read on the forward strand.
TGTTACCAAGCATCCACTCTGTGCCATCTTTAATTATGAATTAACCTTATAAGTTTTTTGTAGGCAAGGTTGGGATGGAATTGTGAGGTCCATCAGAACCTGTAGAAGTTTTTTCTCACTTTCACTCTTTGGATTCAAATGCCCTTCTCCATTCTAGATCCCATCTATTACTCATTCATGTAATAGAATAGAAATATATAGTTTAAAAGTGTCTCTCAGTAGTACTTTCTTCTGTATATAGATCAACTAAGGTTAGATCAAAGGATCAGTCTACATATTTAAAAAATAATAAGGCAGTCAGAGGCAAAGAATATTTAAGTATTCTGTCTTAGACTCTAATAAAAATCCTCAGGAAATCAACGTGAATTTATATACGGTGACCAGATGGTCCCCTAAGTGAACCCTGTATTTGATATATGAATTATTTTCAATATAAATGAAAAATTCCTCAGCCCCTCTCAGAGTTTAAGAAAGCAGGGCAATGAGAAGGGTTGTTTAGTTTTATAGCTTGGTTTATGTATGACATTCATTTTTTTTCAGTGCATTCAGTATATAGTTCCTATACAGGTATAAAAAAGACTTCTTCGTATAAGAATTTAAACTAATTTTCTCACTCTGCTTTTTCTTGAAATTCCAGTAAATCCTCAAGTCTGGGGCAGTAGTATTCCCACAGTTGATATTCCTGTAGAAGAAATACCTCTCGATTGAAGACTGCCCATTAAATTTGCTTGATTCCTCCAAGGTCAATGTGTACAAAGCAAGATTCTATTTTCTTTCTAAAGAAAGCCTTTCTCACTTCTGTTTTTTTTCTTCTCTAATAATAGGTTATTTGCATATTTCCACGTTCAAAAGAGTTCATGAAGAAGGCACTAGTAATGCTATTTATGCAAAGCTTTTGCACAAGTTTCATTTGAGAATTTTTATTATTCTTCTCCCACCTGGTCTACTATAACTGTTCACTCTTTAATTCTTGAATTGTTTTTGTTGCTGAAGCATCTAAAGTGGAAGTAGATCTCATCAACTCTGGAAGAGAAAGTATATTGATCTCATAGGCAAGAAGTGGAAGTTCTAATCTCAGCTCTGATAATAACTTACTCTGTGATCTTGGGCAGGTTGTTTATTTGCCTTATTTACCACATCTATAAAGAAACAATTTTATTGATGAAGCTGGTGGTGTGATGGTGGTGGTGGTGATGTGTCTTTGTTGTCAGTGTGAGTTCATTGTGCTCTCTCAATGCACTGACACTACGTACTAAGCACTTGGAATGTGTTGTCTCAGTTTCTCCTAAGAGCAGCCTTATAAGAAAGATGCTATTATCTTTGCGTTAGATGAAAAAATTCAGACTTGGCGTATTTGAATAATTTTCCTGGACTGACAATTGGAAGAACGGTCGGCCCACATCTATTCTCACTTTTTAGCCAGTTCTTACAAGGATCAAACTATGGGTGGCCTTATATTGACAGTGAGTAAACAAGACTTTGGAGATGAAAGAAGGCAAGATGTGTATTTCTTTTTTCTAATTGTTCATTTAGAACTGTTATAGGAAGCTAACAGCTTACCTTCTAGAGGCTCCTGAATAGTTTATTTCTAGGATCTGGTCTCCTTTATCATTTCTCAAAAAACGCTCTCACTCTCTGCCTTCAAAAGAAAAAATAATACTAAAACCACAGTCTGAAAATGTTAAAGTTCAGCCTCCTTATTTAAGAAGTGTTTGCTCAGAATTTCTCTGTAGATCTGAAGGTTGCAGCTCCAATTGTGCTTTTCCTGACAAGTTATCGCTGAAGTGCCCTTCAGTGAAAACCTTTTGATTCCTTACTGCTTGGCTTGTCCTTTCAAGTGATCAAAGCTAATTCTAGTCATGCTTATGTAGAAGATCTTTTCCCAAGATGGCAAAGGAACAATGTCACATCTAAGAAGAGCAATAGAAGGGGCTCACCCCTGTTTATGTAAATTTGTGTTTTCTGTACAACATTCCCTAAGATGCAGGGAGATAGTGACCCCCATGCCCAGTGTGTGTATGAGAACATGTACTCATTTCCTGAGCATTTTTATATCTGCAGTTGGGTTTTTTTCCAATTTGATGGGTTTCCTCTGTGTATACATATGAAGAATAGTTTTATTGATAGTAATTATATATATATCTCTCAGTATAAAAAACTGTTGTTGTTTCACTCAGAGACATAGAAAGAGTGGTTGGTAAGAGAAGAGGTTTTGAGCAAGATATACCTAAATTTAAATCCTAATACTCAGTAGCTCTCTTTGGTCACGATATTTAATCTCTCTTAAAACATTATCATCATTCAATTTTTCTACTAAAGACAAAGGAATACTGTTCTTAAATTAACATTATTGTTGTACTTGTTGTGTGATATTTTTAAAATATCAGAACCAAATGGTTTGTCAGAAATTTTATCTTTTCCTCAATCCAGTAATTAAAGTGTCATTTTATGGATCAGTCAGTTGTAAATAATCAAAAAGCTCTAAAAATTCTCTAAGATGTGATACTATAATAATCTGTTTTATTAAATAATGTTAATATACAATTAAATCCATATTTTAAATATTTACCTTTTCTTCAAACATTTCTACTTCAAACAGCCTCAAAAGTACTTTCTTCTCCCCACCTATCTCACCTCCTTAATATAATGAAAAATAGCACCAACCCCAAGGTCACATGGATTCTCCTTCAAAGTCTATCACAGTAGATGATCAAATCACCAGAAAGTCCATGACACTTTATACCTCATTTATAAAAAGTAAGAAATTGAGTGCGTTGATTTCCAAGATCTCCAGTAGCACAAGAATTTTTTATGAATCTGCCATATTTAACAAACTTTTAACTTCCTTATTGAGATTGGACTGGGTTATTTCTGAATTTCACTAATAAGTGAGTATATTCCAGAATTGCCCACACAGAGATAGATATGCCATCGGAGCTCAATAAATGCTCAATCACTGAATGCTGGCCGGCCGAGGAGCCAGCAGAGGTGGGTTCTGCTCCCAACTCCAGTGCAGCTGACAGGCAATTCTCATATGCAGCTTCCTCCTGTAGATAAGGAGAGGGTCATGCCATGGCTCTCTAAGGTCCCTTTCACGCCTGACATTTTCTGATTCTGAAAATAATTGATAATGATTATTAGGTCCCAGAAACATACCTGTGAATGTTGGATTTTGACCAAGGGTGAGTTATGTCACTCACTAAATTGAGTTTAAAAAGCAAACTTGATTGCCCAGATCCCATAGACACTATGTTTTGTTGCACGTGGGAGAGTAACTGGGTTACATAATGCTGAGTTATGTAATGTTCATTCTTCATAGTCAGCCTCAGCAGGGGAACCAATTCGAGAAAAGCCTTTGGTGATACTTCATATAAGCTTTTAACACCCAGCGATGGCAGGAATGTTACATGAATTATGGTGACTTAAGCAGGCCTGTGAATCGGGGACAGAAGCTTGCCTTTCATATAAGTGACAGATTGTAGATCCTCAGTTACTAATGAGGTTTTCTTCACTGGGACTTAAAAAAACTGAGAAAGAGGAGCATAGGGAAGGGGAGACCTTAGAAAGAGAAAATATAAATTCAAAGTTCGTAGCTATTTCCAGCTATCTTTATAGCCTTTTGTGTTTTTCATATTAAAGTTGTTTTCTTACTGGAAATATTTTTTTAAGCTGAGCTCATTTTCTCCTACAAGACATTAGCCACTCTTTTATTTTATTCTAGACAATTTAAGGAACCATTAGGAACTCAGCTCACTCGTATCCGTTTCTGTATTATGTAGAACCTGTCCCATGGACAGTCATACTTTGTGTCCTGCCTTTGCAGCATTGCAGTTGCTTCGTGGCTGGACGCACCTGAGTCTCTCTTCAGCTGGATTGAAGGATCTTTGAGAGCTGGGCCTTCCATGTCCATTAGACCAGCACAGCACAAGGCATCCAGTGCAAGCCCAGTGAACTTTTTTCAGCCTCTGCCAGCTCCCCAGGGGAAGGCCTTTAATGCCCTTTCTCCCCTTTTCTTGCCTGCTGGCCCACCAAAGCACTGAAGTGTGACTGCAGCATTTACTACATGGCTTTGCAATAGCATGTTTGTATGTCATCTCTGCTCTTAGCCTCTGACCTTCCAGAGAGACAGGATGGTTTTCTTGTTCCCCGTGGTATTTCCAGTGCCTTGTAGATATCGATATAGTAAGCACTCCATTAATACTTAATAAAGGCAAGGTAGCTTCGTAGGAAGACACAGAAGGAAGAGTTGTAAACTGCAGCTCAGGACTGATTCTAGCCCAGGCTCTGCCTCTAACTGGTGGCATGAGCAGCAGACTTGGCCTTTCTGACCAGAAGTCTTGTAATGTGTAGATATTACCGCGTGTACTTGTTAGCATCCTTGTGAATACATGTGAGATAATGCTTTATATATTTTTTTCCACACATCTTTAAAAAATTTATGTGCTGAAATAATGGAGATGTGTCACAGTTTGATTGCACACCTGTAAAGGGGCAGAAACGGAGCTGCCACCAGTTTCTCTTTAAGGCAGTTCTGTTCTCCTATCTCATCCATGCTGACTTCTTTGAGAGGCTTTACTAATCTGCAGGCTCTTGGCATATGGTACTTGTTGTATTAGAGGTCTCACTTTGCTAAATGCTTTTCAGTAGTTTAGGTGGAACTGCGAAAACTACATTCCAAGTGACAGTTTATATAGGAAATATTTATCACATGCCGATAAAAGTATATCCACTGAGTCGACCTGGGAGGGCAAAAGGGAAATTTAGTCCCCATAATCTCACTTCCTTATTTTAAACATTCTCATCACATTGCAGACTGCTAGGCAATGAAATGAAAGAAAGGCTATAGGAAAATAAAAATAGCAGGTAGGGCAAGTTGCTCTTTGGAAGGCGAATGGGGGTTCCCAGACCCAGTTCCAACATGGAAGATAGGGATTCCCCACACCAACAAGCAATTCTTGGATGCCAGCAGGGTGTCCTAAGAATTCAACTGAATTCTGATTCTGTCAACCTAAAGATACAATTAGATTTCACAAGACTGCTCCCTCACCTCCTACACAAACACATTTCAGAAGCCAGCCAGAAGCCCAGGTTTCTGAACAACTGGCTACAGATTGGAGGCTGCATCGACTCCTTCCAACTCAGGATGCTAATCACAAGTTCAGGTTGCTTCTTACTGACTAGCTATAAATCAGATGTTCCCACAATGCCTTTCTTGGATTTGATTAATTTGCTAGAAAAGCTCACAGAACTCAGAAACGCGTTACTTACTAAGTCGCCAGTTTATTATAAAAGGACATCCACATGGAAGAGTTGCACAAGGCAAGGTGAATGAGAAGGGGCGGGAAGCTTCCGTGCCCTCTTCAGGTATTCCACTGTTTCTGCATCTCCTTGTGTTCACCCACCCTTAAGTTCTGCGAACCCTGACCTTTGTGTTTTTATGGAGACTTAATTACATCGTCTCAATGACTGATTAAATAAGTCGCCACTGACGGTCGTTTCAATCTCCAGCTCCTCTTTCTTCCTGGAGCTGGGGAAGGAGACTAGGGGACAGAAAGTTCCAACTCCCTAATCTTGTTGGCTCTAGGAGCAACCAGTCCCCGTCCTTAGGTGCTTCCAAAAATTCTCATTAACATAACAAAGGAGACGGCTTTATCACTCTCAACACTTAGGAAATTCGGAGGATGTTTCAAAGCTCTAAGTCAGAAATTGTGGAAGAAGAGAAAATATATATAAGACCAAAATATATTTGGTCTTAGTGACCAAATATATCTCACAAGTCTCAATGTTGCAGGAGTGAAAACTGAGCGTGCCTTAATTTGAATAAGTAAAGTTGACCTCAGATTCAGAAGATGGAAAGTTCAGAATCAGAAACCCTTAACAGGCCTAACAAGCAGAACAGACTATGCAGGTAGAAAGATCCGATTCCACAGTTGTCTTTTCATCCACACTCATTTATAGAACAGTGCCTGATCAACATGGTATGCCTTAGCAGAGCTTGGATGAAAGTTTCCTTAGATTTCTATAATACTCACCTCAGAGAATCTATTCCTGAGTATTATTGAGTGTCTACTAGAATGATATACCCAAGTAGGGGCAGAAGGGGCCAATAATGGTCTGTATTTGGAGAACTTGTTTTTTTTAATGACAGATAAAGAGCAGACCTCACATGTACATTCTAACAAATGCCTACACAGAGGTAGACAAGGAGTGAGACATGCACATGTGGTTTCTTAGTTTATTTGAGTTTTTTTATTCTTGTCTCCTTAAGGACAAGGACTGTGTTTATCCCCACACCTAACACAGTGCCGTACACACTGATGGTGCTTAGAAAATGTTGCCAAATGAATTATGCACTTTAATTTTGAAGAGCTGAATTACATATACTGAATTTCTTAGTAGTGGCTCAGTGTCACTCTATTTATAAAATAATTTTTATCAGCAAAGCAAAAAGTCTTACTTGAGCTAACAAAATTTTATTCATAACATGGAGCAATAATTAGAACCATACCCAATTGTAGTAGTTCTCTCTTTGGAGGCAAATGGTAGCCCTGGCATACATATGACCTTATGACAATCTGTGTCAAAGCCATGCTGGAAAGGCCCATTAAAGTCAGTCAGTCTTGGCCAAAGATTTGAACAAAAAAGATACTTCGCTGTGTTAGGCTGTGTGTTTCTTCCATTGCCTACATCTTCCTTTGGCAGCTTCTTGAGATGGAAGGTTCATATTCCTCATGTTTATATGTGAGAGAAATCAGCCTGTTCATAACAGGTGGAGAATCAAAGGCAAGTCCGGGAAACCAAGTACTGCATAATGAGTCAGGCTCCACTTGCCTCTCTGGTCAGGTCTCCAGAGCTTTATGGAATACAGGTGTTGTAAACATGAAGATCCTCAATATGATGTAACCTGCTCACCTTTACCTTATGGAAGAATTTTGTGTGAATTCAAACATGCCTGGAAATGTAGGAAGATCAAATGTGGTAATGTTCTTGCCAAGGTGCTTTGTTTAAACAAATCCATTCCATTATAAAAATTCAGATTACCAAGAAAATGTAGAGGTTTTTGAGCACCTGTGAACATGAATTCTGGTTATGGTTATTCACTGACTATGAAGACTAAAGGGGCTAACATTTCATTATCTCCTACAGTGTGTCCCGTGCTACAGGCATGGATCACATCATTTACAGCTACTCTGCAGTTTCCTCATTTTACAAGTGAGAAAGCTGAGGCTCCAAGGAATTAAGAAACCAGCTCAGAAAGGTTAAGGAGCTTGAGACTCCGTAGCCAGTATTGGTTGAAAACAGATCTGAGCAGAGGTCTTCATCACCATACCATGTTACCTCACAGTAAGAGCCTTTAATTGCATTTTAATAAAATGAAGTTTATAAAAATTTGATTTATACTTTTGTAGCTTTGGAAACCCCTTTCTCCCTAGAGCCAGTGAGTGCTCAAAGTCAAGGCGTGGGTCACTAGGGATGGCACCCACAGCCCTAGGACTCTTGAATTCCATGCCCTGGATCTTCAGGTGTACACAGAGAGAAATGAGGTGCAGCAAACCCCCACTCTCAGAGCTCTTTACTGCTGCCTGGGTCTGAAAGACAGTGTTTCCTCTATAGGCAACAAACAGCTACAGAGATGAGCCTGGAGGCCAGACCCACAGCTGAGCAGAAGGCTAACCAGTGAAATAACTCACTCAGAAGAATAGTCAGACCATCCACCTACTAGTTGATGGCCATATGAGGCTTTGGTGTGTTTCCTAGCCATTGTCAGGGATTTAAAGTTTTTGGCTGGATAGGGAAGAGCATGTGTACCTCTCCGTGCACTTGGACACACAGGACTTTTTAGGCATACAATACCAAGGTTTGCCAGATTCCTTGTACCCCTTCCTTGACAGTAAAAGGAAACTAAGTGAAGACTAGTGCATTTCATATCATATATCTATGTTTACTCATTTATTCACCTCAGATACTTTAAATCATACATGAGTGAAGTTTTCCACTACCTAAGCACTTTGCAATATTTGGAAAGAAATATTGCAACCAATCTCAAAGCAACTGTGATATGATTCCTCAAGGAAAAGAAATTTTTAATCTTAATTTTAAAATGTTTTGTGCCCGTATCTTGTAGTACACTTAGAATTTAGTTCAACTCAACTTTCTGTTTTAAACCTCATTACTGGGGAGGACCAAAGGCCACATGGCCTTTAGTGGGGTCTTAAAAGACAGGACTTTTACCTTATGCTGGTGGTTCTCAGCCTTGACTGCACATTAGAACACCCAAGATGCTTTTACAAATTCCTATGACCGGGCCCCTCAGACCAATGGAATTAGAGTCCCTGGGGGTGGGACTCAGGTATCAGTATGTTCACGGCTCCCCAGGTGATTACAGTGTGTAACCAAGGTTGTGAACCAGTATACTGAGCTAGGGAGGGCCCCTGAGTGGGCACCCTCACCTGTCACCCTGAACAAAGGGCATGTTCTCCAGAAGGTGGGTCCTGTGGGCAAGATGTCTTTGATTTTTGTGATTACTGATCTCTGGATATCTCTTAAGTTAAACCTTTTAGAATAAGTAATTTGTATTCTATTGTAATTTTACAGAGATAGACTCTCTTATAGATTAAACAGTGAAACTTATTACAACTGAACACTCATTGTGCTCACATCAAGAAAGATAGTGCACACTCCTGATGGTGCTCTTGAGGGTTGGGACTGGTGTTGCAACACAGTACTCTTGACAACCAAGTAGAATAACTAGGCTTAGTGCGAAAAGAAAGGCAGAGATATCTGCCCAGGAGTCTAGTCGTCATCTCAGGGAGAAGTTATTTTACATTCTCTTGTGGGTACTTTTTAGCGCACGTGAGGGTTTGCTGCCCATCCATCCAGCACTTCTAGAAGTCACAAAAACCCTGGCAAAAAGAATATCCGCAGTGTCCCATATCTTCATAGCAGGCCTTTTCCCAAGTCAGATTTCAACTGCAGGTAAAATATTCAAGAAGTCTTGCACCTTCTCTCCTTTCAGGGAGAATATATGGAAAGAAAAGATTACTAATAGATTAATAATAGCTATACATCAAGAAAGATATTTGTAAAATTTGTTCATCCCTTCAAGATGGTTGATATGAGTATGCTCTCTACTTTGGTCTGTTTTGAAACTATCTGCAGCCTTCGGCTGCACTGATTGTCCTCAGCATCCACTTTCAGATATATCTAAACTCCATTCTCTGTAGGTTGAGCACCAGTTCAAGCCCTTGCTGACTATACAGCCCTTGTAAGAGATGAGTATGGTTTGGCAGTGTAACCTGGATAGCCATGGGTTGATTCTGACCATGTGAAGCTCTGGATGAGAAACCCTGTCTTTCATTGTACATTGTGGCCCTCCCTGAGCTTTGATTGAAGAGGATGAGCATCTTGGATGGACAAAGGCAAAGTGCTTTGCCTTTCACAGTGCCTCATAGAGTTCTTTCACACAGTAGGTGTTGGTTGATTTTTTTTTTTTAACTCTAGCTTCTTCCATGCAAAAATTTAACTGCTGTCTCAAAAGCATACACCTCCTTATCACGAAGTCAGTCTTTTTTATGTCCTTATTCTTTACAGATTTGATGTAGTTCACTTCTTAAAACGTCATCGTTGGTCCTCTCTTTTCATGCAAACTCTATGCCCAGCAGATATTTGCATTTGGGTATTTTACCAACACTCGAAACCCATGGCCAAAATTTATTATCTTTCCTTCCTTTTAAACTGATTTTCCTTCACAAATTCCCAGTGCTTCCATTCTCTCAGTAACTCAGGCTGAAATCCGCATTGTCCCCTCTACAAAGAGAATGGAGCCTTGATTGTTTGTGCCATCCATTGAAAATAAATCTGAAACTCTTTTCATGTTTTCCAAAATAGGGTACCTGGGAATATTAGAATATGTTTTAAGATACTGCCCGAAAAACTGCCTTTTTAGGCTCTCGCTTGGTGTATGCTCTTCACTTATATGATCAGATCCAACCAGCTCAGGCATTTGGCACACTCTTTAGCCAGTTTAGTGTGTCATGTTCTTTGACTGCTCTGGAATAATTTCCTTTCCTGTCCTGAATCACCAGTAAGCATTCTGGTTTTTTTTCTGTGGGGATTTACTTGAGGTTCTGTTAGATATTCCTGTTGACTAGGTGCTCATCTGTTTAAATAATCTCACTTTAATGTGAAGCCACCCTTTGTTTCCTACAGCCTAATTTCCCTTGGCATTTATAGAGGTTAGATGTGTATTGATGGGCATTACTCTCCAACTGCCTGTGTCAAAGCACTGTGGGAGGCTTATCAATCTTGTGCTTTTTTAATTGACGTCAATAATGTGTTTGCATTTATCAATATTTCCTAATTGCTAAGTTATAACATTGGAACTTCTATAATAAATCATGCCCACGGTTATCTTCAGACATTAGGGCTTAAGGTTTTTGTCAATATTTTGATGTATTATAAATTGTTGTTATGAGGATTTTTTCCCTAGTAGAAAGGAGGAACTGTGCAGCAAGAGACAGAGAGAATTGAGTCAGTGTCACCAAATCATTCCAGTGAAAATAGAAGAAAGCTATTTCCCAGGCCAGTACAATACATTCCCATAAAGTTCAGTGTCACTGTCTAAATGAATGCTACTGTGTCTTCCCTAAGAGTGATGTGCTGTGCCAAGGCTCTTCTTGAGTAGTAGTTTCAACAGAAAGTTTGAACAGAAAGTTTGAACAGAAAGACGGTGAGGACTCCTCTGAAGAAGGAACTGTTATCAGCTCATTTTTCAGGAAAGGAAACTGAGGCTATGTGAGCCGAAGTTACTTGCACAAAGTCAAACAATGACTTTGCAATACTGGGACTCAAACCCAGGGCTGTTGGAGTCCATGGCTGGACTCCCTACCTTTCATGGACAAACTTGACCAAACCCAAAGGAGAAGGAGACCCAGGTGCTGAAGGACTGACTACACATCTGTTAAGTAATTGAAGTCTTTAGAATGTTTGGCTTGAAAAAGAGACGGAGATGGAAGGTCCAGGAAGTCAGTCCTCCTATACCTGAAGGACCATCACGTGAATAAGGGTTAGACATTGTCTCCTGTGCATCCAAACAGAAGTGAGGCCAGAGAGGTAGTGTTGTACAGTAGTTATGAGTACGGACCCAAAAGCCACACTGCTCCTAGCAAATCCAACCTCAGCCACTCACCATTCTACAGATTCAGATACAAGCTTTCATTCTAATAAGTACACGCATACCTTGGTTCATTGTCAGACCACTGCAGTACAGCGAGTCACATGAATTTTTTTGTCTCACAGTACATATAAAAGTTATGTTTATACTAGACTGTAGTCCATTAAGTGTGCAACGGCATTATATGTTTAAAAAAATGTACATGCCTTAATTTAAAACTGCTTTATGGGTAAAAAAAAAAAAAATGCTAATCATCATCTTGGCCTTCAGTGAGTCATAATGTTCTTGCTGATGGCAGGTCTTGCCTCAGTGTTGGCTGAAAATGCAGTGCCTGCGATGCACAGTAAAGAGAAGCACAGTCAAATGAGACCTGTGGTTGTGAGGCCGTGAGGGGTTCCCGTTATTTGTTGATAAGAAATACTTATGGCCACATCTTAGATTTTCAGTTCTGGGTAGAGTTGGAGTGTTTTATATTCGTAATCATTTCCTGCAGCTTCTCTTGTAATCCTTAGTACACAGTGAATGCTTCACCTCTCATAATTAATAACTCTCTCTTATTGTACTCCATAATGAAAATGCTGGTAAATATAGGATTATGGCCATTTTCAGGCTGGCATTTAGGGTTTGAATTTTCCCTGATCAGAGTTATATCAATTCAGTTGTTCTAAATTAACTTATTTAAAGTTTAGAAAACTGATTTTAAAATCTTAGACTGATTAATCCACAATATATCTTTCTCATTTTAGATCTTAAGGATATACCATAATAAGGGACCCTATATTTTGACTCTTGGGACTCTAACCTAGGAACATCCCCACAGAGGGAATGGCAAACTAGACATTTTTTAATCTTTATTTTTGTTGAGATGGAACATAATACCAGTACATTCTCAGCAGCCTTGACTGAGGAAAAGATTGAGATTTTGAGTTCACTAAATCAACAGCTGACCTTCTACCTTGCCATTAAAATAGGAATTTTAACTTACACTGTCTGTTTTATTCCCTCCGAGTACTCATTATGAACAGCTGAGACATGGCACAGTGGTTTCTAGCTGCATTATGTCCCAGGAAAGTCTGACCCCAAATGCTTCTATAGATATCAGAGGAAGATGACTAATTTAAAATGTTTTCTGGAATTAGATGTTTTCAGTTACATGAGAGATGGACCAGTTATCATACTGTGCTTGTGTGCATGTGTGTATTTGCATGCATATATTTAGGGAGGTTAAATAAATAACATTTCTATTAAATTTTTAGTGTCAGATCCTATTAGAGCCTTCACAGTCAATTGATTTCTCATTAATATAGTTCAGAACAGAGATGGTACTGCTATAGAATACCAAATGAATTTCCTTCTAAATGGGTTTTTCCTAAGCAGAAAATACATCTATGTATAAGAAGAGTATTTAGAAATCATAACTATTAAAAAATGTTGAGTATTCTCAGTTTGAACCAAACTGTTTTTTTAAAAAAAAAAAAAAACCTCAAGGAAATCAATTACTTTGGGTCTATTAAGGAATTTACTGTGACTCCAGTACTATCTCCTCTTTGTGCTTAGTATAATACTTTATTATCCCAAAATGAACTCAGAACTGACTCCAGGAAAATCTTATGAAAAAATAAAAGCGAAGAAGAATGTGATCCCTCTGTGTGAAATTTGAGGTAAATTAGAAAGCAGAAGACTGAACTCAATTCTGGTTCTGCCATTAAATCTCTAAAGGACTTTAGAAAAATAATGTAAATTCCGTTTTCATCTACAAGGTGAAGATGCCAATATCAGTCTACTTTTTTAGCCCAGGAAAAACATTCTTTGGGTCAGTTCCACTTCTGTTATTTAAAGAATTTATTGAACACAATAGTACTCTAATGAAAATGCCTAAATTTGGGGCAATAGTGATTAGTTTCATAGATTAAATTAAGCATGTATTGGTTTCTTAGACATGTAGTTTAGCCATCTTTGGGGCGGGGGGATTGTGTGTGTGCTTTTTGAACTCTTCGTAATTGTCATTGCTAACCATTGTAGACAAATTCAAAATCTCTTTAAGGAAAGTTGTGATCATCAACAGAATTGAGTTATAAATAGCACATGCTCTGCTCTGTCCAAAGTACCCCATGGAATCATGTAAAGCTTCATGGTCCCTAATGCCTAAGATTTTACAACTGACATAAATTCATGTCAAAAGATAGGGCCTGGGGGCTTGTTGGTCTTCAGACAGCTGTAATGGAGAGGGAGAAATTTTAAATCAAAAGATGTGCTTTCTAATCCTGGGTTGTAATCTTAGGCTAACCACTTAATTTCTCTGAAATGCAGTAAAAATTGATCTGTTGTGAAATTGAATTAAGATAATAATGTTTTATAATCTAAAAAGCAAGAGTCAGGTAATAATTATATATAATAGGGCACTGGAAAACTGCAAGAATTCTATAAATGATAATAGAACATTTATTGAGCACTTACTTTGTACCAAGCTCTATGCTAAATAATGTACATGCACTTTTCATTTAATCTTCCAACCAGTACTGTAAGATGAGGAAACTAAAGGTTAGAGTGGTTAATTAACATATCCACCATCATTCTAATAAGTAAGGGAGCCAGGATTCACACTCTGACTGCAAGCCTAAGGTCTTAAACACTCCTTGATATGATTATCATGATCATGTTAAAATGAAGAACAGAAAACACAGCCAACAATGTCCCTTCGATTTACAAGTTGGGTAACTTGGTCTTTTTTTTCATTCACATTTATTTGCTGGTATTTTTTTTTTTTTATCGAAATAATACATTCTCCAAATAAAAAACTTTAAAGGCAAAAATAAAGTTCTTTTCACCCTCTTCTCCTGACTCTAAATCTCATTTTCCACATTAAGATTCTCATGTGGCCTTCTACAAATTTCCTGTACATTTAGAGATAGTGCGTGTATGTCTACTCTTTTTTTAGCTCAGTGATATTACGCTATAAATACTCCTTTATAGCTTCTTTTTTCCTGCCTAACACAACCTGTCTTGTACATTTTCCCATGTCAGAACAAATAACCTTTCTCTTTTTAATGGCTCAGTAGTATTCCATAGTATGGCTATTTTGTAATTTAACCAACCCTTAATGGTGCACATTTACACTGATCCCAGCTTTTTTCCATTATGAGTAGTGCAGTTGTAGACATCCTGGTTCCTGTGTAGGATAAAGGCATAGAGGTAGACAAGCTAAGTCAAGGGTATAGGCATTGAAAATGTAGACCCAACATTACCACATTGCCCAGCAGTTTTGATCCCAGCAATCTTGTCTTTACCTTCACTCTTCAGTCCTGAGAATATTAGATGTTTTCATCTCTATCAATCCAGTTTGTAAAAGGTGGCATCTCTTTAGTTATGGGTCAAGTTGAAGATAGGTAATACATATTAACCTAAGTGATTCTATATTTATTCACTGTCTTATTTTTTGTCATATTTATCACAAATATATTTTCCCCATTTGTCATTTATTTTTTGACCTTGTCTATTTTTTTTAATGTGGAAGATTTTAATTTTTATGTAGTTATATTTTACTTTATTGCCTTTAAATTTTACATCATGCTAAATTCCCACTCCAAGATTACAAAAATTCTCTTGTATTTTCTTTTGGTGCTTTTATGAGTACTTTTTCATGTTTAATTTTTGATGCATTTAGAATTTATTTTGGTATTAAGAATGGAGGTAGAGGTTCAACTTAACTTTTTCCAAAATAACAAGCCCTTGTTCCAATACCAATTCATTGAATAAGTAGACTTTCATCTTAATCAAACTTACCAGGCCAGAAAAATCTTCAGTTCCCTCCACTTTACCTCATAAAGAAGCCACCATTGTTTTTACCAAAGTTACTGGTTCTGCTTTGCTCTCAGTTACCTCAATTTTCTCCTCTGGAACTCTGCTAATCCTGCTCTCCTAAACCCTCACCCTTCCCCTCTATACTGGCTCCACTGCATTCTCCTTAAAGCACATTCCATTCTTCCACATCCAGAAATACTTTGGCTTCTTTGCTTCTCGGTCAAGCTCCTGTCCAGCTCTTTTTCCTTCGCTTCTTGCACTCAAAAGCTTCACTTCCATGTAAACTGTATCCCAGCTGTACCGAAACAGTTCTTGCAAAGATAAGTGGATTCCTAATTGCCACAAACAACATGTATGCTTTCATCCAATTAGATGTCTCAGCAGCATCTGACCGCTCTGAGTGGCCACTCCTAGAGATCCTCTCAGCTTTTGGCATCTCACTCCTCACTCTTGCCTCCCCCTCCCACCAGTCCCGTCCCAGTCTCCTTTGCTGCCCCTCCTCCTCTGTCCCTCTAGAATAGAGCTGCCTCCATTTTCCATCAGCAGCCACTTTCTTTCCCTGTGATTGCATCTACCACCATAACTCGTCTGTCCCCTTGAGGATGACTCTTAAATCTGTCTTCAGTCTTTACATCTCACCTGACACAGACATGGAAACCACATAAGCCTTTGTTTAGATCTCAGCCTCTTGACTTACCAGCCATGTGATCCTTAGGAAGCTACTCACTGTCTGTCTATCAGCCTCCTTGTGGGTCTGTCTCTCCTACTAAACCCTGGGTTTCTTACTAGGTAGTATTGTTTTGTATTATATTTTATATTATATTAGATTTCACCTTATCAAGGGCCTGCTTTGTGTCAGGTATTGTACTGTGGACTTTATGTAGCTCATGTCTGACAAAGTAGACATATGTTTATATTCACTTTTTATTTTAACCCAGAGCTATTTGAAGCCAAAACCCTGTCTGTTGGTAAGTCTCCAGAAGCTTAGACTCTATCTGAAAAGCAAGCTGTGTTCTCCTGGGCAAACGCCCTTTTCAGCCATTTTAAATGCCTGTGTTCTTTCCCTCTGCCATGCTGCCTCCTGGGCTCAAGCTTTCCATCCCCACCACCACCCAATCCTGAGCTCGAGGCAGGCATTCAGTCATTGTTTAGTCACCCACACAGAGCTTCCCTCATTCATTCACTCATTTATTGAACAAATATTTATCCTTTGTGCCAGTCTTTCACCCATGTACTAGGAATTCATTGATGTTAAGACACACTCAGCCCTCGGGACAGGAGATGAAGAGAAAGAGAACATGTAGAAGTTAGCCAGGTGAAGGCAAGGTAATTAGTGATGAGAGGTACTGATCGTAGAGATAAACTTCAGAGATAAGCAGGAGCCAGAGACCTGTAGGACCTTGCATCCCATACTTGGGCTTTACCCTGAGGGAGGGGCCCTTCACAGTTTCATTGGAGTTGCAGCTTTCCTACTTCAGCTCCCTGCTTTTCTGCTGATATCCACACTCTTTATTTATTACCCTTTGGAAGCACCTTAAGAGCAAAGATTCTTTCTTTAATACTAGAACCCAGAATGATGACTTGATCCGCAGAAAGTGCTCAACAGGGTTTGGTGGGTGAATGAGTATAATGTTAGAATGCAGGGTATATGATCAAAAGAGTTTTCTTTTCCTTTAAAGGAATTGAACTCAAGTTATTTTTATCTTGTTTATTTTCTTTGGAGGACCAGACCCATTTTCCACCAGATGGTTTAAATTAGTTTATTAAAATGTTAATAAGATTGATCTTTATAAAATATAAGCAATTCCTTTTTCTTTCATAGGATTTTTAACAGCATCTCCACAGAGTAATGTCAAGCCTTAATAGGGTTGTGAACACCGATTTGTTTAATATCTGTTGCCTTCTAAAGGGGAAAAAAGAAAGTATAAGTTTTTTCTTTTAAGAGATAGCTCTTTTGAAGAAGAAGGGGAAACTATCCAGTTATAAGTTTGAGCCCATTTATTGTGAAATTCCATGCCACTCACCATTTGTATCCTACTTTAGATTTTTAGAATTTGTTTATCTTAAGACACAGCACCTATAACGTGGATATTTAAGAATATAAAAAATCATTTGTCTTCAATGCAGTCAAGTCTGAAGACAAGAAAATAGGTTAGATTACCCCCCTTAATTTCTTCCATAAATGCTTTTGCTACACAAGAAAATAAGACTTTTTATTATTCTTAGCAACTCAAACAGAGCTTTAAATAAGATCCAGGATTTCTTATTTAGTTGTCAGATTCTTTTTCATGCCTATTTTGTGTATTTCTAGTTACACAGCCAAAACACGAGAAATAGCTGTCTATACCACATACTTGTTTTGGATCTGAAGAGGGAAATGAAGAGAGTGAGAGTAGAGAGAAATGAGGTCTGATGTGAAACTCAGAAAAGGAGATTGTGTAGGTTTAGCAGTATCACTCAGTAGTAGGCTCATTCTCCAGAAATTTTTAACAACCGAGATCTCTATTATGTTCATATTTGTTGATCCCTTTTGGATGAGAAACCTTTGCTTCACTAAATAATAGTTCCAAGTATAGTAATAATAATAATAGCAGCAGCCATTTATTGTGTGTCTTATATGCCAGACACCATATAACCTGTTTTCACTAAGGTTAAAAAAGAGCGATGTATGCCACTCAAAGCTGCAGAATCCCACATTTAATTATTTAAGATTACAGTCCCAGCAGCAAGTGGAAAATGCTATACAAGGCTGAAAGCACAGGGAGCCTTTCCTTTATACATCATAGGAAGGGGTGGAAATTACAAAGCAGCATGTTTTATTTTCTCTCCTTTCTGTGGCCATTACCCATATGTTCTGGATTAGCCAGCTAGAGACCCGATTCCCAAATGGCTTTCTAAATAAATGCACATTAACTTTAGGTTAACGTTTCTCCACGTGGAGACTAAACCAGGGGAGAAAGGGCAGCGAAGAGAAGCCTTTCGTAGTGAAATAATATATGTGTACCAGGTACTCTCATTTAGAATCTAAGATTTATGCTTTCATTATACTCTCTACAACTATATGTGGCAACTGCTAAATTTGAAAAATAAAGCATACATGCAGACTAAATCTTTTTACAATAAAAATCTCTGTAACATAAAATATTTCCCACTCTTAGGTTATGGCTTCCTTGAAAATTGATGCATTTCATCTAAAGAATATAGAAGGTCCATTGATGTCAAGCAAATGTGATTTGACTAGTAATTTAAGTTACTGGTTACTGTACTCTATCACACTGGTTAAAACAGTGGTTCTAAACAGTGGTTCTTGAACAAGGTCGCATCTCAGAACCACCTCTGTAAAATACACATGCTCAAGCTTGTAGTTCTGAGCACTTGGACGCTCCTAGTTAAAGTCATGGGTCTAGACCACTAAATAGACATGCATGACATATCTCTAAAGGGTCTAGTGCCTTTTAATGTCCAAGGGACTTATGGCCATGGATAAGTTTATTCTCAATTTAATGATCCACTTGTTAATCTTATATATCCAATAATTGAAACTTTAAAATGAATCTTTACTAAGCATTTAAGCATTGATTAAAAGCTAAACTATATTTCCTTAACCAATTTAAAAAGCAGTTACTAATCTAAATATAGCTCTGCTTTCAAACTCTCCAAATACCTTAGAGTAGCTAAAAAATGCAAAAATAGTCATTACGAAACCAATGACTACACTTATATTTAAACTGAAAATATCAACACTGTTGGTTTAATTAAAGTCTTAATTACTTCTACACAACATCCCAGAATTTTAGAAATGTCACATTAATTAATACCTGTCTCAGTTTTAATAAGAGAAAAAGAATACCCGAGTTTACCAGTTCCTGGAATAGATTACCACCTGTTTCCCAGTCAGGCCACTGGTCACCAATCTGAGCTCCCTTTTTATGGGTAAAGTTCACATGTTATATTAATGCGATTTTGTTGGGGGGTCAGGGAGCCTTTGTTCATTAGGAATGCTTTTAGCAATAAAGGGACAAAGAGGATCCATGTGAAGGAAAGAAATGTTCTCTTGGAGACATACTGGGTCTAAGATGCTGGCATAATAACTTCTGGGTACATCCAACAAACAGTTGAAAATGCATACCTAGAGCTCAGAAGCCAATTAGGGCAGGAGACTCAAGTTTAGAAGTCGTCTGATTAGTGGTGAAACTCTAAGATAGAGCTGTGTTGCCTAGAGGGAGCACTCAAGTAGAGAGAAGAGGCAATAAAGAGTATTCAGAAGAGTTTCAAGGCATGATGTTTTCCTGTGTCTGTTACTTATAGAGCACTCAGCAGGAAGCCTTCTGGGAAGAGGTGGTCGAGGGCCATTTGTAATTCTGTGAATGATTTCAATGGGAGAGAACAGAATTCCCAGAGCAGCCTCGTGGTCCAGAGGCAGAGGCACAAAAGGTGGAAGAGAAGTTTGATAGCGAAAAACAGGGGAGAACAGAACTGTTTAAGAGTTTGAGGAATGGGTAGAAGAGTCTGTCTGGGATTGTTTTTGTTTTGGGTTTTTTGTTTGTTTTGTTTTGTCTTTTTGGATTTTTTAAAGATGTAAAGATTTTTGACTAAGGGGAAGGAGCCAATGCAAAAGAAATCATCAAAGATACAATAAAGAATAGGAAAAAAAACTTAATGGAGCAAGGTCCAAGAGCAACCAGGACAAAATGTGTTTTCCTAAAGGAATCTCAAATAGTGTTAGAGAAGGGAAGGAGAATAGAATAGATAAAAAGACATGTAGGACAATTCGGAGGCAAAGAAGAAATTGAAAAAGCTCACATTTTCTTCTTTCCTGCTTTGTCATTCATCTTTCAACCTGGTTTGTGTTGGGGGCTGTTTAAAAACTTGTAATTATGTAATCAAATATAGCAATAATTTATTTTACCTTTGTTTTTCTTGACATGAAAATTCATTCCTCTTACATGGTCCGTATCCTTTTAAAACATGTAAAGAGCAAAACTCTGTATGAAGTTTGGGTTATAGGATTGAGAAATGTAGCTTAAGAAAAGATTTGTTACAGCAGATGTAAAGAAAGTGAATGGATCCCATTAAGAATGGGTACAAGGATAACTGCAACAGGGATGACAAAGTTAAAGTTTAATCAACAAGTCCATTCAGTCCTGTTTTGCAGCATCCAGGAGCAGATAGGGAGAGTTTTGTGCCATCTCCCCAGGCGGGATTGGCAAGGAGAATGCAGCAGTAGAAGTCTTTTGAAGCAAGGTTTCCCATGTAAGCATCACTGCAGTGACTGGTCACCAGTCCCCAGCTGAGCAGATCAGCTATGAGGCTAAAAGGGGCAGGTGGACTATGAGAATGGGAAAGACCGATCAACTGTGGGACACACTGAGGAGGAAGAACAAGCTCAGGAATGACAGACTAAAAAAAAGCAGAAGGATGGGAGATTGAATGAAGGTCTGGGTCTTGGATATGGCAGTGAGATGCAAGCTGCAACATACATAAGGGTAGGTAGGTGATGTTAGGGAAGCAGTGAGAATCCTTAGATTTGAGGATAATGTGTATAATCCAGGATGTTTGCAAGGTTAGCAACATAGATGCTGAAAAGCATAAAAATGCTGGCAGAGAAATGAGTATACAGGAAAACTGAGCTAGGTAGCAAAATTATCAAAGGAAGGAAATCAGTAGATAACAGCTACAGGGTTGGAAGGAGGGTCAGGACTGCCACAGTGTACACCTGAACCCTGCCATACTTGGTAGCCCTGGAGAAGGTGGAGTAAGAAGGTGGTATAAATTTCAAAAGAATCCAGAGGTTTTATAAAAGCTCTAGGATTATAGGCTTTCTAGATTTCATCAGTAACCATCTCCTGGAAGATGCTAATATTCTCAGGTTAGCCCAGTAAGCAAATCTACTTACTTAAGTGAATCATCATTTGTGATTTTGTATTGACACTTAGCTTATTTATTTCTACCCGAGAAACATGAATGACAACATTTTAGTGGATTAATTATGTGTATGATGTCTCTAAGCCCAATTAGCTAAGAAGCAGAACTTTTATAATTAGCTATATAAAATTGAAGAAAAATTGGCTTATATTTTATATTCTCGACTCTTCTCAGTATTTTTTAGAATTTAAACTTGTCCTAAGCATGCTATCTGTTTAAAAGAAAAGAAGGAAAATATATATATTTGCCTCAATTTAATATTTGAGGCCTTAGAACTACCAATCGTAACTGTAAAAACAATAAAAATTTTATAGGAAAATAGAAGACCAAGAAAAGATTTAAGAAATATAAAGCTTTATTTTTCTTCCTTCCCTCCTTGAACTAATCATTAACTAAGTTTAAATAAGCTCTTCCTGAGAAGAAATGTCCCAATGACACCAAACAGGGTGAAGCAAACTATATGAGCTTCATGTTCATTTTTGTAACTCGAGTTTCTGAAAACATCCCCGTTGCAATATATGTCCCTTGGGTTCTATTCATTATCACCTCTGGGTGAAGCCAGGAATGGGGAGAGATGGATAAATTTCTCATTTTAACCACAATCATTGATTTTAAAGGTGACACTCCTTAGTACTAAGGCTGATGTCCTGGAGGAGTGAAATTAATGGTTTTTCTCTAATAGAGGTGAAATTTTAATGATTTTTTTCAATATTCTGTAACACTTTCATTGCTCCCTGAATAGATGCATTGTAAGATCTAAACACAAGCTGCTGCTAGTGGGAGACAATTTACTCTCCTTTTAACTTCCAAAAAAGGAAGAAGCCAGGAATATTCCCAAAGAATCTACTGTGGAAAACATCAGGTCTGATGATAGAGAGCTGAAGATAGGAGATGGCTTTCTCCAGTTCGTGTACTGCGTCACAGTTCTTTTCTCACAGAACCCTGGAGCTCAGGGCCAGAAGTGACGTAAATGATCACCAGGACGTTCCTCCTTGACCCCAGTTTACTCCAAGCCTTGGAATAGGTTCTTAAGTCTGTAGTTTCCGATATCCTTGTTCCACAGTAACCAGTACTGCCAGGAATCTGCCCATTATCTCCAGGACAACTTACTATTGAAAGCAACTCTGAAAGTAGGTGGTTCATTCCTTTAAGATATGCTTTTTATCAGATGAATTTCTTTTTTGCATATGTATTTAAACATGAGCCCTACACTCAGAAAATTGGTCCAGAGAAGGTGACATCCCATAAAATTTGCAAATGAAAAAAAGTTTAAAATAATGACGTATTATTGATCACTCTTGCATTCATTAACTGCTCTCTTCAATAACATAAGTTAGTGGAATTTCAAGCATGTTAATACAGTTATTGTTAATTTAAAGGGGAAGGATTGCAGTTTTAAACATTATATTTAACTCTTTAAAAATGTAGCATCTTTAATGCTGCTAGTTGTTATTATTCTAAGACTGATTCATGCCTCATGATTCATTAGCCCTACACATCTTGGGTACATAGCTGAAAATACTGCCACCCAGATTAGAGCCTTGGGCCAGATTAGAATCTTGCAGACAGAAGGTTCCAGTTCCTTGAGCAATGCCCAGAGCATAGCTCCATATACAGCATGTGTGACAGTGTTGATATGTTTAATTGCTGTGTTTGGTATTAACAAATGTGTAATGGCACAAAGCATAAGAAATTTCATTACATCTCTGGCAAATTCACATTGAAAGAAAGAAGGACAGATGGTTGAAAACAGCCATAAAATATTCTATTACATGTCAGCAAAAAATCATTAGACAGTAGTTAAAGAGATGTTATTAATGGATAAGATTCACTTGGGGAGTCATGTTTCTAGAATGCACATTAAAGCAAAGATATTTCTGGTGTTTTTAATGTAATCAGGGCCAAAGACAAACATGTCTTTCTATGTAATTAGCAAATAGATTTATTGACAGTAAGGAAGCTGCTATGCGGCCTGGCTCCACACAATTTGGGGAAATTACTATCTTTATCTTCTAACACCAAGGCATAACATAACTGCAGGTATAAGCCCTATAGGTCACTGAAATAATACCATATTATTTTATTGACATATTCTGGTGGATGAAGAAGGGACAAAATTATTATTTCTGAAAATCATCAAAAACCCATTTTTAAAAAGCCATACACAGCTAACTAATTTGTGAACTATGAATGAATAATTTCCCAAGTGCTTTAACATGTCCCTTTTGAATTAAAACAAACGTCAGCATTTTGACTTTGTGAGCATGAGAATGATTTTAGTGTATGTTTTATGTCTGTAGGACAAACAGCATACTGTCTATAAGGTACTGGAGAGTTTTTTAGGCCAGGTGCTATAATTTGGTGTGGTCCCCACTCCGCAGAGCTCATTGTTCAGCCCCGCAGGTCCAGAATGTCAGAATGACCAGACGATTAGAGCTTGGGAAGAGAGGCTTTCTCCTTAGGGCCTCTACTGTTGCTAAACAGGCTCGAGGCAGCTATGTGAATTTAGCATCAAAGCAAAAGGAATGAATGGACATGTTCATGACCTGAGATTGTTGTTCTTAGATAGTGCAGGGCTTCCT
This sequence comes from Pteropus medius, assembly GCF_902729225.1. Classification (NCBI taxonomy): domain Eukaryota; kingdom Metazoa; phylum Chordata; class Mammalia; order Chiroptera; family Pteropodidae; genus Pteropus; species Pteropus medius. The sequence continues at coordinate 4,741,608 of NW_024344241.1, forward strand.
CTCGCTCAAAGTGTTTGAAAATGCTCTTTTCTCAGCTCTTTCTTTTTCTGGGCTTTTGAAAATTGCAGCTCTTCAGATGGTGCTCTTTACACAGGAACAGCTCTTTACACATGTGTTTCAGCATGCTTTCCCATCATGTCAAAGTGCATGGGTTTGCAGCACATTTTCACTTTTTACCTTTTAAATCAGATGCCAACCTATGGCTTCCAGGTAAGCCGTAATCACTTAGTGTGTCTCCAGAGCCCATTTTGGGTATGGGCAAGAGTTCCTTTATGCAGCCCATGATGCTCATTGTGTGTGGACTCAGGAGTTCCTTTTCTGAAGTATGCAGCCTGGAGCTACAAATATAGACTACAGTCCTGTCAGCGTCCCCACAATGTGGTATGGGTGTTGCTGTAGGTTTATGGACTCTATTCCAACGGAGTGGTGATTTACAGTGTTCTGTACCAGAAACTGATTACCTCTGAGTAGGTTTTCCCCTCATTCATAACTCTTTCCTTATCCCTTCAACCAAAAAATAATAATAATAAACAATTTAAACATAATATATAAATCTGCCATGTTTGATAAAAATGGGGCGAAATCTCAGCACCTATCATGTCAGTGGCATAAAATCCCCACAGTTTGCTCTATTGGAGTTTCCACCACAGAAAAGAGTTGGTTTGTCATCACTTTGGAGTCTTAAAATGTTGATATACTTGGTTAACAAGCATCAGCAAAATGGTAACAACTGATATTGATTCTTATATCATGGCTGTGGGAAGTTTAAATTTCTAGATTTATTCCTAATTATAAAAATAAGTCTTGGCCCTCTTTTAACACTCATTGTCGCCCCCCACCCCACCCATCCCTATCATTCATTTTTGGCATTGGTGTAGCTGACAAGAGGTATAAACTATGCACTGGAATAAGTCTTCGAAGTGCTAGATGCCAAACAGCTTTAGTGATTCATACTTGTAATCACAGAAATTGAAGAGATGGAGGGCTGTCATGAAGGCAGTGTTTTAGTGTTTTGCCTGAGAAGGAGAGAGGATAAGAGCTAGAGATGGATATAATGTCGATGAATAATTAGGGATTTTGTTGGCATTGGCAGTGTTGGTACAAGGTACGTATTGCTTTTTGTTACTTGTGTAATTCATAGTTGTTGGAATTTTTGAGGGGAGAAAAATTCATAGTTCTTCTATCATGAAACATTATTATTTTCATGTGTAGTCTTCTAGAATGTTACTTCTGCAAGTAGACACACAGAAATGTATACTTTCATTAATTGGAATCCTACTAATCATTTGTAACTTAACTTTATGATTTCCTAAATAAAATTAACACACTTTCGAGGCATTAAAAATATTCATGCATCATTTTCAGGTGGACACATAGGGTGCCACTGAGTGTATCACCATCATCTATTTCCCCGGTCCCCTATTCTCTGACCTTTAGATCACTTCCAGTGTTTGCTACTTTAAACAATGCTCTGATGAACATCCTCATGAGTAGTATATCTTTTTTCATTTAGCTAGCTATTCATTTAGGGTAAATTACTGGAAAAAAGACTTGATAGGTCAAAATTTATGCCCAACATAAAGAGATTTATACATGCCCAATTGGGAGGAGAGAGTGTTCGTGTTTGTTTTTAATATTTTACTACTGTGTTCCTCCTGTGCTGTAAGATTAGATGTAATGTAGTTTATTCAGATGGCCATATTTAAAAGGAATAAGTTGAGAAAAGTAGTTTATACCTAATTATTTATTAATTATTATTTATACCCAATTTCTTTTGGGATCACAGACCCTTTGTAAATCTAAGCTTTAGATACTCCTCTTGAAAATTTCATGTATGTATATATATAATGCCAACTCTTAAACCTAATCCATGGCCTCCAGCTAAGACTTTGGCTTACAGCTACTCCCTAGTTTTTTAGTTTTTGTTTTTAATAATTATCACTTTCATACCAGTTAAGAATGAAGTTAAATTATTGTTTCTGTTCCAGTCTAGTAAATATTTTATACTCCTGTATACATGCTCTTTTTAATATTAGACAGTTACAATATAGTGTTGAAACTGAGAGTGAAAATCAGTCTGCAAAAAGACAGAATGCCACTACTACTCTAGGCTTAAATATGACAGTGAATTACCAAAGATTTATTCGAGCTCTTTGGGTGAGACCACATTGTAAATATATAAGATGTGATTTCACATACTTCACTTAACCTCATCTGTTCATGCATTTTTCCTGCTTGAGGATTTATCTAATTGAATGTCTCATTGTCCCATTTGGTGTGACCAAAGCCAAACATAAAAATTTTCTAAACATGCTCCTCCCTCCTTTGCATCCCTGAAAAAAGCGTCTGTCCGTTATTTTTATGATCTATCTCCCAGATCATAATATGGTTGAGCTTTTTAGATTCACCTTTAGTCCTCCTTGCCCAATGTCTTACAGTAATCGAGTTCATGGGGAATTACAACAATAAAAGGAAGCCATTAGTGTGTGTGTGTGTGTGTGTGTGTGTGTGTGTGTGTGTGTGTGTGTCTGTAGCGTCGCGCCGATCGCGTCATAGGGTGGGGGGAGCGATGGCACATCCCAAGTTCTGGCTTAGTTCCAGTCTAAGTCTGAAGGCCTGTAAACCAAGATAGCCAATAGTTTTAATTACAGCCCAAAGGCCAGCAGGCTCAAGACCTAGGAAGAGCCTTTGTGTCAGTTTGAGTCTAAAAGCAGGGGCGGGGAAAACCGATGTTCTTTTAAGGTCATTAGGCAGGAAGAATTCTCTCTTACTCAGGGAAGGGTCAGGATTTTTGTTCTGTTCAGGCCTTCAGCTGACTGGATGAGGCCAACCCGCATTATGGAGGACAATCTGCTTTTCTTAGTCTACCAGTTTAAATGTTAGTGTTTTCCAAAAACACTCTCACAGAAACACCCAGAATAATCTTTGACCAAATATATGGATACCCTGTGGCCCAGTCAAGTAGACATATGAAATTAACCATCATACCCAACATGTCTACTTATTAATTGGTCCCCATCTCCTGTTTATTCTTCCTGACTTGTGTCTCTTTATATCTCCTCTTCTTTCCATCTCCAGCTCTACCTGCTTAGTTCAGAATCTTGTCTTAATCCAAGACTGTTGCAGTAATCTCCCACTTGATATTCTTACCTTTATCAAGTGATTCTCAAGCTTTTTACCACTAGTACCCATTTTACTATTTTTTTCTTATGAATCCCAGGTTCTGAGAGAATTTTGTCTATCAAGCCAGCTGTTTTGCCACTTCTAGTAATCAAAAACATTTATAGTTGTCAGTAATAATAAGTAGCATTTTGGGGGTGTTTACCATATACCAGGCACTATTCTGGCCTTTATATAATTGACTTTATTTATATAAATTACCTCTCTATAATGCAGATACTATTCCATTCTCACTTTATGATAAGGAAACCCAAGCCTAGGGGGCTATGTAAGTAGCCCAATGTTGCACAGCTAATAAAACAGCAGAGGCAGGATTCCAGTCCAGGAACTATGAATGCAGAGCCCCTGGCCTTTACCCCACAGATACAGATTCTAGTTCAGTGCTGTGAACAATATGGAACAGTTTGTGTGTCATCTCCACAAGTCTGTAGAATTCCAAATAAAACCAAAAAGATCAACAGTTACACTCAGTTGTTCCACTTTATCGTGGATCACTGTGTTATTTCCATTAGGCATTGTAGAGAAACAGTGGAAACTCCTGCTTTCAAATGAAGAGGATGTGATGTTGGCCTTTACCTTACCCCTTTCTCAGATCCGGAAACCTTTGGCATTGAAATCTTCCAGGTGGGAATTGTGTAATCTCTTCTCCCTTCAGCCTACACTGTATATCGCAAGCAAATGGACCTTTTAAGATTCTGCTTCATGAGCGTATTGAATCCCTTAAAGTTCAGCTCCTTCGTTCTGCTCAGTTGTTGTTTGCCAGTCCTCCCAGCCGTGACCCTGGGCTCTGGTCATGTTTGTTCCTTGTCTCTGAATATGTCCCTCCACAGCACCTTTTCTGGCCATTCCTTTAAAGCTTATTTCTCTCAAAGCTACAAATTAGTCTTGGTCTTGGAACTTTCCATCTCACTCTGGTCATCATCTCTCCCTCCCCCAAACCTAACAGAAGTCACACAACAGATGCAGAGTGCAGGATGATTACCAATTTTTTTCCTGTGCGCTTACAAAATAGTGAGAGAAACGATTAAAAGGCAAGCAAATAAATTAGCATATAATTATAAATTGTGGATTGCAACCCTAGACAGGAAGTGCTTTCAAAGTTGAAAAAGAGGTTTTAATTTACAGTGAAAATATGTATGATGTATAGGTGTGAAAATATGTATGTATTCTACATATAGTTGATCCTCATTATTTGCATATTCCATATTTGTGAATACATCTACTCAGTACTCACACTTTTACCCTGGATAGTTATCTATTCAGTTCTATTTAGTTGTACCATTGGCTTTACCATTAAAGTCCCAGTGTAATTCTGCATTTCTAAAGGGATACCTGCTTCAGGATGCTCTCATGTGCCCTGACAAGTTTTGCTCATGCCTTTTGCTGTTTGTGGCAGTTGGTTCCCTGTATTCTTATTACAAACTGACAGTTTTACCTCCTTTGAATTCCAAATTGATCAGATCTGACTGCTGTCATATAAGTGAAAAGATTTACTGTTCAAGTAAGAGAAAGACAAAAATACAATATAAAACAGAAAAAATAATAATAATAACCCATATCTATTTTACCTTGTTTGGCCAGTTGTTAATATTTGCCACATTTGCTCACTCTCACTCATCTCACACTCTCTTGCTCTCCTCCCTCTCTTTATCACTATCACTGTCACTCTGTATATTTTTCCTGAACCATTTGAATGTAAGTTGTACACATAATGACACTTTACCCCTAAGTTTTTCAGTATGTATCTTCTAAGAACAAGGAGATTCTCTTACATAGCCACAATACCAATATTGCATCCAAGTATTGTGATGCAGTAATATTATCAATTGGTGTAAATTCAATAAAAATTAATCTATATTCCCCTTCATACTCCTCTCTCTCCCCTCTCCCATCCAGGATGCAATAAAGAGTCAACCCACTGGTTGTCATGTTTCTTTTGTCTCCTTAAATCTGGGTCACCATCACCTCTGTCACCACTACCCGTCCTTGCCTTTTTTTTCTCTTTTATGACATTTCAGTTTTGCAGAGTCCAAGCCAACTGTCTTGGATAATGTCCTGCAATCTGTACTTGTCTCCTTGCTCTCATAGTTTTAATTCAGATGAAACATTTCTGGCAAGAATACTACATAAGTGATGTCAGGAGGCACATACTGTAAGTCTGTCCCATGTTTGGGGGTGCTCAGTTTGATCATTTGTGTGAGCTCTCCCTCTCTCTTTGTAATTAGTAACTGATGTTTGAGACCTAGTGAATATCTTGTTCTACAGCACCTTTTCATTCAGGTTTCAGTATTCATTGGGGATTGCCTTTACCTAGAGTATTATTACATGGGTGGTTGCAAAAGGTGATTTTCAAACTAGCTTGCATTCTATAAAGAAGAGCTTTCTCTTTCCTGCCCCCTCCCTTCCTCTTTTCCCCTATTTTTTGGAGTATCATAGTCCTATAGATTTTTTTAATTTAGTTTTATTATCTGTTACCATCATTATTCCTTCTAGTGCTCACATTGTCCCACACTGTCCTGCTAACCCTTTTTACCCAGTTCCTGTGTTCCTTTGACATGGCCCCATTAGTCGCTGAGCAGTTCCTTGCTTTCTGACACAAGGTGTTTTCTTTCTTTGTTCCTTTCCAATAGTATGATAGACAATACAATTAACTATTATTTTCTGTCCATAGCTATATTTAATCAGGAGAACCAACTATTTTAAATAAGAAAACAAAAAATGTAATATATGTCATTCATAAGTAAACATAAAATGTAGTGTATTTCTCTGGAAATTGATTTCTGGCTCAGAGCCTAGCTACTAATAACAATAAACAGGTACTTCCTGTCATTAAAGAGTGGGCCATTAAGAAATATCTGATTTGGCATTGTTTGTGTGTAAAAAGGCTCTTCCATGACAGCAGAAAAAGGAAGGTGAATTGTACCTATAATTCAGAACATAAAAACATTATTGGACAGGTGTTTTTATAGTTTACATTGTTTGCCCAGCACAACACTAAGTGCTGTGATGTAAAAGGATATAGTGTTAAAAAGGAAATGAAAATAGTTGAAAAATAGAAACAAGCCAGTACATGACAGTGTACTTATTAATGTTATCAGGAATTAATAAGGGAAGAGAATTCATCTGTGCAGGAGCTCAAAGCAAAGGTGAACTTTGAATCAACAGCTGTGTTTCTGTGTGTTTGTATAGACATATAACATTTTCTGACAGAAAAAGCTGTTAACAGTGAATATCTTTGGGGAAGGCAGGCCAGAGGGGTGAGAGAGAAGGAAACTTAAACTTTTTATGTTATGCTCTTTTGTACATATATTACTTGTACAATAAAAACATAAATTTAAGATTTTTCTCATTAAATTGTTCGAATTGATGGGAAAGGGTGTCTGTGCCAACTGAATGCAACACCTCAAGCCCTGGCATGGTTTGGGTTGGGTAGCAAGGGTAGCATTAGATTTGATCTTTTAGACAAGGGTGTACAGCCGGAAGATGCTGACAAAAGGAGACATGCTTTGAGAAGATTAACATAGTGGGAAAATAATTTGCACACATACTAAAGCCTTCTTGCCTTTTTTGGGGAAAAAGTCACTTTATGGCTTTTAAAATCAAGCATAATTCTAGTGTATTTGAAATATACTTTGATATGTATTTGTTAAAGTGAAGTCATTGGGGTATGTCTTTTGAATGAGTATATTTATGGACTCTAAACAATTTGTTTTGATCTACCATTTCTGAAATCTCATTCCTTAAAAATTGGCTTCTGTAGCTTTGCCCCAACCATTTTTTAAAAATACTACAAAGGTTTAAATGCCAGTGATCATGTATCTGCTTATGGCACCATCTTGAAATAATCACTTCCCCACAATAAACAGTATTGTCAAATTCTAATGGTGTAGCATTTGGGGACAGGATGCAATAGTAAGGTGATTTTTGTAGCTTAGTCAGTTTTGCTCTTACGTACTGGGCTTCTTTCAACCGTGAATTCCACTTATTCCTAAGAAGACACTTTCACCTTTTATGCACCAGTAAGAATGGAAAGAGACCTGTATGTAGGAGGCACTCTGTAAACGTGTGACTCTTCTCCTCCTCCCCTGTTGGAAAGGCTAAGCGTTTCCAACTACAGAATTTTTTGCGTTGGCTTGGTTTGATTTGGATGGTGTCTTGTTTTTTGAGAATTCGTTTGTTTGTTTTTGCCTCCCTTGTGTATAATAAATTATACCCAAGGAAAATTATTAAACTCTCAAAATAAATTTAACTTCTATTCACTCAAGTATAAATAGTCCCAGTTTTCAATAATTTATTCATCCAAGTGAGCTTTTTTAAATGATTATTTCATTCCTCCTCATTCCGAGCCACTTGTCACTTTTCCTTCTCTGTCCCAAAATAAGCATATGAAACTCAGACCAATATTTTGCTTTACCTATGCTTAAGTGTCATCTAGTGGTGGTGATGGTAATGTACACCTCATTATGGAGTAAACTTTTTTTTCTCCCATCTACTCTCAGAACATCCTAGAGCAAAAAGGGACAACAAATAGAAAATGGCTTAGGTACAACAACATTCTCTACTCCACGTCCTACCCCACCCCCTATATCAACAGAGGCAATAGAACACCTTGGGGAGAAAATGGAGAACAACTAACTGCATGATATATACATCTTAAAAACTGGGCCAGAAAATTATATGACCCAGCTTTTTAAAACAGCTGGCACTGTCTCAGCTCCACACTGTATAGATCATGATATGATTATGTTGGGTAACTTCTGTGCTTTTTAAACGTAACTTTTAAATATTTAATGTGGTTAAGAAGTTTTTCCACATCCGGCTTTCAACCCTATCACAAATCTCTGTGTAGCGATGATTATTGTAATGTTATTTCTTAAAAATTCTATTTTTTTAATGTATTACCAAAGCTGAGGTAAATACAAACAGAACAAAATATTCTTCAGATAGCTCCTTCATAGCACTTGCTATTCTAGCAAATGAGAATTAATTTTCTTCCACTGTAAGGATTTTTATTATTGAAACTTGAATTATAATTATATTATAATTTCATAATTTTTTAAAAAGCACAGTGTCCCTCTATTAGCTTACTGGTTATGTTAAACAATCTCAGCTTTTTTCATAATTCCCAGTTTCATTTTAAATTTTCATTTAGTGGATTATAGAAATGTGAGACTTAATCACAGTAGTGTATTTTTCTAGAAATAGAATAAAATAGAGTAAAAGGAGTAAATAGAATAAAATAGGTTTAAAGGAAATAAGCTAGCATTTGTTGCAAGCTTTTGGAAAATTTTGTTGTGTCATATTTAAAAATGAACCTCCTGGAATTTCATAATTGCATCCACTGCTTAGTTTAGTATTGACAAACAAAACTATAGAAAAACAAATTAGGACAACTGGATGTTAGTATTACTAATCCGCAATAAGATTCTGAAGGGTCCCTTAAAGATGTTCATCTTTTCATGGTATTACATTTTTTTGAAAACAGAGACATACACCTGTGTATACTAAAGCTATTGCTAAATCATTACAACAGGAATAATAAGTGGTGATTTGAATGGGAAATTAAGACAAATTCATTGAAACTGAAAGTGTCTCATATCTTTTATTTCTCTATTTTCTCATCAAAAGGTAAAGAGAATGTTTCTGATTATATGTTTACAATATATATTCCTCAACATCCTTGATTGAAAGATATAATACCCAGTAGTACTGCATTTAAACTTTTAAACTAATTTCCAATTTTAAAAGATTTTGTAGAGCATACCGTTTCTCCTTTTTTGTTCCAGTATTTTTTTTAATTCCCTTTAGGTTATCAGTCATATAATTGCTCTGGGTGCAGGGGAAGGGCAAACAGAGAGGGGGAATTGTTCAAAAATGAATCAATTTTTAAATGAAAAACCCAATTATATATTCCATTCAAAACACTTTTAAAAAACATTTATAAACAGTGCAGTATCATCAGTGTGCAGCTCAATGTATTTTTATAAACTGAAGACATCATATACTAAGAACCCAAGTCAATAAAAAGAACATTATCGGCACTCCCAAAGCCCCTCGTATTTCCTTGCAGTCACTATACCCCCACCAAGGATGTCACCATCCCGAATTCTCACATAGATTCGTATCCTTTTTTTGGTACCTTCTATAAATGGAGTCTGGCTACTCTTGCTCATTATTGTTTGAGATTTGTTCATATTATTGCATGCTGATGTGGATGTTTCATCCTCAAGGCTGTATATTTTCATCGTGTGAATATACCATAAATTTCATGTGTCCTTTCTACTACTGATGGACATTTGGATAGTTTCTAGTGTGGAGCTATTTTAAACAGTGCCAATATGAACATTCTCGTACTTGTCTTTTAGTAAATGGTCATTCTAGGAATGGAATTGCTAGGTTATCAGTTTTACATATGTTGAACTTTAGAAGATACTACCAAGCAGTTTTCCAAAGTGGATGCATCAAATTGCATTCCCATCAACAATCTGTATTGTAGTTGTTCCACATTCTTTCCAATACTTGGTATTTTCTTTTTCATTTTAACCATTCTAGTGCATGTAGTGGATTTAATTTTAATTTTTTAATTTAATGAAGACGAACACCCTTTTAGGTATTTGTATATGGAGGGATATTTCATGTTTATAGATTGGAATCCCCAATATTATAAAGTTGGCAGTGTTCTCCAAGTTAAAGTGTAGATGCAGTGCAATCCCAGTCAAATTACTAACAGGTTTTTTGTTTTTTTTGTTTGTTTGGTTGGTTTGTTTGGTTTTTTGTTTGTTTGTTTGTTTTTTTGTTTTTTTTTTTTTGGTGGGGGAGGCAGAAACTGAGAAACTCATTAAAAAATTCACCTGGAAATGCAAAGGACCAAAAATAGCTAAGGCATTCTTAAAGGAAAAGAATGCTGGAATACTTTCATTACCACATAGAAAACCTATTCTAAATCTCTGGTACTTAAGAGAGTGTGTATTTCTGTAAGGCTAGGCTAACTGATCAACAGAACAGAATAGAGTTTGGAAAGGGATAACCTTTTGAGTAAATGGCATTTAGTCAAATGCTCTTTACAGGGAAAAGTATCTTGACCCCTTGTATTGTAGATTTAAATGGGAAAGAGTTTTTAAAATTAAGTTTTAGAGGAAAACCAAAGAAAACATCTTTATTCCTTGGAATAGGCAAATATTTCTTAAACAGGACACAAAAAGTATGAACCATAAAAGAAAAAATACATTTAATATAGTATTAACACTATATCAAAATTATATCAAGAGCACCATTATTAAGAGGGTGAAAATGCAGAATGGGAGAAAATATCTGAAAAAAGATTCATATCCAGAATATGTAAAGAACTCCTACAAATCAGTTTTTGGAAAGACAGAAACGCTTTTAAAAATGGGTAAAAACTTTGAACACTCACTTCACAAAAGATGATATCCAGATGGCCAGAGAATCTCTGTCATTCACATATTCAACTAGTACTTCTTTATTAGTGACATTCTAAAATAGTATGCTTATTTTATGAAACGTCGGTGGAGTGTGTGATTACATTAAAACACAATGTCCTGTAAATATTACTGTTTTAGGCTCATGATGTTTTGATGCCATGGACATATAAACATGCAGAATCTGAAGGATGCAACAGCAGGAAACACCAGATGGTTTTCACACATACTTATAACCCTAAAAAATTTTAGTTTTTCCATTACCATGAAATGTGGGCAAACAGATCTCCCCTGATGCCTGCTCACACTGCCTGCCCTTCTTAACCCACGCACGCACACATGCACACACACACATGCACACACACACAAACACACACAAACATACACAGTCTGGTCTTAGAGCTGTGGATATCTCACCCCTGATCCAGAGCCACATTGGGCTCATTATTGCTGTTCACTAGTGTCATCTTTAGTGAAATAATGAAGGGTCATACAGTGACAGGGATAATTGTAATAAGGAAGCATGTTGTATGATCTGCTTGGAAAATTTTTTAAGCTGAAGATTTAATGGTTTGTTTTTTAAGTAAAGGAAACGTGAACTTGATACAAGACCAAGTTAAAACCTTCACTCTAATACATATTCATTAATTAGAATCTTTTGGAGAGCTCTAAAAACTTTCTAATACCTGGTGTCTGGGGTGCAGCCTGGACCCTGGGAAATATAAAAGCTCCTTGGGCGATTCTGATGTGCAGGCACGGGTGAGACCCCTGCTGGTGCCTGAGCCAGGGCAAGTTGAAACTGAAATGCCTCGTTTGCCCTAAAGAGCAACCCTTTTAGACTGCATAATTTATATTTTGGCTTGATTGGGGAGGAAGGGTACTTATTCTTTTTTACAGTTTCTCTCCAGGGATTATGAGTCATAGGCATGACTAACAGGAAGTAGTGAAACTGTCTTTTTAAGAGCATGCACACAGATTTTTCTAAAGAGAAAGATTTTCCTTCCTTTTTAATTATACCGAGAGCAGCTCACGGAAGATAATGTATAGAAAGTGCTAGCTCAGCAGAGACTGCTGTTGCATCCAGAGAAGGCCTAGAATGTCAGTGCATTTGGCTGTCTTCCCTCTTTTCTTCTCCTCAGCCCCACTATGCTGATTAAGAATTCATGATTATAACTCAACTATGTCAGTATTGACATAAAAGTGAAAGCACAAAACTGGCAGCTTCTTCCAGTTAGAAATTTAGTGGTAGTGACTGTTTTAATTTTTATTTTTTAAATGCCATTATGCTTAGAGATATATTTTGATGTAAATACATCACTAAAATTTTTATAACTTATGCAGCCTTTTGTACTTGCTTTCTTTAGTGATTAACATATTATTTACTTTCCTCTTGGGTAACCAAGAATAATTGATACACTATATTTTAATATTTTGTGTTATATATTATATATAATATTTTGTGCTTTAATTAATTTTATAAGTTATTCCAAATGCTGACCACTAAGGTTATTTTATACTCATCTAATCTGTTTAAGGTTGAGGTATGTTGGGGAGAAAAAAGGTTATATATAACAATTTGAAGACAATACAATAGGAAAGTCTAAATAAAAGCAAATAAAGGAAACCCTTTAAAAATAAATCCTACTAATTTATCATTTAGCTAATAGTTTTTTTATATCTTATGTTTTTTTCTGTTCCTTTACCCATGTCTTCTGCCATGCAAAGAACAAACGAGAAATAAAATTTTAAGCTATAGCCTCACTTATCATCAGTAACAATTCTTATTGTTAACATAATTTTTCATTCACTAGATCAGAAAATTGTTATTTAATAAAATATCTAAATTTAGATACCATTAATTTGGAATATTTTGGTTACTCCATAATCTAGCAATTTCTACTAGTTTTAGACATGTTGTATATATTGTCCCAGTAGATTGGACAGGACCAGTAGTATAAGAGTCTGTATTTGTCTAATGGGAAAAGGAAAGCTGAAGTCCACTGAGATTAGACTGGGACTTTCTATATTGTAAATACAGGATACAATCATTACTGTAATTCCATTCTTCTGATCTAAATCATTTGCTCCTTATTTGTTTTTGGACCATTTTCATCTCTATAAATTAACAGCCCCGTTGACATGAGGCAGAGGAAGGAAAAGGAAAAATATGTTAATAGTCAGCAATTGCCACCGTAAATTGGGCAATCAAGCAGAATGCCATTTCATAACTCAACTTGGTTAAGAACCACACCCCTACAAAGTCAGCATTCTGGCCTTCAGTTTTCAGCTGAGGAAATGGAGGTTCAAAGAGGCTAGTAACCAGTCCGAAAGAGTGGAACCCAGGTCTGTCAGACACTGAAATTCCTACAGTTCGCTACTTCTCCAGTAGCTTAGAATCTGACACACATAAGACGCATACCAGAAATTAAAGTATCATTTACTATTGTGAGTTGCAAAAATAGCAGTCACTAAGCCAAAGGAGTCCAGAGAAATAAACAGTCACTTCTGGGTAGATGGTCAGCAGAACTGCTTCTTCATTGAAAAGTTCAGCCATAAAAGGTGAAGTTTAAGAGAGAGGGGATTTCAGGAGGGGAAAAAAAATAGAAAGAAAAACATTCTAGGAGATGATGGCTTAGAATGAGATAGCCACAGAGAAGGAGTAGGTGAGCAACAAGAGAAGTAGATTCCCCAAGACCTTGCACATGTGCTGAATGAACATGGCTATGTTAATATCTGCCCAGTGTCCAATATTAAGATAAATACTTTTCAAGTTAAAGGAAGTATCAGGAACTTTGGACTGAGAAGGTCCCATAAATCTTCACAGGAGAGAGATGATTTGAGGGGGTTATAAGATGGATATAAATTTTAAGGAAAACTCTTGAGCAAAATGTTGAGGTGGAAAGACTGAGACCTAAGATATATTCACCTGTCGATGGCTAAAGGACAGCTTTTCTCTAAGAGAGACCCTGAGATGGGTTTGGATAGTAGGCAATGAAGAACCCTTAAAAGTGTTTTAGTCCAAATGCTGCCCTTACCAAGGTCACCACTGACCTCTTTGTTGTAAATATAATTAATAAATAAATAAATAAATAAATAAATAAATAAATAAATAAATAAAATTATGAGTAATTTCCAACCCTTTTCTTCCATAATCTCTTGACTTTTGACAATGTGTTGACCTATTTCTCTTAAAAACTCTTTTGCCCTGGTTATTTGAAATAGCCCTACTTTCCTGGCTTTCCTTTCACCATTACTCAGTCCCCTTTGTCTCTTTACTCATCTCCTCATCCCAGCATTACCACAGTCTGCCCCCACCACCCCCAACTCACCTTCATCCTCTTCAGGTGTGACTTGAGTGGCAGCAGCACCCCAATACAGGTCTCCACTCCACACCTCTCTCCAGACCACACACTGACCTGCCTTCCTACTCAACATTTCTCCTGAATGAGTATGACAATGGCTGCAGCCTTGCCCTCCAACCTGGCTCTTACCCAGGCACAGATCTGGGACTGTCACTCCCTACTGAAAATCTTACTGTAACTTTCCCATGCATTAGCATTAGAATTTATCTGCTCCTTATTTCCTAATGTGGCCCAGCTGGGTGTTACGTTCTGGACCTACCTACACAATGAGGGTCCTGATGGCTTCGTCCAACCTACATTTCACTAAAATTATGGACCTTTGAAAAACTCCTGCTCAAACTGATGGGCATGTCGCCTCTAGAAATCTTTGTTTCTTCTGGATTTGACTCTCTTCCAACCTAGCAAAGACAATGGCAGTGATCATTTAGACTT
>NW_024344241.1:4756031-4814868 GCF_902729225.1 Pteropus medius
TCTAGGAGATGATGGCTTAGAATGAGATAGCCACAGAGAAGGAGTAGGTGAGCAACAAGAGAAGTAGATTCCCCAAGACCTTGCACATGTGCTGAATGAACATGGCTATGTTAATATCTGCCCAGTGTCCAATATTAAGATAAATACTTTTCAAGTTAAAGGAAGTATCAGGAACTTTGGACTGAGAAGGTCCCATAAATCTTCACAGGAGAGAGATGATTTGAGGGGGTTATAAGATGGATATAAATTTTAAGGAAAACTCTTGAGCAAAATGTTGAGGTGGAAAGACTGAGACCTAAGATATATTCACCTGTCGATGGCTAAAGGACAGCTTTTCTCTAAGAGAGACCCTGAGATGGGTTTGGATAGTAGGCAATGAAGAACCCTTAAAAGTGTTTTAGTCCAAATGCTGCCCTTAAAATAAATAAATAAATAAATAAATAAATAAATAAATAAATAAATAAATAAATAAATAAATAAAATTATAAGTAATTTCCAACCCTTTTCTTCCATAATCTCTTGACTTTTGACAATGTGTTGACCTATTTCTCTTAAAAACTCTTTTGCCCTGGTTATTTGAAATAGCCCTACTTTCCTGGCTTTCCTTTCACCATTACTCAGTCCCCTTTGTCTCTTTACTCATCTCCTCATCCCAGCATTACCACAGTCTGCCCCCACCACCCCCAACTCACCTTCATCCTCTTCAGGTGTGACTTGAGTGGCAGCAGCACCCCAATACAGGTCTCCACTCCACACCTCTCTCCAGACCACACACTGACCTGCCTTCCTACTCAACATTTCTCCTGAATGAGTATGACAATGGCTGCAGCCTTGCCCTCCAACCTGGCTCTTACCCAGGCACAGATCTGGGACTGTCACTCCCTACTGAAAATCTTACTGTAACTTTCCCATGCATTAGCATTAGAATTTATCTGCTCCTTATTTCCTAATGTGGCCCAGCTGGGTGTTACGTTCTGGACCTACCTACACAATGAGGGTCCTGATGGCTTCGTCCAACCTACATTTCACTAAAATTATGGACCTTTGAAAAACTCCTGCTCAAACTGATGGGCATGTCGCCTCTAGAAATCTTTGTTTCTTCTGGATTTGACTCTCTTCCAACCTAGCAAAGACAATGGCAGTGATCATTTAGACTTCTGCTTGATGGGCATAACCTTAAGAACTGTAGGCCAGAGGGAAAAAAACCTCCATATCGCCAATTTATCTCATTCTGTGCCAGGCGCTTTAGAAAAGAATATTGTTATCAATGCTGGCCTGTGACATTATGTTCAGGGTAAATTTTCATTGCCAAGAGTACCTGCCAAAGGTTTTCTTCTGTTCATATTTGCTTATGCTTCTTGAAATGCTTTGAAATATTGATTGATTACTCTTACATCTATAAAAACACATATATATGTATGTACATATATAAATACACAATCCATACACACACACACTAATATACAGACTGTCTTCAACTTCTGATAGTTCGAATTTTGATTGTTTTCAACTTTACAATGGTGTAAAAGTGATATACGTTCAGTAAAAACCATAAAGCAAGTCCTCGAGTAATGTCATTTTGTTGAGTATCATTTCATTCAAAGTCATTTTGTTATAATGATGAAAAAAGAAATCAGTTCCATCCAGGGCCACTGTCTGTGTGGAGTTTGCACATTCTCTCCATGTCTGTGAGGGTTTCCTCCAAAGACTCCAGTTTCCTCCCACATCCCAAAGATCTATATGTGAAATGCATTGCCATGTCTACATCGTCCCAGTCTTGGTGACTATGGGATGTGTGTGAGTACGCCCTGTGATGGCCTTGTTTAGGGTGGGTCCCACCTTGTGTCTTGAGATGCCAGGATAGGCTCTGGACGACCGCAATGCTGAACTGGGAATAAATGGGTTGAAAAAAGAATTATCTTACTTGTTTTTATTCATCTTTCTTAAATGTATATATGGTTCACATTTATTTCAGTGTTTAATATTAGAAATGTTTGGGTTCTTTATTTAGAAGTTTGGTGATGTTTTCATGACCAGAAATATGCCATCAATGAGATACCACCTCACACCTATTAGAATAACTATAATCAACAGGACAAGTAATTACAAATATTGGAGAGGATGCAGAGAAAATGGAACATTCATACATTGCTGGTGGAACTGCAAATTGGTACAGCCACTGTGGAAAACAGTATAGAAGTTCCTCAAAAAACTAAGAATTGATCTACCATATGATCTACCATATGATCCAGCAATCCCTCTACTCGGTATTTACCCCAAAGACTTGAAAACTCATGTCCATAAAGATATCTGCACACCAATGTTCATAGCAGCATAATTCACAGTGGCCAGGACATGGAAGCAACCGAAGTGTCCTACAATAGATGATTGGCTAAAGAAGCTGTGGTACATATATACAATGGAATATTACTCAGCCATAAGAAGAGATGAAATACTGCCATTTGGGACAACATGGATGGACCTCGAAATAATCATGCCAAGTGAAATAAGCCAGACAGAAAAAGTTGAAAATCGCATGATATCACTTATATGTGGGATATAAACCTAAAAGCATCAAATGAGCAGGACAAACAAACAGAGACTCATGGACATGGACAATGGTAGTGGTTACCAGAGAGTAGGAGATGGGGGAAGAGAGGGGAGGTAGACAGGCAAGGGGGTCAAATATAGGGGCTAGGGGAGGGCGAAGTGGGTAAAGGAGATCAAATATATGGTAGCTGAAGGAAACTAGACTTTGGGTGGTAAACACACAATAGAATATACAGATGTTAAATTATAATGTACACCTGAAAAGTATATAATTGTATTAACCAATGTTACCCCAATAAACTTAATTAAAAAAAAAGAAAAGAAATATGCCGTCGGAACTTAACTTGTTTATATCAGTTAACCTCTGATAAAATGGGTTTATTATATGTTGTTTCCTTTAACGTTGCCATATCCAAGAACCTATTGATGATGTTAAGTGAGGACTTACTGTACCTCACATTTTGAATTTTGATCTTTTCCTCGGCTAGCAATGTACAGTACAGTCTTCTCATGGTGGAACAGAGCTTCCAGTAAGCCACGTGATCACAAGAGTAAACAAACAACTGATAGACTAAGAATATTTACAGTGTTACTTGATTTTACCTAACTGTAGGCCTGTGTGTTTTGATCACAGTTAAGGAAGTCTAGGCTATACGTACCTGGCAGGGAGATACCATGATAATGAAGGTGGTTTTCACAGGGCAAGACTCACCCATCACACTCTGGGCGTGCTGACCCCTGCGATTTCCCCAATTATGGGAAACTCGACTCCATAATTTGTGGTAGTAGGGTCTGCATTCATGTTCTCCCTTATATGGAAAAAAAAAGAGGAAGGCTAGGATAAGGTATGATGTTTGGTAGGTAAAGTACATTAATATATTTTTTACTTACATTTTCAGCTTATGGGTTTATTTGGATATAACACCATCATAAGTTGAGGAATATCTATACATGCAAAATATACACACGTGTGCATTCATGCATAAATACAGACACACACACACACACACACACACACACACAAACTTTGAAAGAATGGGGACTATTTTTTCATCTTTTTTCTTCCCTCTGATTGTTTCCCAGTAGTAAACAGTGGGGTTGCTTTGTGTTGTTGCTGCCTTGGAGTTTAGTGCTGACCCTCTTTACAAAGACCTGTATCCTCTCTTCATCAGATGTCACCACTGTCAGCAAGGCCTGCCATCTGTGCTGAAGCCACCCGCCTTCCAGCGGGCTGGGGTGATCTCACTGCCATCTTTGCCCACATGCTTGATTTAAATCCAGCTCATGTCACCCTGCTCTGGCTCAGGCACTGTTAAAATTGAGAGATACATTCAATTTTAAGCAAGAGCAAACTAAATCTGTCTTCTAAAGAAAAACAGGGACAGCCTCCTGTGGCATTTCTTTAAATGGATTAATATGTTGATCTTGGAGAAATCGGGAGCCATCCTTCATGTTTTCATTATTAAGCCAGATGAAATGAAAACCAAACCTCACTGCTAAATGCCACCTCTGGGAATTTTGCTGGGTTGTTTTTATTTTAAAGTAACCTGCAGGATTTCTTCTTTAGTTAAAACATACTGTTGTAAATATAAAATTTCAGGGTTTTTTTTTTTTTAAGTTTAGACACTATTTAGTTGCTTCTTGTTTGCAGAGCTCATGCCAAGAACATTTTATAATGTTAACTGGCTGTGAATATCTAATAATGTGAGAAATAGTTGCTGTGTATCTACCTTCATATATTAAATAAATTACAACCTGAGCCTGGTAATAAAGTACTAATTATCAGAGTAATGCGTCATAGTCCTCACCAGATAATCTAAGTTCTTATTCACTTAAATGGTGGTTTTTAAATGAAATTATCAGTCATAAAATAAAATTTAGGCATTAAGCGGTAACTTTTGCCATTGGTTATTCTTGATACTTTAGGGAAAAATACGGTCTCATGCTGTAAGGCCTTCACTCTGTCTATTTATAAATGAGCAGATAGCTGTACGATTTTAAGAGAACAAAAGAATGCTTTTCTCTGTTTTGTAAGGGTCACAAACTCTGAACTTGCAGTTCTGTGCTGTTTATCTGAGTTTAAAGGGTGAGTTATAGCTGGTGGACTTATCTTCACTTTAGTCTTATTCACAAGGCAGAATACAAAATACTGGAAGAGTGTTTTTTCTTTTTCTTTCAAAAACATAGGTTTAGCCTGGAGTAGGAGGGTAGAGGAAAGTCTTGTGATATTACTGTGACATTTGTTGTGATTTGAAACCCTTAATGGTTTGCAAGCAGCTGGAGCTGCTTCTAGGAAGTCAGGACCGCCTTGTAGCAGGCAGGATTTCTCTCCCTCCGGAACTGGAATATCTTCTGTTTGCCTGAAACAGATAGTAAGATGTTCAGAAGTTCCGGTTGCAGGGAACAGATCTGGAATGGGGATTTATTCTAATGACAACTGGAGAAATGAGGCAGCTCTGCAGAGATACCCAGCAGTTCACCTGTCCTGTCTCACCGAGAAAAGAAGTCTTTCAGTATGTAGTGGCAGCTTCTGACTTTCACTTTTGCTACTTGGTCTTTGCTTTCCTTTGCTGAAACAGGCTAATGCGCTATTTGAAATAATTGCTTCCATTCTCTTCATTTGGAACACCCCTGCTGCCATGGGCAGAGTTCCTGCCTTGTCCCCACAGAGACCTGGCCATTAGCAAGCACCTGTGGCCAAAGCACCTTTCCCAGGGCACTCAGCTGCCCTAGGCCTTGTGTGTCACTCTGCTGAGAAGGGCTGTCCATGAGCCTTGGCTTGTGGGCGACTGCCTTTCACCTTGAATTTAGGCTGCAGCTCTGGGGCATAGTCTTCCTCCTCAGAGCTAGCAATGTAGCTCTGTTGTCTTGGATTTCATAAGAGTTTTTCAGTCTTTACCTTTGCCTCCTGTTTTGATAGACACTCTAGAAGATAGATGATACAGTCCTATTGAAGAATTCACTATTGAATGACCAAGATTATAAATCTGCGTACCACTAGAGAACTCAGTAAGAACATCTGGTTTTCCAGCCTGCCTCCAAAGATATCTCAAGACTTTTCTCTAAGCCCTTTTTCGTAGCCATAGAAATCAGCTGATATTTCACAGGAAGCGTGTGTGATACATTGGAACACACACAATTTGAGAGTTATAACATACCAAAGATTTTGTTATGCTTTGCTTAATGCTTTCCTAAGTGCTGTCATATGCATTATCATTTTAACCTTCAAAGTAGCTAGGACAGGCTATCTATCTTTTGCTACTAAGAAAACAGGCCTAATACTACACAGCAAGGTAATGTCAGAACCAGTATTAGAATCCCAGTTTTCTTCTATCTTCCACAACATCTTCATATAAAAGTGTGTGATTACTAAATGATAATGTGTGTGCATGGCCACCCACCTCCAAACACATACACTCAGCCATTGAGACTCAGTTATTGGAAAATGATAGAATTTACCAGCATTAGTAACTTTTATTCTGTATATGTGGCCCTGATAGCTGAGAAATTAATTAATAGCCTAGTAAAGACTGAATCTGAAAATCTATCCTGTATTTCTGTGATGTTATTAGCAATCAATGTAGCAATAGGCAGTATAGGGAATCAATGATTCTGTACAGAAAAGAAACAGTGTTTTCATATCACTCTTCTTCATCTATCCATTCAACCAACCACCCTGTTAGAATGACATTGTTTGTAAAAAGTCCCAGACTCGGAGTGAAGGGACCTGAATTCTAATGGCCCCTCCTCTGACATTAAGTATATAATTTAGATTAAGTTACTAGACACTTGTGAATCCTGATATTTTTAATCTGTAAAGTCAGGTGTTGCGGTTTTGTTTTCTGATGTTTCATCTGTGTGCAGCATGATCCTAGGTCCTAAACACTACCCTCTATCTACTACATTATCCCCTTTGTAACTCCCTTCCCACTCACGCCAGGGCTTGGGGACGGGGTAGGGGGCGTGAGAGGCGGTGTCGCTGCTGTATTAAAAATCTTTATTTAGGGTCAGTTTTCAGGTGTTATATGGAATTCCCTCTGTTGTTTAATTTCACTGAATTATGTTTTAAAGTTAACTTAATAAGCTAATATTTAATGAACTTGTAAGATTGAATATATGGAATGAAATCAGTATTTCTAATAAATTACCTGACGGGGGTGAGAAGTTTCAGTAGAAAGTAATACAAAACTTCCAGCCTGATATTGATTAAAATTAGTGGCTTGAAGATTTAGAATATCTAATTTAAGGGCTTCTTTTCTTGGTTTATTCTATAACTTAGGTAAAAGTTGTAGCCCCAGCATTTATGATAACATTTAACAGGTAATTTCCTTTACTGGATTTAGGAAAACCAGTAATTTAGAATCAGAGCACTATGCCTGTATTGGGTGCTCTCAGGCTTTATTCCTGCAATTTAGCGTTTTTTTCTGAGGTGTTCTACTTCTAAGGGATAAACACTCTTTTTTCTCTTTTGGAATTATTAGAATCTTTTGTATCTTTCTGTATTCACAGAATATATAGTCATTTTCATTTAAGTGTTCATGAATAGCTATAGAATATCAGTAATTACTTGAATTTGTTGAGTATCATACATATAACAGTGATTCCCAATTCCAGCTACCCATCAGAATGTTTTTTCAAGACCACAAAGACGAATTTGGTGAGCAGCCCTGTTGTAAACCACAGGTTTACCAAGAGTGTCAGATTATATTTCACATGGTTTTATGTCACTTTTATTCATTGTGAGGAAGGTAACACAAGTATTACTGATGATTCCCTTTTTACAGAGAAGGAAACTGAGGCTCTCAGGTTAAATGAGTTGCCCAAGGTCACGTTTCTTAGTAACACTTCACCTACTTATTTTCCCAATGCTAGCTTTTCCACCAGACTTGTCCATCAACACACTGTGTTGTAGTCTGGGGTCTTAGTCATGTTTCAGATTATCAAAGGTTCAACAGAAGCGAAACTGGAAAACATACTATGTTGTGGCAATCGTGGGACCACAGAGAGGCAAAGTTAGGCAAACACTCTCCTAACCTTAAGGAAACTGAGAGCCCACAGGTCTTAAGTATCCTATTAAGGACATACCACATGTAGTTGTTACATCAGTGATCGGGAGATAAATAAAATACTAAATCCTTTTATTATATAATCAGCTCTTTATACCTTTCTTTTTACCCGCCATCAGGTTCATCATCATAGGGCAGTGGGTAGAGCATTGGCCCAACCACATTACATTATTAGCCTTCTGACCTGGCCTTACCCAGCCTTAATGGAGTAGAAGGAAAAAGGAGAAAATCTCCAGGAGGACACAATTAACATCTGATTACCTGGGCTCCGTTCCCATTAACATGGTAGTTTTAACTGGATCATGAGATTAGCTAGTAGTCAACTCAGGCAGTGAGGAAACAAGACCTTTCAAAGAGTGTGAGAGGAAGGGTGCAGACAAGAGGTGAACAGCTAGAGGAGTGAGGGGCAGCATAATGGTACAAGCCAGAGAAAGGACACCTTCTTCATTATTTCATTTACCTCCGCCATTTGTTCTCTCTGAAGGGACATTTTTACCAAAGAAGATAGTGGGATATACTTATTTTTTAGATTAGAAGGGTGAAAGATTATTAAAAGCCAGTTCTGATTCCTTATTTAATCTAGTATGTTATGCCAGGCACTGAGATACCAGGAATGTGTTATCAGATTACAAATTGCTGATTTCCTGTGGATGTTTCCCCAAGGGGCATAAATTATGTGGGTGGGAACATTTTCCTAAGAAATGCTTTTGGTATCACATACATGCCAGCAATGTCCCGTTGATCATTGAAGCACCGTGGCGGAGGGGGAAAAGCACAGAGCTAAGAGTCTGCCACTGTTACCTGCATACTAACCATAGGGCAAGTCATTTAACTTCTGTGATTTATATCGTTTACTCATCTCTAAGATGAAATTGTTAGTGATTTATTTCTAAGGTCCTTTCCAATTCACGCAGTCAGTAATACCAGTGATTTGTGTTGGGAAGAATATTGTAACCATGCTTTCATTCATTCGTTAAGTATGTGTGTATCACCTTCTGTGTTTGGGGAGCTATGTGAGGTGCTGTGGGAAGTACAACAGTGAGTCCCACAGCAACTGCCTTCCTGGAGCTACCATCCAGCCAGGGAGATGAAATAACAACATAGATAATTCTAGAAAGTGAAAGTGAAAAATATCAGTTGGCAAGGCCATGGAAAAATTAGCTTACATTTATCAAGTCTCTCCATGTGTCCTAGGGACTCTACTTGATACTTTATATGCATTTAATTACCATGGTAATCCTACGAGGTAGGTGTTATTATCCCATTTTATAGATAAGGGATCAAACATTCAGAGAATAATCTTCCCCTAGTTGTACAGCTAGCATATTAAGCCAGGATTTAGAAACAAGCCTTTCTGATTTCAGAGCCCATGCGTTTTCTGTCAGACCATGTCACCTCCTAATAAAATGATAGGAGAATTGATAACAGGAGATGATATATCATTTGGGGCAGGATAAGCACTTTTATTCAAAGAGTCATTTGCTCAAGGACTTAAAAAT
The DNA here is from genome assembly GCF_902729225.1 of Pteropus medius. Lineage (NCBI taxonomy): Eukaryota > Metazoa > Chordata > Mammalia > Chiroptera > Pteropodidae > Pteropus > Pteropus medius. The sequence goes on from NW_024344241.1 coordinate 4,765,147, forward strand.
GGGTGGAATTGGCATATGTGAGCCGGGGAGAATATTTCCAGCAAGGATGCTGAAGGAAGAAAGCAATGGGCAAGTAGGATCTGCTAAATATGTTCTCTGCCCTGTGAGCACCTATGAAGGAATAGTGGTATACCAGGTTAAAAAGATGGGTAAGCGGGGGAGGGAGGGTGTCAAATCTTTGGTGGCAGAAGGAATTTTAACTTTGAGTGGTAAAACACAATGCAATATACATATGACATATTATTGAATTGTACACTTAAAACCTATTTGATTTTATTAATCAATGTCACCTCAATAATTTTAATAAAGTAAAAAAAAAATAAAAAAGGTAGATGGGCCAGGAAGAGATTTGAGTTACTGAAAAGGCATTTTATTGCTACTCTAGATTTGGGTAGGAAATTAAATAAGGACAGGTCACATCTAGTCATGCCTTGTGTGTACCCATGTGGACAGGGATGAGAGAGGAGTCGGCTGAACTGGTTGGTGAGCTACTGCAAGAATGCAGTAATGAGAGGATAGGGGCTTAAATTTAAGATCAAAAATCAGGAATGGAGAGAAGGAGACACTGAAGAGAGTGCTGTGGCACTCTCATAATGGGTGCATTATTTGGAAACTAAACCCAAGAACAGGAGCAGAATCCAGAGACACAATGAGGACTCCAGTTTTAGTGAACCTAATTTCTTCAGCTATAGTTCTAGAACGTGAGAAAGCTGTCAGAGCCTGAACAGGTAGGAGTCATGCTCTCGTAAGGGAAACCTGGACACTGGGAGTTGAAGTGAACTAATAAATGTTTGGTCTCTACTATTTACAAAGCACATGTGCATTTGGTACCTCACATGCTTTTTGCAATGGCCAAAGGAGAGAGCAGAGAGAAAGAATAATTATGCATATAGGTAATAAGTGCTTGCTATGTACCAGGCATTGTGCTCGGGGTTTTACGTAGCTTAGTTTTCACATTCCTATGAAGTAAGGATCATGGTGTTATCTCCGTTTTACGTAGGATGTTGCTGAAGCAAAGTTAATTTAACCAACTAGTAAATGACAAAGCTAGGGCTTGAACCCAGGTCTGATAGCCTTCTCCCTAGACCTGGCTAAACAGAAGGAAAACAGTGCTGTAATCAAGCAAAATCAGACTCCAAAAAAGAAAGAATTACAAGGAGGGCAGAAGTGGTTGATTCCTGTATTTATTAGTATGCCATTAGAAACTTAGAGAGTAAAGGTCAAGACTTTGCACAGCATGTGCTGGTTCACCACCATTAACAATCACTTGCCTCCCACAAAGCTTGTATATCGAGCTTTGACTGATGTACTAGGATTTTCCATACTTACAATAGAGCAGATGGGCTGTGGCACATTACTTGCCTCTCAATACCCCATATTACTGTAGCCTGAAAGAAGGGTGAATATCTGAAAGTCAATAAGGACTCAGGCCAGAGGCATGCTGCTTTGCTCGTCTGCTTCTGTGTTTGATGTTCAACGTTTGCCCTTTTCTACATTCATCCTAGAGTTTTTAGCATTACTTATATTTATTTTTTTCCTTTGTAGCTTATTCTCTTTGTTTCTTTCTTATTCAAGGCCATGAAGACATTTTACATGTATCGTTGTATGGAAAAAGAGATATCTGAGAGAATAGACAAAAAGAGTAAAGCTAAAGAAAGGAAGGAATATATTTAATTAAGAAAAAGTAAAATTTTAAAGTGTTAATTTAATCATAATGAAGAAAATAAAAAGATATCTTACCTTTCTCAATTTAAGAATAAATCATCAAACATTTCAGACTATTACATTTATGTTTCAATGTGTGTTTGATTATGGAATATTTTAGCAGATAGTTTAATCATATAGCATTACTTTTAAGTAATGTATATTTTACTTATAGGAAATCATTGATTGGAGTGACAGACTTAGTACTGTGAATGCACGCATGTACACGTATGATTTTAAATTGAATTGTGTGTCTGATTTTTACATTTCTAAATATTTATGTTTAATTTTAGGGGAACATTGGCTCCAAACTTTCTGTTATCTCATATTTTTATTATTCCAATCATAGCTAAGGGGGAAAGTCTTATTTGAAACCCAAACCACTCACCCAAATTTACTTTAAGAAGAACCTCTGATACAAAATCCCCACAGCAATGAAAGATTCCAGGGCTACATTTTTTTTTCGTAAGATGTACTAAGATGTGTAGACTACTTTTCCTATCAACCTAGTGTATCTCATAATCCTAGGATATTTAATAATTAAATAGATGAGGTAAACTGGATGATGAGGGTTACTTCACAGTTTCTGATTCTTTCCTTCTTGCCCCCCACAAAGAAGACTTGGAGAATGTCTGGAAAAGCAGTCAGTGGTTTCAGCTGTGACTGAAATGCGACATCTAAGAATGCTGTTGTGACATGCTGTGTGACCTTGGTTAAACCAACTGATGTCTCCCTAGCCTCCACCTCAATGTCTAAGATAACAAGCCAGACACCAATCCTTGATAACATGTCCTCAGCACCTAGAAGAATTAATGGGCTAATGGTGGTAAAATACTGTAAGAGGCTTGGAGTGAAAAACTTTTTATAGGAAGGCTTACTGTTGTAGTGCTTCTTTGTTAGCATGCTCTTCCCATGTAGTGTGGTTTCTTTCACATCTTCATTTTATTGTCTTCATTTTATATATATATCTATAATATTATTTAATATCGCCATATTTGTACCTATTTCACTTATATTTTTGAAAGCCTGAAAAATGTCACAGATTAATGAAGTTTCACTGAGTTAATAATGAACACTCAGGATTGTACATCCAACAGAAAGCTAAATTGGCTAAATATTACTAAACCAACCATTTATCTGAAACATGGTGTCATCCTAAAACTCTAAAAAATGTAATAATTAATACAAAATTTCAGTGTAAAGTACAGTTTTGTTATATCAAACATGTCAAAAAAATGAAATTTTGTTAAAGGAACTATTCTAGATAATTAAGAAATGGAACAAGTTCTGAAAAGAAATCCAAAACTCACATTTAATTTTATATTTGGAAGTATATTATAAATGAGACGGTACTTATATATTTATAGGTTTAATTAGCAGTTATTTCATCATATATCTTACATATCAATAGAAAATGATTTCACATAAGAGGTTATCATTTTCAGTAATTATTGTTGCTATAGTTTTGGTAGAGTTGATTTCTTGGTTGTTGTAAAGAGAGGTGTGTGTGTGTGTGTGTGTGTGTGTGTGTGCGTGTGTGTGTGTGTGGCGCAAAGTCTGTCTGTCTGTCTGTCTGTCTGTCTTTCCTCACTAGGTAAAGGTTATTACCTGTCTAGTAATCTGAAATTTTTTTTCCATTAAAAGAAAAACCTTTTCCATAATTAATTAGCTTTCTCATTTTTTTATCTATGTTTTGTACTTGAAAACATTTAGACGGCACGGTGACTTGTTCTGGGTGACAGTTCAAGTGTACACACGGATCAAGACTAAAATCTGAGTTCTAACTCATGGCCCATTATAGCATGTGAAGTCAGCCCCCTACTAAACTGCAAGTATCTCATAGCCTTAGGCTTATAAAGGCCTTTGCTACTGCTTTATGTTTCATGTTTTCAATAAATTCCCGCTCGATACAGTACAAGGCACGGAGGAGTAAACAATAATAAGAACGGCCCCTACTCTCAGGAGCTCTCAGTCTGAGAAAACAGACATTAAACAGTTAAGCACACAGATGAATATATCACCATAAGCAGAATTAGGTTCTGTTAACGAGGGCTGCCTGAGATGACAAGGGACGCCAATCATGGATATCTTCTCTGAGCAAGTAACATTTAATCTGGGACCTGGCGATGAGTAGAGGTGAGTTAAGGGGAGGATGGGGAAGGGCAAGTATCCGTGCGGGGATAGTGGGGGAGACAGACTGTGCAGAGACCCTGAGTGCTGAAGAGCTTGGCACATTCCAGGAACTATAAGAAGACAGTAGTTGTTTTCCTGGTGTAGTCCAAGTGTCACTGAAAAGCCCCGTCTCCTGGCTTCCCCACTTAAGCCACTCCGTCCACATGGGAAGGAAGTCTCTCCAACCTTAGCTGCTAATTAATTTACAAAAGTCAGATAATAACCTCTTATCAATGTAGCTTATTAATGAGACCTAGAGCTTCTGGGGCTTACAGGAGAATTTGGTTTAACAAAGTTCCACACTGTTATTTCTTTGGAAAAATAAAAGAGAAAGGAGCGGTGAGACAGAAGGGGATAACTTATCCCCTAGTTCACCGGTGCCTACCTTTACTTGCTAACATGAAGAAGTCACCACTGGGGAGAGAAGATGAACAAGCCCTACTTCTCCGCATTGAAATATTTTATGACTATGAATTTTGTATCCTTGTTTCCTGTCTTCCTTCAAACAAAGATTAAAAGTTATCCGTTTATAAAACAGTCATATGAGCATATATAAAATTTGGTGAAGAAAATCCAAGGACTTTTTTTGCTTAGGGCAATATGTTTTGTGGATACTGATAAGACACGATTTAAACCATAACTTCACATTGATCCCCAGTTCTCAGGGAAAGGGAACACTGCTACCTGTGGTCACAGGCATTTTGAGTGAAACTGAATCCATTTTTTATTGGTAGCCTAATCTAGTACCGTGCGCAAGTTCAGGTTAAAATATTATAACATCAGCTAGACTGACTGCACATGTTTACTTCCTGGAAATAGTTTAACTGGTTAAAGTAAAGAAAATCCCACACATCTTTGTTTGGTTGAGGTAATAAAAAGAGTTCGCATAGAACATAAATATATATTAAAATTGCTAAAAAAAATTTTTGACTCAAACACAAACATCATAGCAGAGCTTACCTTTCACCCAATTAAGAGCATCATTAAAGCATCAACCTCAAACTTACTCAGTATTACCAGTGATTATGGCTTATTGTAGGCCAAGAGGGGGTTGTCTCCCAACCAGGAGAAGCCACTGCCTCTGGGAAGAGAAATGGTAGCGAGATCATTTGATCAATCTTCATGCTGTCTTCTCGTATGCCGTCCCATTTTTTGGCAAACTGATCCAAAGTAACCATCTTTGGTGGTTGCTCTCTCCCTGCAAATACCTGACATGAGAAGGTGTTGGGGCTACTTGATATAACAAGTCTAGGGTTCGTTCATTCCGTGGCCCTTAGCCCTCCTGGCTCCAGCTTGGCAATATCCAGCAGTAAAAATAAAAAGGAAAGTCTCTGACTTGTGTCTTTTTTTAAGAGTAAGGAAACCTTTTCCAGAAGGTTCCAGCCATCCTCCCTCCTAGTCACAATTACCAGGGTTGTAGTATATGATTGTGCCCAAACTGTTCAGTAGGCAGGTAGATTGAGAACATCATGATTGGCGTAGATCAATGAAGGTTGACACCATGGGGCTAGAGATAGGCCTGTCTTTTCTGAGGTTTACGGGAGGCTGAACCACTGAGGTTTACAGGAGGATTTGTTGGGATGGAAGGAGGCAAAGAAAGAGCAGCTGGGAATGGGCAACCAATATAGTCTCAGCCACCACAAGTTTAGTATGTGGGGCCTGGGAACCTGCATTTAACAAGTACTCCAGGTATTGCCTAGTGCTACTGGTTAAGTGAGCACTTGGATTTGAATCCTTGCTCTCCCTTTACCAGCTCTGTGACCTTAGATAAATTATCACATTTAACTACTCTGCATTTTCTTACTGATAAAAATGGTAATAACGATACCTACCTCAGATAGCATGAGATGTGAGATAGATGCACGGGCCTGTTCTTCAATCCAAATAAGGTCTAATCTCTGTAAGGACAGGGTGTTAATAAGGGGTCACTCAGCACTTTGACAGTTTATTTACCTCACAGACGTTTGTCTACTAGGGCCAACAAGGGAAGAAATGCCCCCACACTACCACTAAGCTTACTGGCTAGCGCTATACAGGTGACTGAGATGCACCCTGTGCTCAGGCAGCTTGCAGTCTAATGAGGCAGGCAAGTATGAATACAGTGTGCTAAGCACTATATGCAGTGAGAGCAGATTCGAATACTTTAAGCAGTGAAGTGACAGCATCTAAAATAAGTGCTAGAGGAACTGCAGTAATGAAAAGAATTGTTGAGTGTTTATAATGGAGGCATAGGTCCAGATAGAAGATCTAATCCAAGCAAGAGATAATTTGAAGGCTGAGGGAAGAGGGTGACAATAGGAGCGGGAAAGAATGGATGAACTCTGGAGATAATTTAAAGACTGAAGATGCTAGTTTGGAGACTTAAGAGATAAGTCTGGTCTAGAAATATAGACTTAAGAGTCACTGCTGTCATAGCATTGGTAATGAAGCCATGGGTATAGATGAAGGCACATGTAATGAGTGTTTATTAAAGTCATATTGGTGACCTTGCTGTTGTTTTATACCATTTCATATGAATATGCATGACATTTTAAGTTTATTCTTTTTTCGTCCTTAGCAGCCATCTCTCCTGTGATTTTTTTTTTTTCCTCTCCTAATGACTAGGGTCATATTACTTTCTCTTTAAATGAAGCTTTTATTTGTGGGCAGGAAGACCTTAGCTGTGCCAGAGAAAGACTGCATCCATAGCCCTCACCATCACAATGGTGAGGAGCGTTGACTTCGACGTTCTATCCAACTCTGGGTTTTAGTTCTGGCTCCTTTTTGGTCCTGGCTCTGTCACATATTAGCTGTATAAAATTGAGCACGCTTCTTAATCTTTATAAACCTCATTTTCTTCTGCAAAATGACATAATATCCCTACTTATCATAATTGCATTTCCTTTCCTTTGTTCAAATAGAGAAACAACTAAGGGGAGGCAAATATAATAAGGAGCAAGAAAAGCTTGCCTCAGACTTGAACTAATTTGACATAATTGTGACTAAAGCCAGAATACTAACTTGTTGTGTACTTGAAGTGGTAGGTAAGCATTGCTTATCTCACTGTGCTTTCTGTAGTTACCACGTTTCTGTAGAAATGTCATGATCGAGCCTGCCATTCTGCCTCTCAAACACATTCTCAATGAGGGGTATTTCCTAATCTGGATGCAACCCCCCGCCCCCCACCGCCCCCATCCAACCAAATCACACCTTGAGTTTTTGCTAGCAGTGTGGTCATACCTTCTCACTGTGGCATGTCAGAGCATCACATGTGTCAGACATCACTGGCCTTAGAAGTCATCTGGCGTAGCCTTGGCTGAGAAACCACATGGGAAAAGCAGAGGCTTGGCCAGAAAAGGCCAGGCAGCCTTCAGAGCAAGCACCACATAAATATAGCTTCCAGATAGTTCCAGCTCAGTGTTGTTTGGGATGTTGAAGAGATTTCCCAGCCAAAGAGTCTGGAAAGGACAGGAAGCAAAACCCCATGATTTAATACCCCGCATGAGAACTTTTTAAAATATACTTGACATATTTCTTACAAATGAGCCACTCCTTTTCCTTATCCAAGCTGAAGCTAGCCCCCTGCTCCCCGGAGACTGTCGGTGCAGTAGTGCTGAGCAAAGCAGAGTGAGATGGAAGAAATCCAGAAAATGGCAGCAGGAGCTCAGGGAAGCCCCAGACAACTTTGCCTTGAGGAATCCAGCTGACAGACATGTGCTTTTCCTAACACATATGTGGTAAGCCATTTCGATAATGCGGTCACATCACACCTCTCTCACCCTCTCTCTTTAAGCATTTCTTTTTCTGGGGTATGAAGCAGCTATTCTAAAAAGGAAAGCAATTTAATGTCAGGGGCTCCTTTGAGCCTTGGGAATTGGGGCTCAGAAGCTTAGAATTGGAGCTCAGCTGCTAGCGGAAAATACACTGTGAATGTTTTATTCAGTAATGCATATGTAACATTGAGCAGAATCCAAATACATACATCACTTATACAATAGCTGTTAAAAGCTACCTTCCAGCATTTCAAAACCCAGCTGCCAGAATTGTTCACAAAGTCCTCTATTGCCATCTGCTGGTAGAATGTTTTATTATGCAGTTAAATCTTTATTGTATTTTTAGTTCTTTTTTGCCCCTTCATAGTCCTTTGGCACTCAGGTTTTTCTCCAGTAAAATTTGCCCCCACCAAAACTGAAATGCCTTGTGTTTTTGAGGATTGCAAAGGAGAACTGTAGTACTCTTTAAAACTCAGTCAAGACAGAGAGCGGGATGGACAGAAATGACAAAGCTAGTTTCTTCATTTTGGCTTTCAACCAGGTCTTTGTGCTTATCCAGGCCCTCTGAAACCAGGCCCCAGGCCAGCCTGCATCTCAAGGCCAAGGACTTAGTACTCGTTTGGTCTTTGGAATGGGTCTTGTTATCACAGCTATCTACTTTTCAATGTCTATATCACAGTTGCCAATATATATTACATCAAAGAAGTAGGAATTATTAGTATCACCAGTAAAACCTGCCCATAAATCAGTGTGAGCTCACATGATGTACAGTAGAGAAACCTTACCTCGGAGGTTGTCATGAGTCACCAGAGCCAGGTGGTAAATTTGGTCACCTGTATAAGACGTAGTTGAATAATTATTGGGTAACTTTCTGGTGTCAGTTCAAAATGACCATCATATCCTAAATGACAGAGATGCACCAACAAGGCACCAGACTCTAATCCAAACTGAAGATCTTCAGTATTGCCATGGATCTTGGAGCACAAACAGAATTACCAGCATTACCCATGAGCCATTTTGAACTTAAAGTGGCATCATTGTAGTCTCACCAGCTCTGAAACAATACATGTGGAATCTCAACTCCTTGAAGTTCCATGAAAGACTAGATGGAGAATATTCTGGAGGTCAGGAATTCAGACTGGGCATGTGCTGTGGAGAATGCTCCTCAGTGACTAGGTTTCCACGTAAAGAATCAAAAACTTGAGGCTGGAACCATCCCACTCACTTACCCATGTTGACGCTCGCTGCCAGCTAGGGGCCTGGCTGGGGCTGTCAGCCAGAACTTATACACAGAGCCTTGCCATGTAGCCTTCCTCACACCATCGTGGCCAAATCCAGGGGCAAGAGCCCCAAAAGAGAGAGTTGGGCAGAAGTCATATTGCCTTTATGACTTAACCTTAGAAGTCATGCCATGTCACTTCCACTGTCAAGATATATTGGTCAAGGTAGTTTTAAAATGTGCCCAGGTTTAGGGAGAGAGAACTTAAACTCTTCTCAGTGGAAAAGTGTCAAGTCGTGCTGTAAGACAAGTATGTATGTTGGCAGGGCTATTTTTGGAAAATACTGTCTGCCATACTTGTCTCATTCATTGTCTGTACCTCCATCCCACACATGTACAGCAACATAGTATATAGCATGTTGTCGGTCCTGAAGTGGCCATTTTACAGGTTTGTGATGGGTGAATGGATGGGTCAGTGAGCTGGCTTTAGTTTTTGTTATCTCTCCAGCTTACAATTTGACCTGATCTTAGTGTCTCTGGATCTCAATTTCCTCACCAGGAAAACAAAAAGACTGAACTCTAAATCAGTGATTATTAGCTTTTTTTTAATACCCTGATTCTTCAGTGGTAGTGGGGTTTGCTACAGCAGTAATTCTGAATAAGGAGGGCATGAAATTCCTCTCCCCACCTTGGGAATCCTAGCTTAAAAGATCTCTAAAATTCCTTCCACCTCTAATCTCCATGAGCACTGAGACCTTGGACACATTCCTTGGACTCATTGGGTTTTAGTTTCCTGCTCTAAAATGAAAGACCTATTAAATTACCAGCTAAACTTTCTTCAGCTTTTAGTATTCATTTAGACATAATGAGTTTTCTGTATGCACACTAATTCTGCATTGCTATATGGATATGTTGAGTCTACAGAAGAAGTCCTATCTTTACATGTTCCTGCCCAGGTTATTTGAGGTGTTTTCCTTTCTGTGGGATGATAGAATCATAGAGTGGTAGGGACCTTGGAGACTATCAGATTCTCCATTGTACAATTGAGAAAACTGAGGCACAGAGAAGCCAAGTGATTTGCCCAAGGTCAGAGGGTATATGGGTTATGGTTCTCAAGAGGAACAGACCAGTTGGATATAAAAGGAGATCTGTTATGAAGAATTGCTCACGAGATTATGGAGGCTCAGAAACCCCACAGTCTGCAAGCCAGAGACCCTAGACAGCTGGTGGTGTTATTCAGTGTTGAGTCCAAATACCTGAGAAGGAGGAGAGCTGATGTTCATCCCAGTCCAAGGACAGGAGATGAAATGAGATCTCCCAGCTCATGCAGTCAGAGAGAAGGGGGTGAATTCTTCCTTCCTCCGCCCCAAAACTGGGGAGGACAATCTAATTACTGATTCCACCAATTCAAATACTAATCTCACGTGGAAACACCATCACAGAGACACCCAGAAACTATGTTTTATCTGGCCCACCAAACTTACCATAAAATTAAACATCACAAAGGGCAGGGTTAGTGGCAAATCAGGCTAAATCCTGTTAGCTGAGGCAGTGTACTTTAGTGTTTTTGTGATGTCACCCTTTTAATAGAAAATATGTAAACATGTGGACCTTAGGTCACACCACTGCCATATCTCTAGGGCCTGTACCCTAGACAGTGCCGTCTTCTTTTGAAATTCTACAAATGTTCAATTGTTTTCATAAAAATATAGATTTTTTTCAGACTTGAAAACTCTAAATTAAAAAACTGAAAAACCAAGCTAATTATAACCAAAGGTAATCATGATCACACATGGAAGTTCTTGGTATGGTATCTGTGGAGAGCAACAGTGTTTGAATACGTGTTTTAAATACAAGTCAACAGGCTTTTTAATCTACTAGGTTAATTATTTAGGAGGTGGAAGGTGGCATATAGAGAACTGTACTGTTATATTACAGTACAGGAAAAAGGAAGGGGGTCCATGTTTTGGTTTAAATTTGCATTACAATTTTTTATAATTGCGGTAAGATACACATCAAAAGTTTATCATCTTAACCATTTTTAAGTACACGTGTTACTTTTCTTTTTAAGTTTATTGGGGTAACATTGGTTAATATAATTATATAATTTTCAGGTGTACATTATCATTTGACATCTCTATATTCTACTGTGTGTTTACCACCCAAAGCCATTTCCTTCAGCTACCATATATTTGACACCATTTACCCACTTCACCTTGCCCCTACCCCCCTATATTTGACCCCCTTTACCCCATCTGCCTCCCTCTCTTCCCCATCTCCTACCCTCTGGTAACCACTAGTCCATTGTCCATGTCCATGAGTCTCTGTTTGTCCTGTTCATTTGATGCTTTTAGGTTTATATCCCACATATAAGTGATATCATGCGATTTTCAACTTTTTCTGTCTGGCTTATTTCGCTTAGTGTGATTCTCTCGAGGTCCATCTATGTTGTCGCAAATGGCAGTATATCATCTCTTCTTATGGCTGAGTAATATTCCATTGTATATATGTACCACAGCTTCTTTAGCCAATCATCTATCGTAGGATATTTCAGTTGCTTCCATGTCCTGGCTACTGTGAATAATGCTGCTATGAACATCGGTGTGCAAATATCTTTTTGAATATGGGTTTTCAAGTCTTTGGGGTAGACACCCAGTAGAGGGATTGCTGGAGCATATGGTAGATCAATTCTTAGTTTTTTGAGGAACCTCCATACTGTTTTCCATAGTGGCTGTACCAATTTGCAATCCCACCAGCAATGTATGAGGGTTCCTTTTTCTCCACATCCTCTCCAACATTTGTTATTGTCCTATTGATTATAGCTATTCTAACAGTTGTGAGATGGTATCTCATTGTGGTTTTGATTTGCATTTCCCTAATAGCTAGCGATGTTGAGCATCTTTTCATATATTTGTTGACCATTTGTATGTCCTCTAGGGAGAAGTGTCTGTTCAGGTCCTCTGGTCATTTATTGATTAGATCATTTGTTTTTTTTGTTGTTGTTATTGAGTTGTATGAGTTCTTTGTATATTTTGGATATTAGGTCCTTATCAGAGGCTTTGCTTGCAAATATATTTTCCCATTCGGATGGTTGTCTCTTTACCGTGTTGACTATTTCTTTTGCTGAGCAGAAGCTTTTTAGTTTGATGCAGTCCCATTCATTTATTTTAGCTTTTACTTCCCTTGCCTTTGAGGTCAAATTCATGAAATCCAAGGTCCATGAGTTTAGTTCCTGTTTTCTTCTATGCCTTTTATTGTTTCAGGTCTTATATTTAGGTCCTTAATCCATTTTGAGTTAATTTTGGTGTGTAGTGATAGACAACAGTCTAATTTCATTTTTTTGCGGGTGGCTTTCCAGTTTTCCCAGCACCATTTATTGAAGAGGCTTTCCTTTCTCCACCGTATGTTTTTGGCTTCTTTGTTGAAAATCATTTGCCCATATAAATATGGGTTACTTCTAGACTCTCAAGTCTGTTCAACTGCTCTGTGTGTCTGTTTTGCTGCCAATACCATGTCATTTTGATTACTGTTGCTTTGTAGTATAATTTGAAGTCAGGCAGAGTGATGCCACCAGCCTCGATCTTTTTTTTCAGGATGGCCTTGGCAGTTCGGCGTCTTTTGTGCTTCCATACAAATCTGATGATTTTTCGTTCTATTTGTTTAAATAATGCCAATGAGATTTTGATGGTGATTGCATTAAATCTGTATAATGTCATTTTAACTATGTTGATTCTTCCAATCCAAGAACACAGAATATCTTTCCATTTCTTTGTATATTCTTTGATTTCTTTTAATAAGGTCTTAGAGTTTTCATTATATAGGTCCTTTACTTGTACGTGTTACTTTTTTTAACAGGCTGTTAATGAGGGAATAAGAACCTAAGAAATAAACAAGGAAATGGTAGAACTCACATGTTCATAAGTACAAGTTGAAGCATAAGGTAATTTTTCTAAGGCCTAAGTCCATGCTCCACAAAGGTCCTTAGCCACAAATTGAAAATACCTGTAAAACATTATGAAATACTTTTGCTTTGTAAAATACTTGGAGCACATCATAGTTTGTTTAAACCTACATGTTGCTGTCCTTCAGTGCTAAAGCCCTGTGTAGTTTGGATGTACTCGTATATTTGTAAGTTCCTCTTCTTCCAAACACTGTTTAAGTTTTGTCAAGTTAAAGTTAAACTTTATTTTTTTTTAAATTTTGTGGGATATTAAACATGATGATGTCAAAACATCAAAAACCAGCAAAGTACTACTGTTTTAAAACCAAACATTTACTTTTACATAATACTCTTCAGTCTCCTCACTCCAGTTTGTATTTTTGTAAATACAGTGTGACCTATGTCATGAATTGAACTTTCTAGTCTATTGCCTAACTTCGAAGTGTATTGTTGATCAAAGTTCTAGTTATGATTTGTTAGCCATGTTTATAGAGTCCGTGGTGATGAGATGGTTTGAACTTTGACTTTGTTTCTCCTTGGGCATTGATTGGGCTAGCAGCATGGATGAGTTGCAGCTCTGCAGTTCACCAGCTCTTGTCATTTAGAACAGGCTGCTTACCCTCTCCTCTGTCTTTCCTTCCCTGCAACAGAGATTTTCATACCTGTTTCCTAAGAATGTCAACAAGGATGACACCAATTACATGTATACCATGCCCAGCATAGGTAACTGGAACTCAATAAACACTCTGTGAATGCTAATGTTTATCTTTGGGGATTAAATTCTCTGACTTTATAAGGACCAACCTTGAAGTCCTCTGGTTGTCCAAAAAAAAAATCTATTTCTTTTAGACCTCAAAGTATTAACATTATTGTATAGAGTAAAATTTCTGTGTCTAAAGGATTAATCATTTTCATCTTTTAACTTTTCTTAAACATCTCTAGCATTTCTATTTTAAATCTCAAAGAACTTTTCCTTTCTATTAACTGTTAACTTTCTTTTACTTTTCACTTTTTTACTCCTGGTCTTAAGTCCAGAGTCATGTCTATCACCTGGTCTGTTTTCTGTTGCCTCTTGGTGATTTCTTGGGTTTTGAGTGGGGGACATGTTAGAGTTCCTTATGTAATATACAAATGTCATAATATAGAAGGTTTTTTGTGACGTGGTCTGCACATCACTCATAAAAACTGCAAATCACTCATTATTCTTACTAGCTACTGATTCAAGTTTCCCTAACTGAGGAAAACTATTCAATATCATTTTTTACTATATATGAGACTTTGGCTGAAATTTTTTCTTTCATTATCATGAAATTTATTCCATAATATGCTCTTAGAGCCCCTTATCTACCATTAGTGTTTTTTTTTTATTTTAATCCATTTCAATTCATGGAAGATAGCACATTTGTTTTTCTCTTTGTAACTTGTGGAGCCACCACCATACCCAATAAGTTTTGACCAAAGGCAAAATTAAGTCTGTACACCTCAAGCGTGTGAGTAACATGGTTGGGAGAGGTCAGATATTAGATAGAAGATGTGACTTTTTCTGCAGGTAATGTGAATGCAAAGCCTCTTGTGTAATTTGATGCTAGAAGGAGAAAAGAAATTGGGATTTGCAAAGCTGCTGGAGGAATGCTCCACATCCTCCCTCAAAAATATATTCCGATGAAGATAATTTGGTTAGTGGTCCCCAGGCAACTTGAAAGGACAAAGCCTATTAACTCTTATTTCAGTTTGTGACTAGAATGGAGATATCTAGAAAAGAGCAAGAATTCTCTCTTTTGAGTGTAGATCCACAAACAAGTAAGTAGTTTTAATTATACAAATAGAGTAAGAGGGCATTAGATGCAGAATATTAAAATGTCCATCCAGGGAAAATGATTTTAAATACAGTTGGACACACAGAGAAATGTCACCAGCCAGGTAGCAAAGTCACTGTTTAAGGGACACTAGAATTATTCTCATAAGAAGGAACTCAAAGAAGACGTTCAGTGCAACACAACGAGATTACAAACTACAAACCAGAACCACCTTTAAAGGCTCTCACTGAGTGGCAGCAGTCCAGGAGTGTGGTTTCTGCTGGTCTGGTACTCTCCTGACAGATCCTGGAAGCAACAGTTATATCTATATTGGGCTTAAAAAGAAGAAGCAGTATGATCCAGCAGTTCCACTCCCAGGTATCTACCCAAGAGAAATGAAAGCACATGTCTTCACAAAAGGGCATGCAAGAATGTTCACAGCAGCACTTTTTACAATAGCCAAAAAGTGGAAATAGCCCTATACCCACCAACTGATGAATCAATAAAATATGGTATTTCTCCATACAATATTATTCATCCATAAAAAACAATGAAGTACTGATACATGTTATAATGTAGATGACCCTTGAAAACATTATACCAGTGAAAGAAGCCAGACAAAAGGACATATATTGTATGATTTTATTTTTATGAAATGACCTGAATAGGCAAATTCATACAGACAGAAAGTAGACTATAGTTGCCAAGGGGCTGGGGAGGATGGCAGGTGCGGAGGTATTATGGAAGTGGGGGGAATAACTAATAGGTACAGAGTTTCCTTTGGGAGTAATGAACATTAAATGTTTGTAGATAATGAAAATTGATTATGATGATGGATGGACAACTGCGAATAGACTAAAAATCATTGACTCATACCTGTTAAATGAATTACGTCTATAAATCTGTTAGGAAAAAGGGACTGACCAGAAAGAGACAGAATGATTTCTAAGCATAGCTCTCTACAAGAAATGAACATCTAACCAGTCTTCATACAGGTGTCCTTACCTCAGAGCAGTTTTGCATGTCATCGCAGAGGCTGTGGTTAGAACCTGTGGGACTCACTGTAATGTAAGTGCCACTTTCTTAGCCAACACTCAGGACTGTTTAAATGGAAGTAATCTAATTAATAGAAGCTATTCATTAAATGCTGTGTGCCAAGCATTGTTCTAAAACATTATCAACACTATCTAACTTATGTAAGAGTTGTATTATTTAAAGCTTAAGGCAAGGAAATTGACACTCCAAGGTTAGGTAACATACCCAAGGTTTCAGAGCTAGTGATTGGCAGAGCAGATACATAAACGAGACTTATCTTTGGACAAAGCCCAGGATCTTTACTATATATTATCCTCCGTTCCTACTTCTCCACCTCCAGCCAGCCCATTCAAAAAGGCAGCCAGAAACTGTGGGCAAGTTATTATTTAGAATATTGATTTGGTTTAAAAAGTATTGAATAGAATTACCATATGATTTAGCAATTCCACTTCTGGGTCTATGCCCAAAAGAATTGAAAGCAGAGACTCAAACAGATATTTGTATAGCAGTGTTCCTAGCATTATTCACAGCTGCCAAAAGATGGAAGCAACTGAAGTGTTCGTCGACAGATAAATGGATAAACAAAACATGGTACATACATAACAATGAAATATTATTCAGCCTTCAAAAGGAAGGAAACTCTGACACATGGTACAACATGGATGAAGCTCGAGGACATTATGCTAAGTGAAATAAGCCAGTCACAAAAGGACAAATATTGTATGATTCCACTCATATGAGGTACCTAGAGTAATGAAATTTGTGGACAGAAAGTAGAGTGGTGATTGCCAGGACCTGGAAAAGAATGGTGAGTTAGTTTTTAATGGGTACAGAATTTCAGTTTGAGAAGATGAAAAATTAAGATGGATGGTGGTGATGGTTGCACAACAATGGAAATATACTTAATGCCACAGAACTGTACACTTAAAAGTGATTAAAATGGCAAATTTTATGTTGTGCATAATTTACCACAATAAAAAACATTCTTGAGTTCATTGCAAATTCCCCTTAGCTTTATTGATCTTTGATTGTCAAAAAAATTGTTTATATTTAAGTGTATACCATGATGTTTTGATATACATATACACTGTGAAATGATTACCATAATCAAGCTAATTAAATTATCCATCACCTTAAATAGTTGGGGTGTATGTGTTGTATTATTAACTGTGGTCACTATACTGTACATTAGGTCTCCAGAACTTATTTACCTTAAAAGTCAAAGTTTGTGCCCTTTGATCAGTATTCTTTCCTAACCCCAGACTCTGTTAACCACCATTCTACTCTCTGTTACTGAGTTCAGCTTTTTTTTTTTTTTTTTTTTTTTTTTTTTTACTGTATATATAAGTGGAATCAAGCAGTATTTGTCTTTTGTGTCTGGCTTATTAGCATAATGTCCTTCAGGTTCATCCATGTTTTCATAAATGGCAGAATTTCCCTTTTTATAATTTATTTTAATTAGTTTTGAGTATACAGTACATTGATTAGACATCTATATAGTTCATAAAACGATCCCACCAATTGTTCCCTCCCTTCCCTGACCCTCCACTTAGCCAGTGTATTAATGGTAACTTCATTCCCTATGCCATGCTCCCCATCCCCGTGACTATCTATCAGCTACTAATCTGTACTTCTTTAACCCTTCACCCCATTCTCCCAACCTCTCAAACCCCCCTCCCCTCTGGCCATCACCAAATTGTGCACTATATTTGTGAGTCTGTTTTTGATTAGTTTGTTCTTTTTATTCCTTAGATTCTGCATATAAGTGAAATCATACAGTGTTTATCTTTTCTGTCTGACTTAAAAACCTTCTAGCAATATCTTTTTCCATCCCCTTCCTTTTCATATGTAGAGGTGTTGTTTTCTTATCCTTTCAGCCACTCTATCTTTTGGTTGGAGCACTTAATTCTTTTCCATTTGAGGTATTTGTTGCTAGGAATATAGTTATTACCATGCTTTATTCCTGTTTTTGTTACATGGTTTTTCTTCTTAAAGAAGTCCTTCCAGCATCTCCTGTAATCTGGCTTGGTGGTGATAAATTCTTTTAACTTATTTTCGTCAGGAAGCTCTTTATCTGTCTTTCAACTCTAAATGATAGCTTTACTGGCTAAATTATTCTTGGTTGTAGATTCTGGGTCTTCATCCTGTCAAATAATTTTTGCCAAGCCCTTCTGTCCTGCATAGTTTCTTTTGAGAAATCAGCTGCCAGTCTTATGGGTGTTCCCTTATAAGTAATTCTTTCTTTTTCTCTTGCTGCTTCTAATATTCTTTCTTTGTATTTAAACTTTGACATTTTAATTATGATGTGTCTTGGTGTGGGCCTCTTTGGATCCCTGATTTTTGGAATTCTCCGAACTTCCTGGGGTTTTATGTCCATTTCCTTTACCAGTTTAGGGAAGTTTTCCATCATTATTTCTTCAAACAGCTGTTCAGCATCTTGACTTTCTTTAGATATGCCGATCGGATAGATATTTGGAGCTTTAATAGAGTCCCATATCCTCCTTAAATTATTTTTATAGTCTTAGCATCTTTTTTCTTGCTATTCTAATTGAGTGTCCTTGGCTTTCCTATCCTCCAGATAGAACATTTGATCTTTTTCTTCATTCACTTTGTTTATTCCTTTGTTTATTCTATCCAATATACTTCTCATCTCAGATAATGTGTTCTTCATTTCAGACTGGTTCCCTTTTATAATTTCCGTCTCCATTTTTATGTTTTTTATCTTTGCTGGAGTTCTCTACACTTCCCAAAAGTTCACTGAGCATCTTTATAACTAGTGTTTTGAACTCTGCATATGTTAGATTACTTAACTCCATTATATCTGGATCTCTGTTCTGTTCTGTCATATGGTTTCTGCTTCTTTTTCTTCTCATTTTGGCTGCCTTTCCGTGTCTGTTTCTAAGTACTAAGCAAAGCTCCGAAGTCTCCTGTTCTTATTAGTGTGGTTTTGTGAAGTAGGTGTCCAGTGGCACAGTCCTGAGAGTTCAGCTGCAGGCCAAATTTAGCCCCAGCCTGTGACCCTCTGGAGCCACCTGTTAAGATTCAGCAAGCAATTCAGAGATGCTGTGCTTATAGTTGCCTCAAAAGGCCACACCAGAAACCGAGGCCAGCTGCCTCCGTTGTGAGTCTAGGCGCTGCTCAGCCAGGAGCACCTGACTTGCTGAGGATACACCTGAATGTGGCTTGGGTTGGGCGTGAGTTATGGGAGGCGGGGTTTCAGGGAATCCTGAGCTGAGTGACCTCTGTTATCCAGTTTGATTACATCACAGCTATGGCAGGCTGTGTCCCCGCACTGGGAGAGAGGAGGGCTCAACAGGGAACAATGGATACTGATGGCACTTCTGTACAGAGCACGTCTTGCCTCGGCCCTCACTCCAACAATGTCTCCTTATAAGTCCCTGGTGCCCCTGTTCGCAGCCAAATCAGCACTGGTGCTCAGAGTGAGCAGGTCGCTGCCCCGTTAAGAGGAATCTGCTGCTCCTGCAGCCTCCACCTCTGCCTCTGTCTTGGTCTCACTCAGCCGATGGAAACTAAGAAGCCCGGCCCTGTCCTACCTTCTGCCATTGCAGGGTTATCTCTTGGATATTTTCATAGTTGTATGGCTTGTTCCTCTAGATCCCAAGCAATTTTTCCTTGCTGCTTGCTTCTTGTTTCCGTCACAACTTTGATTTGGTCGCCAGAGGGATGAACAGAGTCTCTATCGTCTACGCCATTTTTTTTCCTGAATTTCCTTTTTTTATCACCAAATAATATTTGTGTGTATGTGAGTGTGTAACATTTTCTTTATCCATTCATCTGTTGACAGAAATTTAGGTTGTTTTCACATCTTGGCTATTATGAATAAAGCTGCAATGAACATGGGAGTGAAATTAGCTCTTTGAGATACTAATTGTGTGTGTGTGTGTGTGTGTGTGTGTGTGTGTGTCTCCCACATATATACCCAGAAGTGGGATTGCTGGATCATATGGTAGTTCTATTTTTAATTTTTTGCAGAATCTCCATACTGTTTTCATTGGTGTAATGGCTATACCAATTTGTTTTTTAACTTTTTATTATGGAAAATATGAACATATACAAAAGTAGACAGAATACTTTAATGAGTTCCATATACCCATCACTCACCTTTCTAATTGTATACTCATGGCCAGTGGTATTTGATCTATATGCTGTCTCATATTTTATATTTTTAGGAAACTAGTATATATTTGAAAAAGTAGATTCTCTTTTAAAACATAACTATTATAACATCCTACTTAACAACTTAAAAATAATTCCTTAATGTCATCAAATATACAGTGTTTAAATTTCAAATTATGTCACAAATATAATTTTTTTTAACTTTGTAAGTTTGAATATGAATCCAAATAAGGTTCTGGATGATATGTCTCTTAAATTTCTTTTAATTTATAGGTTCACCCATAATCTTTTTCTCTCTCTTTCGTTTTTCCTTTGCTGAAGAAGTAAGTTCTTATGTCTGATATTTGCTGATTTCATCTTTGTTTTGTCACTTGCCTTGTATAAAAATTGATAGTTGGTTCTTAACCAACTGGGTTCTTAACCTAAGCCAGTGTTATACTTACCTGGGGAGCTCTAAAAAAAACATGACATACGTGAAATCAGTTAGGCAGTTCCTAAATAAGTTAAACATAAAATTACCATATGACCCAACAGTTCCACTACAAAAGAACTGAAACAAGTGTTCAAACAAAAACTTGTACACAAAAGTACATGGCAAAAATATTCACAGTAACTAAAAGCTAAAAATAACCCAAATGTCCTTCAACTGAAGAGTGGATAAGCAAAATATGATATATTCATTCAATGGAATTCAGCCTTAAAATTAATGAAGTACTGATACATGCTGCAACTCAAATGAGCCTTAAAAACATTATGCTAAGTGAAAGAAGTCAGACACAAAGGCTACATGTTGTATGGTTCCATTTATTTGAAATGTCCAGATGGTAAATCCAGAACGACAGAAAGTAGATTGGAGATTGCCAGAGGTTAGAGTGGCTGCCTGATAGGCATGAGGCTTCCTTTTAGAGTCATTAGAAAATTCGGAACTAAATAGTGGTGATGGTTATACGACATTGTGAATGTCATTAGTGCTGCTGGACTGTACACTTTAAAGTGGTTTAAATGGTAAGTTTTATGTGTTTTACCACAATTATTACCAATTCCGACATGTAACCCACACCCTAGACCCAAGTAAGTCACAGTTGTTTTGGTGCAGTTCAAGTATTGGAGTATTCTGAAGTTCCCAAGGAGTCCGAGGTACAGCCAAGGTTTACAACCGCCAAGAGGCTGCATTTCAAGCCTCCTTCATGGGTGGTAGTGGTGTTTGTATTTAAATTAAATCCATGCCGTCTGTTCACTTGTTCTAGGGAGTAGCTGTGTCTTTTCAGCCCCTATCAGACAGCAAACACTGTCAGAAATCAGCTGCCTAGTCATGCAAAATGTTAGCTCATTAAAAAATAAAATAAAATTTTAGAAAACCTGAAAAAAGATCATCTCACAGTAACCTGATTTTTATTTTTAATACAAGAGAAAGGGCCCTCTGTTTCTAACTCCATCTAGATGTATAAGACAGTAGCATAACCCAACAAGTAGCCCCTCGTGTGTGTGCATGCACCCTGCCAGAGCAGACTTGGGTTCTGTCCTGACCACTTCTCAAGGAAACTAGGGACAAAAGGCCAAATAACCGCTGACTCCTCAGAGAGAGAAGTGAACTTTCTCATGTCGTCTCTCTAATCTGAGGATGGTTTGTGCCACCATCAGTCCTATAGGATCTCGACAGTGCTTGGCTTCCTACCTCAGAAAGGAAAATGCTATTTCCTTAGCAAGATTTGCTTCCCATGAGCTCAGATCAGACCACAACCACTGCTGGCCCTGCAGGTTTGGCAGAGTTGCAAATAGGTTAAAGAGGGAGTTCTAGTTCTCCTTTGTTTCAGCCAATTTCCGTTTCTGGCAAAATCTGAATAAAATCAAAAACACTGGGCAAGTGGCTTGTTGCTCCCCATAGAGCTTCACAAAGCTAAGTTCTGTATATGATCCAAGAGTTGGATGGCTTGTGATTTTCTTTGCTCAGCATTATTCAGTTAATATCCTAAACTTTCATTTCTGAAAACTACTGTGGCTGAGGTGTGCTCCTGAAGCAGAACTACACATTAAACTCGAACATCACAATTCCATCTTTCTCAGCCTTTTGCAGCCCAGCCTAAGTGACCAGAGGACCCTTCCGTTTGAATAACATGAGGTTTCCATCTAAAATATTAATTAGGAAGAAAAGAACACTTTTTTCAGAGGAAGTGTGTTGAAGTAAAAAGGTCATAGATTTTACTCTGACCCAAATTCCCCTCACCAATTATCTTTCTGGGTTCATTTCCAACCCAGAAGCTGGTGCTATTTCCTCCCTTTTATGCCCTGACCCTTGATAGGCTTGTTTAGCTACTAAAGTAATAAAGCTTGGTTGTGAATATGTGTGTGTGTGTGTGTGTGTGTGTGTGTATAATATTTTGTAAGGATTATAGACTTTAGAGTCAAATGACTTGGAGTGGGATATATCAGCTCCATAATTCACCAGTTGTGAAAATATAGATGGGGTTACTAAATTTCTCTCATTCTGTTTACTCATCTATAAGATGTATGTGAGGATTAAATATTATATAAGGAATTTGTAAAAATTAAGTGAGAATCTAAGTAAAAAATCTAGGTCTGGCACACGCCTAGTAAATATTAGTTTCCTAAATAATGTATTGCTAAGTATGTAAAGTAGTGATCCTCAAACTTAATCCCAAAGAGGCAGGGAGGTTAAGGAAGAGGATGCAAAAAATGTCTTCTCTCTTCACTGTGGGGTGTCCTAAAAGATATAGAATGGGATACAGTCATGCAAACTTGCTTGGGGTTAACCAGATTAAAATTTAAGATCTGCCGATAAATCTTGATCTGTCAATTGGGAATCCATGGCTGGTTGAAGATAACGGTCTAAGTTAGAGATAACGTTATGAGGCCAACGCCTGTAATGATGGCCTCTTGGTTATGATTTATATCCTGCTTTTATTTTCCCACTCAGCATTTTTTTCAGGTCATTAAATATTTTTCTATAATTTTATTTTTAATGATTACATACTAAAAATATGCTACAAAGGAAAGCTGTGGGAAACTGTATGGCAGCAAGTTTGAAAATCTAATAAAAAGTAAATTAACTTGAGAAATGGAAAACTTTTTAAGATTTTCTTTGGCCAAGTCCTTGATCAATTTTTGTGAGTGCCTATTGTTTGTAAATATTTTAGGGACAAATTTCTTAAAAATACATTCTTTGAAGTACATATATATGTATTTAGTTTGTCATTGTATTATGCAAATCCTTTATGTCATTACCTTTTGTAATGCGCTGGCTTTATTCAATGTTGAAAAAGAAATATCAAAGTTCCCTTCTATAATTTTATTTTTATCAGTTTCTCCTTTCATTTCAAGTAATTTAGGCTTTATATACTTAGCTTCTGTCTTATTTAGTGCTTCCAAGTTCACAACTGCTTTATCTTTTTTATAAATGTTGCTCATTATTCAATTTAACGCTGTTAGACCCAACTCTGCCTTGTCTAATGTTAATATAAACTGGTATTTTTTTCCCAAAATGTGCCTAGTGTATCTTAATTTATCTCTTGATTTTCAGTCTTTATCACTGAATAAGTATTTTGTTTTGTTATCTATCCCCAGTTAGTCCATTTACATTTCTTATAATGGCCAATAGAGTTGATTTTATTCCTTCAATCTCAGTCTGTTATTTATTATAGTTTGTTTTCTCTATTTCCCTTCTTTATTTTTGGTGGTTTTATCAAATAGCTATTTATTCCTTTTTTCCCTCTTTTATTAGTTTGGAAATTCTGTTCTACTTTTCTTTGCCCTTCTGTAGCCTGATGCTTATAATTAGAGGCATACATTTTTTACTGTTATTTGAAAAACGATAACTATTTTTCCCATCAAGACCTCCTATTTCATAAATTTGTTCATTGCTTACTAGTTGTTTCTTCCTGAGGCTTTCCAAGTGTTCTCATTGTGTACTATTTGTTGTCCACCTATCCCAGCTACTTTATTTTATAGGAGCCATTTGGGTCAATTTTCTTCTGTCTCCTAGATTCCCTTAGGCATATGGTTATTTTTGTCATCTTACTGGGGTTCGGGTCTGGTTGTCAGAGTGGCCTACATGGCTGCAGTCCCATAAGTGATAAAAGGGAAAGATTCCCTACTCGCCAGGACCAGTGGGATAGCAGCAGCAGCAGCTCCCTGTCTCCCAAGCTCCCTTATGCAGTCTCAGCCTCAGGAACATCCTTGCTCTCCAGCTCCTCCTTGACTAATAAAGCCCACTTAGAAGAGGCCATTGTCAGCCAGATTCCCCAGGGTCCACAGACCTCATCCCAGAATCCCCAGTGCTGGTCTTCGGACCCTGTATGGTCCCCAGAAAGCTCACATGAACTCTTTCTGCAACACCCCACTCCCCAGCTGAAGGACTCTCTCACACCAGCTGCTCTACCTGCCTCAGCAGCCTCATGCCTCTTTCAGAGAGGCAGAGTGATTGGATTTGCTAGTGGAGGGAAAGCATAATATATTACCTCTCTAAGTTCCCAGAATCCCTCTCTCCAATATTCTTAATAGAGAGGTTTCAGATTCACTTAGTTTCTGTAGTAAGAGCTAATCGATACCTAGAATATCATATATAAGAAAAGCATATTCTAAGTACTTAACCAGCTTAGAAATAAATACTTTTTAGAGCACAACCTCCCTCTCTCCATGCCTGTCACCCTTGATGTCTCCTTAGTGCTCGATCTCTTTGACCTCACCTTTTTGGGTTGCCTCGTGCTGTCACTTCTCTCTTCTTTCAGTGTGGCTGGTAAAGTAAGGATGGGCCTAGAGCTTTATTTTCACATCTTCTACAGCAGGATATGTTAAAAGTTTAAGAATTTTGTTTTGAACAAAAACATAAAGTATGATAGGCTAAATGATGGCCCCCAAAAGTGTCCACGTTCTAATCTCTGCAACTTGTGTATGTTACCTTGTATGGCTAAAGGGACTTTGCAGATATAATTGAGTTAAGGATTTACGGTAAGGAGAGTATCCTGGTTTTTCCAGGTGGGCCCTAATTGTAATCACATGTCTCCGTATAAAAGGAAGGCTGAGAGATTTGACTACAGAAGAAGAGAAGGAGATATAATGACAGCAGAGGTTGGGGTGATGTGTTTTGAAGATGGAGGAAGGGGCCACAAGTCAAGGAATACAGGCAGCCAATAGAAGCTGGAAAAGACAAGGAAACGAATTCCCCCCTGACCCCTCCAGAAGGACCCAGTCCTGCTGACACCTTGACTTTAGCACAGTGAAACCGATTTTTGACTTCTGGCCTTCAGAACTGTAAGAGAATTTGTGTTGTTTTAAGCCACCCAGTTGTAATTTGTTACAGCAGCAATCTGTACATAAGGAGAGCCCATGAGCTCAGTGCCACTATCTCCTGTACCCCTTTAGTCTCCAAGAAGGAATGGGGTGGGCACAGTATTGAGACACACCATAAAAACATGCAGTGACCCTTGATGTCCTGGGAGCATGGCTGTGGAGTGGGCAGGGTTGAGGCTGCTCACTGCCTCTAAGCCTTAACTGATACAGAAATCATTTCCACTCATGACCAAGAGAAGTCCTGTGTGGGGAATGAGGTTTTCTTTGAGCAAGAGTATGTGTGAACTGCACATCAAAGGCTGTGGGGAGGCAAAGCCAAGCCCTCAAGGGAGCATGAGCTGTCTGAGAGAGTCCCCAGGCCCCATCTCTGGGGAGTATCTGCTCTCACCGTGGTGCTGTCAGCTTCACTTTGTCATGCAGGCGAGATGAGGCCTCACTCAACAATGTAAGTAAAAGCAAGATTGATGAATTTGATCATCCCCCACATAGTAGTTCACATCCAAAGTTGTGTAAGAACATTGGTAAGGGTAGACAAAGAAAGGAAACAAAAGAATAATTAATAGGGCTCATGAGACAAGTTCACAAAATGTTTGTGGGGAGGTGGGGAGCATAATCTCCAAATCCACTTATTTGTGACAATCAGTTCGTTAAAAGTGGCCCCTGAAATCTTCAGATAGGCTATCTTTTCCTGTAAAGGAAAAGATAGAGGTGACTCCTTTTTGTCTGCCATGAATCAACCAGGCAGCCTCGTAGCTTTGACTTTCCCCAAGGGAGTGTGTTCAGCACTATCAAGCCTGACAACTTAATTTAGCCCCTAGTAATTGGTGAGCTAAAGAAGAGACTTGTATCTGTGAGGCCACAGGTGCCCATTTTTTTGCAACTCAGTAACTATGCAGTTGGCCACCCATGCTTTCAGCTAAGGGGCAGGGGAGAGAGCAGCAATAGGCACCCTGCTCCCAGGATATGAACTTAATCACTGCAGAACTCTTCTTCAGAATTATACACTTGAAACATTGGATTTTGTTAATCAGTGTCACCACAATAAATTAAAAATAATTATTAAGAAAAAAACATTGGTTTTTTATACTTACAGAACATCTCAATTTGGACTAGCCTGTTTCAATTGCTAAATAGCCACATGGCCAATAGGACAATGTAAGTATAGATAGTATTGAAGCCATAAACACAAAATCTTTAATATCTTTTTTTAACATCTCTTGACATATTTATTGAGATTTTCATACTATACCATCACCCATTCAAAGTATATAATTCCGTAGGTTTTAGTATATTCGGACTTATGCAACCATCATCATAATCAATTTTAGGACATTTCAGCACCCAAAAAAGAAACCCAATACCCATTGGGAGTCACTACACATTCTCTCCTACTTAACTCACCCACTCCCAGGTTTGGCAACTGCTAATCTATTTTCTGTTTCTATGGTTTTCTCTATTATGGAGATTTCATACATATGAAATCTTACAATATATGGCCTTATGTGTCTGACTTCGTTCACTGAGCATAATGTTTTCAAGGGTCTTCCATTTATAGAATGTATCAGTACTTCTTTCCTTTTTTACAGCTGAATAATAATCTATTACATGGATCTGTTATATGGGTACACCACATTTTATTGATCTATTCATCAGTCGATGAGTTTCCACCCTTTTGCTATTGTGAAGAATGCTGCTGTGAACATTTTTATACACCTTTTTGGGTGGATGTATGTTCTCATTTCTCTTGAGCATCTACCTAGGAATGGAATTGCTACACGAAATCATTTTTGCACTATACTTTAATTTTTTATACATTTTTCTTGGCCATATCTGCCTATTGTTTGCATTCTTCAAATAACTGACATTTATAGCAGCTGCACTGCTAATCTCCCTGTGGTCTTAGAAGATTTATTTCCATCCCCCTGAACACTATAATGAATTGATGCTGGTGGCCCAGCTGTGTCCAGGTCACCAAAGGGCTAAGGACATAAAGAGTTTTTATCACTTTCTTCCACAGGAGAGGAGGCCTTGTGCTCTCACAGCTCCAGGTGAGCCTTCGATACATATTAGAAAAATTTGGAATATTTCTCTCAAAACCAAAGGAAATAATCTTGATATCTAAGTCTCAAGTTTGTGGTAAACTCTCCAATTTTCTATAATAGAATTACAAAGTCAAGTCATATGAACACATCACTAAGAAACTGGAAAAGAAAGGAGACAAACTACCGTACTCTAACAACAGGCCTTGTCCCACTATCCAGGCCGTCCTCAGAGCTAAATCCAGAGTCAAAGTCCCTTCATCTTGATGATGAGAAAAATGGATTATCTGCCTCGTTTGAACTGAACAGCAAATCAGACATTGGTCTAATTAAGCTACTGACAGGAGGTTAAGTTTGGCACTCAAGTGTCAAATGAAAATCTAGAACACAGCTTTTATCACTGAGATTATTATCAAAGCCTTCAAGTTTCACTCTCGGGAGTTTTTCTAGTTTATATGAGTATAATTAGAATGTCGTATTCCTCAACAACATAAAGAATGCATCTGAGAGGGGCTGCCTAAGGAAGAAGGCTTCTGCGAGGCTCAGCTTGCACAGAGACCTTGCACAAATGCCTTCTCCTGGGATTCATTCATTCATTCAGCAGACATTAACTGAGATACCATGCAAGGCACTGGGGATGGCTAATGGGTGTTTACTCACAGACTGGTTAATGGGTTCAGACCCAGGCTGCTTAGACCCAAGGTTCCATGTTGAAGCAACTGGATACTCCAAGTTGCTCTGAAGGAGGAGAGCTGGAACTCAGCCAGGTAATGAGGATTCAATATGAGTGAGTAAGGAAACCATGGATATTTCTTTGTCAAGAACCTGCATGTGATCTGAGAGGGCTGATTCTAGCAACTGTGTGGAATGGACCCTTTCTTCTTACCATGGATATGCCAGCCGTGTTAGCTAGGTCACAAAAGATATTCCTCAGGTCTCATAGGATGAGGACTGGCTTCCAGACTCTTACAAGAATACAGTTCATTAAAGGATGAGAAGGAAGCTAACTCCACACTACTAGGTGCTATGAACATGAAACAGACACAGCCCCTGACTTCAGGGAGCTCACAGCCTCATGTTGGAGACAAACATATAAACTATGTGAAATATAAAGGGAGTATAGTATGGCTGGTGCCGTGACAGACAGTACAGAAGGCTGTAAGTCTACGGAGCACGGCCTAGGGCCTCATCCCAGATCTGCTAGCTCATAATGTCTAGGTCTTGGCAAAGTGCCCCCCAGTAACTCAGTACAAAGTTTGAGAAACACTAGCACAGTGTGGGGCTTGTGTGCCTTTTTGGCCGGGCAGGAATGTGGGTCAGGGAAGAACTTCCTAGACTTGGGGACACCCAATCTCATGATGAAGTCAACTAGGCTGTTTATTCTACATTAATTGGCTGCTTTCATACACTTGTAGTGATTACTTAAAATGTTTCCCCATTTTCTGGAATCAAGATAATTATCTCTTAGAAATTCCATGTGTGTGGGACATACATTTCTGAAATCATACTTTTAGCTGAATCAGATGCATAAGTAAAGAAAAAAAAAGAAAGGAGTAGAAAAGATAGTAGAGGCAAAAGAAACAAACTCAAAGTAATACATTTTCTAAGAAAAAAATCATTTCTCTAAAATTTTTAAAAAGTGGGGAAAGGGAAATAAGCAAACTTTATCCAACAATTGATAATGTTTTAAGCCGTACTACTAAAAATGAAACAGTAGATCTATTGAAATATACTGTTTAACATTTATAATTTTGAATACTATATAGAAACATGGGAAAATATGTTTGGTATCAGAATTTTAGATTGATAACACTAAGTAATATATATATATGATAGTTCGTAAACAGTGACATTTAGCTTTTCATATGTAAACATGACAAAATTAGTATGCAAAAATAAAAAGGGAGATTTGAGGAGGTGGGAGTATGGTTGTTTAATTTTTTTTTCATACTGTTTTTTAAAACCCACACATTCACAGAATTAACTGAGATTTAAAGGATTAGAATTTAGAGATTTTTGCTTCAAGTCAGAGTAATAAGCATTAACCCTGTGATGCTGGATAATTTGATTTTACCTCTTAGACCCTTGATCTCTTTAAGAATAAAATAGAGATGATGATGATAGCTGTTCTATGTACCTTATAAAGATCAGATTAGCCAGTAAAGTATATAACTACTTAATAAACATTCAAGTGCTAGACAGATATTATTACTATAATTATTATACACAGAAGTATGAAGTTGTCATAGTCTTTTTTTGTCTTTATTGAAATATAATCGACAATTAGTTCGTTGTATGTACATTGTACAATTCAATGTTTTTTCTATTATAGTTGGCATACAATAATATACCAGTTTCAGTTTTATAGCATAGTGATCAGAGATCCATATAACTCACAAAGTGATCACCCCACTAATCTATTACTCCCCTTAATATTTATTACATTATTAACCCACTTCCCCATGCTATACTCTACATCTCCATGTCTATTCTGCAACTATCCATTTGTACCTCTTATCCCTTTGCCTTTTTTCCCATCCCCCCAACCTCCCTCCCATGTAGCATCCCTCAAAATATTCTCTGTATCCATGACTTTATTTCCGCTTTTCTTGTTGTTGTTGATTTTGTTCTTTAGAGTCCATATGTATGTGAAATCATGCAATATTTGTCTTTCTCTATCCGACCCATTTCATTCAGCACAGTGCCCTTTAGGTCCATCAAGGCAATATCTTTTTCCATCCCCTTCCTTTTAGTCTGTGTGTGTCTTTTAATCTAAAGTGAGTCTCTTGTAGGCAGCATATATAGGGATCTTGTTTTCCTTTCCATTCATCCACTCTTTTAGTAGGAGCACTTAATTCTCTTCCATTTGAGGTACTTGTTGATAGGAATGTAGTTGCTACCATTCTTTATTTCTGTTTTTCATACATGTTTTTTCTCCTTAAAGAAGTCCCTCCAACATTTCCTGCAATACTGGCTTGGTGTGATAAGTTCCTTTAGTTTATTCTATTCTGGGAAGCTCTTGATCTGTCCTTCAACTCTAAGTGATAGCTTTGCTGGATAAAGTCTTCTTGGTTGTAGATCATGGGTTTTCATCACATCGAATATTTTGTGCCAAGCCCTTCTGTCCTGCATAGTTTCTTTAGAGAAATCAGCTGCCAGTCTTACGGAAGCTCCCTTGTAGGTAACTAACTGCTCCTCTTGCTGCTTTTAAGATTCTCTCTTTTTTATTTAACCTTTGGTATTTTAATTATGATGTGTCTTGGCTCACGCCTCTTTGGGTTCCTGGTTTTGGGGACTCTGGGCTTCCTGGGGTTTTATGTCCATTTCCTTCACCAAGTTAGGGAAGTTATTCATCAATATTTCTTCAAATAGCTCTTTAATGTCTTGTTTTTTTTCCGATACCCCTATGACATGGATATTTTCACATTTAATAGTGTCTCATAGGCTCCTTAAATTATTATTATTATATGCTTGGCTTTCCCATCCTCTATATAGGTCATTTGATCCTCTTCTTTATTCACTTTTATTCCAATTAATATACTTCTCATCTCAGATAATATGTTCTTCATTTCCGACTGGTTCCCTTTTATAATTTCCATTTCCATTTTTATGTTCTTTATCTCATTGTTACAGTTCTCACTGAATTCATCTACACTAAGTTTATTGAGCATCTTTATAACCAGTATTTTGAACTCTGCATCTGGTGGATTGCTTGACTCCATTATTCCTGGATTACCATTCTGTTCTCTCATATGGTTTCTGCTTCTTTTCTCCCATTTTGACTGTCTTTCTTTGTCTGTTTCTATGTACTAAGCAAAGCTCCTAAGTCTCCCAGTGTTATTAGCGCTGCTTTGCATAGCAAGTGTCCTGAGAGGGGATCAGCTGCAGGCCAAATTTAGCCTTGGCCTGTGCCCCTCTGGGACCACCTGTTAAGATTAAGCAAGTAATCCACAGATGCTGTGCTTGTAGGTGCCTCAAAAGGCCACACCAGAAACCGAGGCCAGCTGCCTCCATTGTGAGTCTTGGTGCTGCTCACCAAGGAGCACCTGACTTGTCTAGGATATACCTGAATGTGGCTTGGGTGGGGCTGCGAGTTGGAGTACACAGGGTTTCAGGGAATCCTCTGGGAGGAGTGACCTCAGTTTGATGAGGTCTCCTCTGGCATCGTTGTGTCAGCACACTGGAGGCAGGGGGAGGGCTCAACAGAGGAACAAAGGATACTGCTGGCACTTCTGTACTGAGCAGATCTCGCCTGGGCCCTCACACTGACAACTCAGTGTCCCACTATAAGTCCCTGGGGCCCCTTGCGCAGCCTACCCGGCACTGGTGCTTAGAGCAAGCGGTTCCGTCACCGGGAAAGTCCACTTGCAGACACAGCCCCTTTAAGAGGCGTCGGCAGCTGCTGCTGCTGCTGCTGTTGCTGCCGCTGCGACAGCCTTGGTCCCACTCAGCCACTCGGGACCGGCAGCCTCGTGTCCTCGCCCCATCCTACCTTTTGCCATTGCAGAGTGATTTCTTAGTTCTCTTTCTAGTTGTATGACTTGTTCATTTAGATCCCAGGGGATTTTCCTTGCTGTTTGCTCCTTGTTTCTGTCACAACTTTGATTTGGTCGCCAGAGGGATGAACAGAGCTTCTATCACCTACACCATTTCCCATCCCCTGCCCTGAAGGTGTCAGTCTTAATAAAATGGCCTTAGTATGATTTCATTGAAGCAAATGGAAGTGAGATAAAGGCCCATCTGCTGGATTGCAGTTGCCTTAACAGAATAGAATGGTCACAGGCCCTTTTTTAAATCAGCCATGGCAAAAAGTTGGGGTAGAAAGATTAATTTCCTTGGACTTTTCCCTTAGCAGTTAAAGATGAGCATATTTGAAGAAACAGTCCCTATCCTTCATGGGGGGGAAATAGCTATTTTTGTACAGCACATCTTCTGCCGTGGCCAGTTCCTCCGGGTGATTGGAAGGAAGCTGCTGCAGCTGCAAGGGAGCCCCTCTGGGCTGTCTCCTTTCTGGAGGAAGCCAGAAGGGCTCCAACATGGGGCAGTGGAGGACAGTCCTATACCAGGCTTACTTTGGCACTGACACCCAGGTAGTCTGGCCTGTGCACCATGCCACCCACTAGTTGCATCCTGTCTTGCTTTGTGGCAAGTGAAAGCAGGATGTGCCCTGGCCACTTCTGTGTGCTGGCAGGGTGTCTGCAGCTTGTGATTCAGAGGCCTGATTCTTTCCCCATGTCAGAGAGTCAGTGCTGATTCCCTCAGCAAGTTATTCAGGGACTGGTTATTTCATCCACTGGAGCAGTATCTACCTTGTGGCAAATCTCAAAAGTATGAACTGCCAGATACGTGATAGAGAACAGTAGTGAGCACAACAGCTGCGTAAAAGAAGAGACGTGCTGACGATGATTTTGATGCTTCTGTTTGTGGGTCGTTAGAGCCCTTCTGGTATCGATTCTTTGCTTCCTGGGTGTTTAATTGGAAGGTATGTTCAGTAACTGGGCTTCAGAGACAGCACTAAGTCTGTGTAAGCTGACAGTGAATTCCCCACATTCTACAAGAGCCCCAGGGACCAAAGAGGTGGACTTGGGAAGAGCGAAGCTCCCCTGTCCTCTCATGACCCTGTAAGCACTGAGGGATGGCAAGGAGCTGCCACACTGGGCTCATACCAGAAGAGAAGGCCCAACCAACTGTCTCATCAGACCCATGGTGTCATTTCAGGCTATCACTTCTGGCCTTCCCTCTTTCCCTCATCCAGAATAACTTCCTGGAACAAAATACAGGCCATTCTGTTCAGCTGTTTTCATATCTCCCCTGCAGAATACTAGAAGGAAATAATAAAATGTGAGCTTTATTGTCAGTAGCCTGTCATTACAAACTATGCATATCTTTTCAGTAATAGCCCAAATTTACTCTCCAAAGTCCCCAAACCATAGTTGATATTCAGAATGTTTAACCACCAACATGGTATAGGCATTGACCAATTGGAATGAAATCTGGCCAAGCAAGAACAGGACAGCAACCCACCAAGCCAGACTGAGGTCCAGGCATCCTGGAGGCGAAAGGAGATATGGCAAAGGGAGGATGCCTGAGGAGCATCCATTTACCAGTGGTGTGAAGTCATTCAGCATTTTAACAAGTCTGGTACATGCTGGCTGAATATCAGCTTTGCCCTATTTTCTGGCCAACAGGGATCTTGTTGTCCAGTGGTCCCTTTCCTCCAGACATTTCTGAGAATCCCCAAGAGTCCTTACATGTATACTTAAGTGTCTCCTACACCCTGCCAATTTGGGGTGGAAGGTGGTGGCTCTCTTAAGGGTTCAGGGTTAGAATATGGGGGCGGAGGGAGTCATATTAAGCCAAGGTATTGTCCAGTTTCTGTTTGCAGTTTGCTGCCCATCACTGCTGATGACTGTTGTTCCAACTCCCTCCCACCTTCCACAACCTGCTCTTTCAGAGGACTTTCAGGAGCAAAGCTATTGGGCTCTTCATGGCTCGGGTGGACAAGGAAATGTGTGCTGGGTTGGTGGCTGGTCAAGCACAGCTTCTGAGTGCATCTGGACCCGCTGCTCTCTCTGAGGCCCTGCCAGATGTTTTAGTTCATGATGGTGCTTTCCTCTCATGTCCATTTTGGTGCTCTTTTCATCCTGACTTGATTGGAGGGAGACAGAAGGGAACCCAGTTAATCATTTGTTATATGTCTAACCTAATGTTGTGTAAGTTTTAATATCATTTCCAGAAGGCTCCCAAGCCCTGGGAAAATGAGGATATTGCTGACCATCTGTTCCAATGTCCCTGGATACCACGTAGCAGGTCCCCACAGGGATGAAAGCAAAGGAATCCAAGGCAGCTGTCCAAAAGAAATAGATCTGTGTGTCCAGACATGCAAAGATGCTGAACTTGAAAAAGAGCAAGTTGTAGGAAAATGTGTGGCCTGTGGTTTCTTGTTTCTTTCGGTTGTTCCCCACCATTTCTTGATGTCAGCCCATGAGGAGGAGGTAGGCCATCAGTCAGCAACCGTTGAGTATGGGATGGTTGGAGAGAAGCCGTTCTGGAGAGCCTGCACTGGGCCTAGGAAGGGGTGAGCACAGCAGGGGAAGGAATGCTCGTTGTCTCGTCCGGGGCCACTTGTTCATTCCTGGCTTTTTAACAACAAAACCGTCAAACTCATCCTGGGCAGTTTTTAAAAGAGGCCCGTAAATCAGCACATTCCACAAGCCTGAATTTTTTAAAAAATTAAATGCGCACCTTTTTGGTTCATACTCTGGAAACTCTTTTCAGTGTTAAGTGTCACTATGGTGCTGTAATTTTGACTTGGATCTGTTCTGTTTATTGCTCTGGAAATTCTGACTCTGTGGTGGTGACAACTGTTTCACATAATGCTCTCCACAAACCTAGAAGTCCACAAAGTCAAGAATGTGTCAAATCAAACAAAGTAGTATGGGTGACTGTGCTCAGTGCTGTCCGGCCACACACAGTACTATCAGTTGTCATCTAATGAGGGAGACAAAGCAAAACCATACGAAACAGTCATCCACGAGTCTCCAGAAACGAAGGTGTTCTCGAAGGCAAAAAATAGTACCAAGCAGCCTAATTGTCCCAGAAGGCTTGTCTACGACTTTCTATGAGCAGGTGATAAACATACCGTCAAGAACTAGCTGGCTCCTTCATCATCCTAGGGAATCAGCAGCCTAGGCACTTGCATCACCTTGTAACTAATTATAGCAGTGCTGGGATTCGGGCCTTGCTGCTGTAGTTTTGGTGACCTGAGGCACTGAGTTCAGGGCTGAGGTACAACCGAGCTCAGTGCAGAAGCATGACCTTTGATGGGACGTCTGGCGGTTTGCCTGGGCTCTCACTGTTACCATCCCGGAGAAGTGCCAGGTTTTGTTCTGACGTTATGTTTGGGTCCTGGGTTCTGCCCAGTTCCCAGAAGGGCTTGGTGACTGAGTCGTAGCGGTGCTCACATGCAGCATGGTGTGCTTGCGTCTGGGCCCCTTCACCTCTCAGAGCTTTAGTTATACAATGCTTCACAGCTGACCCCAGGGGACTTGTGACCAGCTCTGCACCCATCCCTCAGGGGTGGGGGAGGGAGACTGTGAATGTGGCAGGAGGGCAGCCAGCACTTGTCTCCTGTTTTATAACCATCTGCCCTGCCTGAGTAGTGGTCCGGACCAGCAGGTAGAAATCATTCACAGTGCCCATCACTTCTAAAAACCAAGTCGTAGAAGGTAGGAAGGTGTGATCTCTGGCCTTCATTAACAGTGTGGCATCTTAGGGCTACGTTATAAGGTACGAAGACACTTTCCCCTCACCCCCCACTCTGGTCTTGTAGTCCAAGGCTGTACCTTCTGGAAGGGCTGTACCCAAAGTGCACCTGATGGATAAATATCTACCCTGGTTTTTTGGGAAAATATTCACCACTGCAGTGTGTGTGTGTGTGTGTGTGTGTGTGTATATATATATACACACACACACACACACACACATACATATATATATACACACACACACACACACATATATACATATATACGTATATATATACGTATATATGTATATACGTATATATGTATATATATACATACACACACACACGCACTCACTCAGGCAAACACACTGATAAAAACTTTAAAATAACAATAATAAAGGCTGTGCCTGGGTCCCCTTAAATAAGTGCTCTTTTTCACTGAGGGGTACCAATCACCAGCAAGGGAGTGATCACATGCATGGACCCACGCCCTCACCTCCCTAATGAGAAACTCCATGAGTGGGGCCTGGGCCACATGTATTCTGAAAAGTAGACCCTGTGGTTCTGGGGTGCAGTCCATGTTAGAGACCACTGCCTTACACTGTGTATCTCTTCTAAAAGGATTTGTTCCTGGAAAGGAGCCAGTATGCTTGTTGGAATGGAAACCCTTGCCAACTGCCCGTGACTTCAGCCTCCTTTGAGGCCACAGTTCTCTGAGACTCATTCAAATGGTGTGATTTCCTTTAATGGCCTGGAATACAAAAGAAAGTGGCCATCACATGGTGGACCTTTTGTTTTTTAACTGAACATCAGGCATGCAGAAAAACAACAGAATAGCCCAGAAATCTGACAACAGTGGGTAAGAGGTAGAGTATATAATTCATCATCCAAACCAGGACCCTTGAGAGTGAAACAAGGCTCTGTTAATAATCACACTGAGAAAATACATGTAAACTGGTTGTGTGGTCATGCTAATAAGAGTACACACCCTTGCATCTGGTTTCTGTCTTGTCTCTACAAGCAAGGATGAAATGTGTTAATTATTAATTGTCACATGGGATTTAGGGAAGAGATATGAATTAGTTTATCACTCTGCCAGGAACATCACAGAGGAAATAAAAGATGGACTCCTCACCACCACCCTCCACATTAGGAATATCCAATATCTGAGATTCAGGATTTACAGAGTTGAATGGAGATGTGGTGCATGGGCAGAGGAAACTCTTTCATCCCTGGATTCTTTGAACTGTCCATCTCTCTCTACTAGTACATTTAGTTGTTGACTGCATTTCCAAAGATCTAGTTTGAACACTTCAGGCATTCTTCTATGGCATAAAATGGTGTCAAAATTAAAAGTAGTAATATGTAAACATTTTGAAAAACAATTAGGCAACTGGATTCAGAAAAGAAAAAAGCCAAGTGCACCGTTATTTTTAGAGGAAGACCATGTGGCCTATATTCGTAAGTTTAGGTTTCACAATACCTCTTGTTGCTAAATGGAAAAGACTGAAAAAAATAATGTATCTTTTCATGTATCCCTATTTCACTTTGCTGCTTTAAAAATTATTAGAGAGCATAAAATATGATAAAAATGGTCTGTTCGAAAAACATTTGTCATTGTGGGTGACCTGACTATAGCAAGGCTGTGATGGAAATTCTCTACCACTCTGGGGTCTCACCAGAGAGAATCAGCGCATGAGCTCCAAGCAGTGTAGAAAGCTGTCGGCATGGGTATAGGACAGAGGAAGGGCACACACATTGTGCTCACCTCCCACGGGACAGTCAGCAGGCAGCAGAACGTGCTGTCCGACGGGAGACCAAAAACTGAAATTCTCCCATCAAAGATTCATTATATTGGTGGCTCAAAGGTTTGGGGGCGGAGGTGGTTCAAAGCCCCTAGCAAGTGTAGTTCTCTTAGGAATGTGTGTAATACCTTGAAAATATGCCTCTCAAACCAGGTGTGAGGAGGCACTCAAAGGTACAGGGTAAATAAAGTGCACCTTCTGGAAGGCAGAGAGTTACTTGACAACTTGGGGAAACATGTTAATGCCAAAATGATCATACATAGATTATGGAGCAGAATACATCAGTTACACAATGATCAGTAGGGGACTTCAAAGATGTGCTAGGTACTGAAGCCTCTTCAAACTAAGCCCCACACCTCTATGCGTATGGCTGTCTATTCACTGCTTCTGTGTAATAAGGTCTGGTTTCTAACTCTCTCTCCTATTTTGTTCATTTATTCTTGAGCTAGTGCCACATTGTTTTAATTGTATCTCAGAAATGCTTTAATATATCCTTTTTCAAAGTATTCTTTCTTATTCTTGACTTTGTATTCATTCAAATAACCCTTTAAGTCATTTTCTCAAATATCTCAAAAAATCCTGTTGGGGTTTTTATAATTGTGTTAAACATAAATTAATTCAGCAAAAGACTGACATTTTTATCTCATTTCATTCACACTTATTTTATACTTCTAAGCGTTATTGTTTTCTTTCTAAACATCACACACTTTCCTTAATAAAGTTTTGTCTAGATGTATACTTTTTGTTGTTGTGACTGTTGTTGCTGTCTTATTACATTTTCAGTGTGATCCACTGAGATGCTGGCTTCTTATATGTGAAATGGAAGGACAAGCCCACCTGAGCAATTACACTCCTTTCAAATGTGGAGATTAAACACCAAAGATGTAGTTTGCCTGTAAAAGCCTGTATATTTCTGATAATAGTGTCTTTCTCATAGAGGAGTTGTGAGATTAAAAAAGCTAAATACTTCTAATTGCTTTAATTAATTAAATGCTTAGAACAGTGCCTGGCATACCATAAGTGCTCATTAAATGTTAGTTACTTTCACCATCATTATCATTATTATTTTTTTAATAGTAATATTATAATCATTACAATGCCAGAAATAAGATTTGGCACTTCCTCCCATCAGACAAGGAATCATCCGTGCCCAGGTGGTTTGCCCATCCACCAAAAGGGAAGAGAACAAGCACAGTGCACCCCATGGCTTCACAAGCAAAGCCAGATATCAGCATGTCTCCCATGACTTTCAGTGTCGAGGGCACCTTCTTCTCACACCAGACATCTCTGACCAGCTGAAAGTATCGTGGGCCCTTCCTGGACAGGAAGCTGTACCCTCAAAGCAGAGTCAAGGAAAGAACGAACTCAGCTGTCAGTCCTCAAGTCGAGCTCAGGAAGCTCCAGTTCAAAACCAGGTGATAGTCTCAAGCATTGCTGACACCCTCTTTACACATTGTGGGTGGGTTTAGTAAGTACAAAAATCATAGACTCTTACAACTAGAGGGTGATGAGCCTTCGAGATCCTTAAGGTTAAGATCTGGGACCCTGTGGTATTCAACTTGATAGTAGATGGGCAGTAACAGAGGCCCTGCTTAAGCATCCTCACTGCCCCCACCCCAGCAATTGAGCCCAGCTCCTCTGAGTCTAAATCAGATTGAGATGTGTTGCACAGGAAACAGCACATTTCTTCAGATGAGTAAGCAACGAAGAGCTGAAACATTGTATGAAATTTTATTTTCTTGGATTCTCCTCCTTCCCCAGCAGGCTGTCTGTCTAATGAGTCTCAGAGCTCATAAGTGTTTCTAGGCCATCCAGTCATGCCGTCTACTCGCAGTTGAGTAATCTGTATTTTCCTAATGGACTCTAATGCCAACTCCTAAAGTTTATAGAATAGAAGTGTGATCAGCTTTAATGACTAGTTTCTGCGTGGTGATAGTCTAATGTGGCTGTTTAAGTCAATTTGGGATTCTGGAGGGACAGTAAATTGAAGCTGTTAACTGCACTTCCTCACTTCCATTGACTAGTTCCTCTCACCTGCAGCTTGGAAGCAACGTGCTCTGTCATTAGCACTGCAGCATCCATCCCCAGCTGGCCCCCTGATGTGTGCTGACACATTTTATAGCCCAAATAAATGCAACAGAACTGTGCAAACATTTATTGCCTCATCTCTGTACTCCTCATTGAGGTAACATTTTAATATTTCCTCCCTTTGTGAATTGAATATTTTCCTTGCCTCTTTGTAATTGCTCTGAGTTAATCCCTGTGAGCCTTGAATTATAACCTCCAGCCTTCTGCTAGGCCAAATTTAAATCATTTGATTTTGCTTAACAGTGAGTGGACATTCTTGTTACAGTAAATGGTCCTATCACTATTTTTATCGAATTGCCTTTATCAGTTCTATGTTTCCACTAGTAACTCACCACAAAAGCACTTCATAATCCCTTATAGATCTCAGGTTTAGAGCTGGTGAACATAAAGCTTTATAACCAAGGATACCAGACACTGGTATCTTTAGTTATCGAGCACTTACTAGGCAACTTTTACGTATCTGGCACAGCCCTAAACCATGCTGTGAGGCAGCTAAGTCAGGTAGAACATGAGCCCTCCCTTTCTCCTACTCCCTGTCAGTCTGCATATTTATGCAGAGAAACCGAGACAGGCACACAAATGCTGACAGTGTGAGGCCACATGAGTGTCACATGGGTGTCACAGATACATGCAGTAAGTGTTTCCAGGAGAGAGAGAGGAGACCCAGGGAAGCTTCAACCACTGCCCCAAAGGGTGGGTGGGCTTTTGCTTGGTGGACATTGAGTCTTTCCTGGTGGAGCAGCCTGAGCAAAGACACAGAAGCTGCAAAACTCAAGGTCTCATGGCAGTCAGTGAGAAGTTCACTGGCACATAGGAGGGCTGGTGGCCATCAGAAAACTGAAAAGATCACACCAAGGGGCCTGGATAGATGAAAAGATAGTAATATTAACGCCCTCTTAACATCATTGAGATCTTAGTTCATTCTCTCTCCCCTCCCCCGCATCTGCCATAAAAGTGTTATTCTGTCTAGAATTTTTAAAATCTAATTCATGCTCTGTCAAAGTGGACTATAAATTTGAAGGTTTGTTTTAATTTAAAGTTTACTAAAAGTTGAACTCTTTGGATCACCCCGTCGTCCTTCATTCTGAAACTTTCTTTGGAGCCTTTTATGTGGAGCCGATTGGGACTAGGTCACCCCATGTCACACCTGCCTTTCTTGTAAGAGAGTACCTGTCTTCCAAAGGTTCTATCCTTTAGATAGATGGACTTTGAGAAGGAAAAACTATGTTAAAACTGTGTTAGTGGGGGCTTCTTTCAGGAACATAGCAGAAGGGCCGCACGGCAAGAGAACCTGTGCTCTCCCAGCCCAGCCCCCAAGTAGGTGGCTGTTGGCACACACAGCATGTGCACGGCGAGTTACGTGGGACGAGGGTTGTTCTGTGGCAGAACATAGTGCACAGCCTCAGTCCACCAAAGGGAGCGGCGGCTGTACAAACAAGTGAACCTTTTGGGAAGTAGTTTTGCAAGATCCATCAGTAGTAAAAATATTTAGATCTGTTTACCCAATAATCCCACTTCTAGCAATCTTTTATAATAAAAAAATCAGGGAAGTGATAAAAGATTTATATTTTTTATAAGTGGTATAAATTATAATGAAATTTTATATCATTATTAAAAATATTCTTGCAGAGAACAGTTAATGATTAAGGATTGTAATATCAAAAATAGAAAAAGCAAGTGATGATTCCAAATTAAAATATTGTGTTTGTATACATACATACATACACACACATTTTAAATCTATATGTGAATTAAAAGACTACACAGAAAAATACCAAAATCTTAATAGCCACATACTCTCAAGCAAATATTTAGGGAGAAAGTAACAGGATCTTCATAAAGTCCCTGTGTAGTTTTTTTTAAGTTTAGAAATTTCCAGGCTGTCTGTTAATAGTACGCCCTGGTGATAGGACATTGTTTCCACATCCTGGGGCACAGCTCTCCTTTGCAGGGGCCTTTTTTTCAATAGTCTTATGATCCACAATTAAAATTCACAGTGTGCATTCATATCACTCAGGATTTGGTTTAGCCATGTATATAATAAGAAATCCAAATAACAGTAGCTTTAATAAGATGGAGTTTTATTTTCTCTCACATAAAAACAGAAAAACAAACAACCAAAATGTTTACAGTAATCTATCCAGGGCTGGAATGCTGGCTCCACAGTCATTAAGAACCCAGGTATCTCCTACTCCTCATCCTTAGTGTGTGGCTCCCATATCAAATTTATCTCACAGTGCTAGATTTATCTTGCAGTTCCAGCCATCAGGTTTGGATTGCAGGCAGAGAGAAGGCAGAGTGGGGAGAGGCAATGGAATGTCCCTGAGCTGAGGCAGCCCCCTTTAAAGAACTTCCTGGAAGCTAACGTGTCATTGACCTCCTCTAGCTGCAAGGGAAGCTGGACCATATAGTCTTTTAGATATTGTCCACAATAAGAAAAAAGGGAGAGGTAGATATTGGGTAGGCCCCAATTACATATGTGGTTATCTCAAATTTTAATAAATATGTTATTGCACCTCTTCATTGAGATTTTTCTGATTACTACAGCTGTATTACAGTGACATGAAATTAATGTTATAGAGACATCAGCATTGGTGAGGAAACTGATAGAGGAGCAGCATTTTGGCACTCGACGGAGGTCAGAAAATATAGATTGAAGTCTTTTACTCCTCCATTGATCGACTTCTCTGAGCTTTCTTTGCTCACCAAAAATGTAGGTAGTGATTTTTATCATATCTAAATGAGTCTGTCTTGATCTTACTGTTGTTTGATTTCCCCTTTTATATGTCACCCAAATATTCCTTCAGCCTGCTGCACTCTGTATACTTTCTGTCACCCCCTTAGTTTAAGCCAAAATCATCTGCCACCTGCACTCTTGATGGGCTCTTGTCTTCACACAGATATAGAGTGATCTTTAACCACAAATCTGAGTAAGTTCATCTTCTATTTTTAACATTTTAAAATTTTCCTCAGAATGAGTTAGCATCCATGATCTACTTAGCCTACCTTTTACTCTCTGTATTCTCTACCCCTGCTCACCCCATCCATACTCAATGCCCATGACGTCTTTGACATTCTTCATAAGCCCAAATGCATCGTGTGCTTTCACACCAGGCTGCCTCTGTGGGGACTGTTCCCTCTATCTGGAATGTGCTTCTCATCCCTCCCCTGGCTCCCACTTCTTGGTCCATTGTACCCCTGGGGCTTCACTTAAAAGTCATCTCCTCTGCAAAGTCTTCCTCAGGCTGATTCCCATCTCCTTCTAAGTTCCCCTAGTCCTGCATGCTGCCCTCTTTGCCAGTACATACTAGATCAAGGAGCAGTTACCTCTTTCCTTCCTTGTCTGTCTCTGCTCCTAAATGTGGAGCTTCTGAGGGGAGGAATTACGTCTTCACATTTCACCCAAGTACAGTGTTTAGTATAGTAGGTGCTCACTGCGTGTCTACCCAGTGATGAGAGGTTGTGGCTGCCCTTCCAGGCCTCCTGTAGGGTTTGCTGGGTCATTTACCCAACAAATACTTATTCGTGGTCTCCTGTAGGTGACCAGCCTTTTACTTGTAAGAAGGAACCCTGCCCTGTCCCTCACCAGCACGTCTGGCTCTGATTCCTACTCATTCGCTCACCACTGATCTATTGGGTGGTATCATCTCCAGGACTGTGAAGGTCCCGGGACACAGACATGCACAGTTCACCAGCCCTGCCTTTGAGGGGCACCCAGAGCAGTGGGAGGGATAGAGAAGGGACAGACATGAACTTGAGCACATCACCTCATAACAGCCCTATGTAGAAGACCACACAGATGGTCTAGACGGGCTGCAGAGTGTGGAGGGCAAGTTTCGCTAATGTACCTCCTTGACTGCTGGCCTATAGGTAAAAGGAAGAAAGCCACCCTTTCAGGAGGTGACAGGATACTAGTTACATCCTCAGTTGCTGTAACACATTGGTTATTCCCTCCATGTCTGCAATGACTGTCCCTTGGTCAGGTTCCCACCAGCTGTCTCCAGGGCTCTTGTACCATA
Organism: Pteropus medius; assembly: GCF_902729225.1. Taxonomy (NCBI): domain Eukaryota; kingdom Metazoa; phylum Chordata; class Mammalia; order Chiroptera; family Pteropodidae; genus Pteropus; species Pteropus medius. Next base: position 4,808,408 of record NW_024344241.1, read on the forward strand.
TAGGTGCCACACTGGCCCAAGAACTTCACACACTTTTCATTTGACATCTGCCAACTTTGTTTAGGGCCCAAAGACTATTGGAGCAGCAAGGGACTGTAAAGATCACCTAGGAATAGCCTTTCATGTTACAGAGGAGAATTCTGAGACCAGAGGGCGGAGGTAGAAAGTGTCACACAGTGAGCAGCAGAGCCATGGCTACAGCCCAGGGATCCTAACTCCCACACCCAGGGTCTTTCCAGAACACCACCTTTTCTTCTAATGTGTCAGAACATATGGAACACATCAGAGACCACCTGGCTGGTACCAGAGGTATCCAAGATGGGTCCTGGAGACGTGGATAAGCATTTCAGTCACAGAAGCTGAAAATCAGAAGGAGTCCATCTGCTTCCACCACTGTCTGGCATATATATTCCTTCTCTATCCTCACTTTCTACTCCTCATAGTGACATGGAATTACAGCTTCCCAAGGTGGCCCCTTCCGTTTTTGAAAAACTATAAGAGTTCTTCCTTATGCCACCTCATCATTTACGCTTGCCACTAGAGCCTTGAAAAAATGATGATAAACTCAGTCAAGGATTCATAGAACATGTAATAACAGACACTTCTGAGGGATTCTTGATGGACCCTTCAAGATCAATTAAATGTGAAACAAGCTTCCAGGTAACAGAAACATTTGAGCTGTTACATAAAATTATTTTTATTAACCTTGGTTAGTTATGGGGGAGATCCTTCAAAAGTAACCTTTTTTTCCTTTTAAAATAATTGGTATTTTATCCTGTCTTCTAAAAATCATTGATAGTGGACCTATTTGTCAGTTAAGGTTAGAATATGAAAATAAAACCATATATCCAGTATGGAGAATGCTGCTGATTTTCCTCTTCTCTACAGTAGGGTAAATATGGCTACAGCTTATCCAGCAGCTGTTTTGGATTGTAAAGGAGGGAGGCCAAAACAAGCCCCTTTACTCCACTCGTTATGATTATAGTATGATCCCGTAGAAACCCATTCCAACTAATCTCAACCCTCAAGGCGTTTTATGACTGTGCTATTCAAAGTGTGGTCCACAGGACCCCAGGTGGCCCCATCCGCTTGTGTCAAAAGCCTTCTTATTTTTTTTTGTAGTTGTTATTTTTTATATTGAGAAGAGGAAGGTAAGACTGAAGACACAGGAGCAAAGCTCATTGCTTTGAGTATTTTTAGGAATTGTGCTATAGTATTCATTCCCACCACCTTTTTTTTTTTAAGTTAAGGAATTCACTTGCAATTAAAAATTCCTACATGACCATCCTCATCCCCTAACTCTCCACCGTGTACATTTGCTCCCTTTTTAGATGATGTAGCTTTTCTCACCTCTTCCTTCACTTTCCCAGCACTACAACAATACTTGTGAGTTATTCTTGCTCCCAGGCCAACAGGCTACCTCTCTGCAAGTGAGAGGCTGAAGACTTAGCAAATGGCATGAGAGGATGGAAAAATTCAGCTGCTGTCTACTGGAGCCATCAGTGAACGAGCACCATTCCCTGTACCTTACAATGACATAATCTCCCCTTTTCCTGGGCCATCATTTTTAAGTGGAATATTAAGGCAAGGGTGGGAAACCATGTGAAAGTCTCGCTTCTGACCCCTGACCCTTCTGGGTGGCTACTCTAGCCTTTGGGAGTCTCCCTCTTATACTTACATACAATTACTCACCCCAAATACCCACAGATAGTGGCCAGCTGCTCTGAAATCCAGATTGATTTTCTAATGCTCAGCCCTTTGTTCGCTAATTGTCATGAAGACCCTTTGTTTCAAAGGAAGGTCTAGTCACCTGCTGTGACCCCAGATTATGGCTCCAAGATCCACCTGGGACAGTAGGAACAATGAGGCACTGAGACAATTAAAAAGAACGCTTATAAAGACAAGGGCAGCACAGATGAGAGGCTGGAGGTGAATAAACAGACTGCTTGTCCTCAGCCCCAGCTGGGACGGGCGGCCCAGTATCATTTGCATTGCCTTTAATCACTTTTCTAGTCTGACGTAGACAACATACATTGCCGCTTTATGCAGGAAGTCTTTTCTTATGGAAGAAACAGTTCTAAAGGAAAGAAATCCTGTTAGGTGAGGCATTGCTGTGCACGCATCTGGTTGGTTTTGTGAGCCTCCAGGCAGGGAACCTGGTGGATGGTCTCGTCCAGCTCAGGACAGCCAGAGAAATGAAGGCTTCGGATGCTGGTGCCATTTCAAAGGCAAGAAGGAATGAGTATGCGGATCCCTGACTTGTTCTCACAGTGAGGGAGTGGGAGTTAGGTGGTGCAGGGAATTCGCAAGGCAAATCTGGTGACAACATTTTGCCCCACAGTGCAGTTAAATGATTTACATTTACATTTAAATGTTAGAAATGTTCTTTCTGACCTTTCATAGCTAATGAATGGAGTCCCATGGTTCTTGATCTGCGTCTTTTCTTTGCCTTCAGGTCCACATTGGCCAACTGTATTCAACTGACAAGCTTATCATTGAGAATCAAGAAAAGCCCAAGACCTAAAGACCGCTACCACCAGCCACCACCAGCAACTGTGGACCACCTTCAGCATCCATTCTGTGCTTGGGATGGGGCTCCCAACAGACCACGAGTGACCACCTGCATCAGCTTAAAATAGCCTCTTGCTCAGCCTACCCTGTAGGAACTGATCAATTGAGTGAGGTTTCCATTCTTCTGCAGCCTTCCTTCATGGAAAAAAAAAATGGCTGTCTTTCCTTGGTTCAAGTGTTAGAATGAAGAGCCGGAGCTCACTCAAAATAATGCCATGTATTATTGTGTCTCCTCTCCACCCCTCCCCTCTTTAGTGGTTCATCACCACTTGTATAAAGCATCTCCAGACTTTGTTTCTTGGTCCTTGACAATAAACAGAATCGTCTCCCTAAGCCTGCTACACCAGATACACTCATCGGGATTAATGCACTTTCGTTTCTGCTGATGCAGGTCCTGCAGAGGGCACTGGAGGGACCAGCAAGGAGGCTCCAACCCTAAGCTGAGTCCTCCCTTTGTGGAAGCAAGTCCAGGACCAGAAGATAGTTGGGAGGCAGCAGGGAGGAGGGCAGGGCCGAAAGGGTACTCCACATTTGATACCTGGGCTCTATGTAACCACAAGAATGGCAGGCAGGCAGATACATACCTAGAGACAGGGCACTCCACAACCTGTCTACTCAGTGCTTTCAGCACTGCTTTCCAAAGCTGGTTTCCCAAAGTTCACTTACCGAGTCAGAATCACCTGGAGTGTTTGAGAGTTTTAAAACGAAATTTCTCGTTGCTTCCCTCCACTTGGATTCTGACTTAGTAAGCGAGAAGTGAAACAATAATTTATATGTACATTTTTAAAGCTCTCCTAGTGGTTTTAATGTTTAGCCAGCTCAAGAAATCCTGCTCTTTGAGTATGTTACAGGTTAAAAAAAAAAAAGATATTTGTATGCATTTATCCTTGGAATAACATCAGCTCAAAACATGGAAAGAAGGTATTAAATAACATACTTGACTTCTGGAGATTTTATGGGGGACCCAAACACTGAGTGATTTCTTGTTTCTCTAAACAGTACTAAACGTATTACTTATGTGTTTAGGTTTAGAACAGGCTCATATAAATATTTACAGGTCCTAAATAGCTGTGACAGTGTCACCAACATGCCACTGAACTGCCCCCCCACCCCGCCCCATTTTAATTCTCACAGTTGCATGAGTTGAGCACGAACAGTCTGGGGCCACATCTTCACACTCATGTTAAAAGATCGTATCTGCTCATCTCATCTCTGGATTGTAGATTTTGCAATGGTGCATTCAAAATAGATTAAACATGTAATCACTCTATTTGGCGAAACAACTTGTGACTTCAGGATGCTTTGCCCATGGATAAAGTGCACCTGGGAGACTGAGCAATTCTTGGCAGGTCCCAGATCTGTTGCCTCTAAACTGTCCGTGCCCAGTCTCAGGGCTGCAGTGAGAGTAACCATTCGGCGGATGACAAATGCTGGTAATGTGGGAAATGTGCTCTCCGTCTTCTGTTGCTGTTGTGGGACAGAGTGCCCCAGCCCCAGTGTGTGCGGCCTTGGGTCGCTTTCCACTCTGCGTCAGTAGCGTAAGTGACCGTTCAGCAATAACTTTAACAACAGTGCTAGCTAACGGATGTCACCTCTGGTTTATACTTAATTAATTAGAGCAGCTGCTACTTGGAAACCCTTGAGTCCAGATTTAAACCTCTCCTCTACAAGTCTCAAATTACTAGCAGACTAACAGCTCCGTAGGAGACTTTTCCCCCAGATTTTAGTCACAGGCAGCAAACTTAACTTGTTCTGCAGGCCTTGAACAGCAGGTTGCTTTTATGTTAATTAAAGCACATGAGTGAGTTTGAATATGCCCGAAGCCTTAATAAATGAGCTAATTTTTGTAACTCGTGTAAAATTATGCATTTGGAATCTGGAAATACATGAATGAGAATTCAGTGACAGAAGCCACAAACAGGGGTCTTGCTCCTCAAACTTCAGGTGCAGGCAGGTGCAGCAGATAGAGCGTTGTATGGAGTATTCCCCAATTCAGAGGACCCCAAGTCGGCTCTACAAATTTGAATAAAGCGACATTGCCATGGGGATGATCACTCGGTTTCTATAGCAAAGTATTCCACTTGCTTAACTAGGCCCCAGCCAAGGGACTCAGGACGAGGGTCTTGATGGGAAGCTGCACTCTCCAACACAGCCTCACAGAACTTCCTAGCATCTGCGACTCTTCCGAAGGTGGGTTTAGGCTGTGATCTAGAGATTACTTTCCAGTGTCAACGTTTAGCCAATAAGAAATACCGCTATAAGTTAACGTCTCCTGAGACAAAAAACACTGGCCAAGCATGGCCATTTTTTAGACCTTCAGAGATAATATTTGATTGTTCTAGCTATAATGCTTTAATACCTGGGAAGCCTTATATAGCCAAGTGCATCTCTACGTTGTTCTGGTAACTGTTCTCTGGATTGTGTAACTGAAAGAAGATCATCGAATTGACATAGCTTGATTTACATCTACTCTGCCCTGCCACCAAGCAGCAGTCACCTTTAACTCCCTTTACAGCCTCACCCAATATCTCAAGTCCCTGAATATAACCAATAGTGCAACCTGACATCCAGGAGCAAAGAGGACAGGCTACAGGGAAGTCTACAAAGGTGACAAAATGTCAGAGCTGACGGACATTAGAGTTCAGCTAGTCTAACCCCCAAATCTGCAGGTGTGCAAACTAAGATCCTGAGCATCTCCAGGTCATTTGCAGATCCAGGCTCTTTACCCTGTGCCCCTCATCTTTTAATTCATACAGTATCGACTGAGAGCCAACTGGTGCCAGGTGGAGACCAGTGGACAAAACAGCCCCTGCCTTTACAGAGCTTACAATCTAGCAGGGCAATTAAATGAGAAAATGACAAGCCTCAGGAGTGTACAAAGGGTAAAATACAAGCACTCTAGGAGTTGATTGTGAGGCTCAGGGAAGGCTTCCCTGAGGAAGGAAGATTTAAGTTTAAGTTTAAATGATGAGGAGATGACTAGTAAAGCGTAGGGAGAGGTCTCGGGGCAGGAGGAATAGCATATGCAAAGCCCTGAGTCACGAAGAAGAGTGCAATGCAAGGATGGGGAGAAAGGCGGAGATCACACTGTGGAAGACCTTGGGAGCCTCGGTCTAAGTACTGTGAGAAGCTACTGAAGTTCTTTAAGCAGGGTGATTGTATTTCTTAAAGGTCATATTGTTGTAGCGGGGACAGATTAGGAAGGATGCAGGGAGACTAACTCTGTGGGGGAGGGGGTGTGGGGGGGAGATGGTTGGATCGAACACTTTAATCCAGGCAAGAAATAGGATGGTGACAGTTGGGAAGTAGAGTCAACATCACCCTGAGAACTTGCTTTGGCTAAGCTGCTATTCAAAGGGAGATGAGAGACACAGAGCAGAGGTGCCCCAGCTGAGCCTGGCCAAATGAGCCCGTTCCCAGCTGACTTGCAGATCCACAAGGAAGTCCAGCTAAGCCTCCCAGCCAGGTCTAGCTTACATCAATCAACTTCAGCTGACCCTTAGACTTGCGATAAATTATTGTTTAAGGCACTGAGTTTTGAGGTAGTTTGTTATAAAGCAATGACAAACCAATACTGAGATCTCGTATATCAATTTATTACTTTTTCAGGGTCACATAGCAAACCAAAGAGTTAGTAGGCAAATTGAGCCAAAACTGTTGGTCTCCTGTGTAGGACCATTTCCACAAGTATCTTCAGAGTACAAGTACAGGTACAGGTGTCGTGTGTCTTACAGACAAAAGGGCTTTCTAGCTCCTGGACCCCATTAGGGTGCACGTTAAGAACAAAACATGACAAAAAAATTAAAAGGAGAAAATAGAGTCAACAGGACTTGGTGATTGATTAGCTGTGAGTTGTGCAGAGGGTGTAGGGGGCGGGGTGTCCAGGAGGA